>NC_042616.1:512262944-512562944 GCF_901001135.1 Rhinatrema bivittatum
AATCCTGTGCTCCCCAATTACCTATTGCTATAGCTTCAGATTTATTTAGGTTTAACTTTAGACCAGCTATAGATCCATAGCGTGAAATTGCCTTCAACAAAGACAAGAGAGATCCCTGTGAGTTACCAATGTGAAAAAGCAAGTCATCAAAAAAAGCCACTACCTTAAAAGTGTGATTCCTTATTGTAATCCCAGGGACAGTGGCGTAGCCAGAAATTAATTTTTGGCTGGGCCCAAGGTTAACATGAGTGGGCACTAAACAAAGTCTGAGCCATGGAATTCATATTCTTATTGATAAATACTTTCACACACACACACCTGACAATAGATTTCTAAATAATCTGCTACACAGCTGTTATAATATTTTAAACTCAATGACTTCAAGCAGCTACCAATGCTAAACCTTATATATAGTTATGGAAGCATTACAATTATACTTAAAGAGACCTCAAGTGGCTCTGTCCTCTCACCCTCATTTCCCCTCACCCAGGGCCGGTGCAAGGGTATTAGGCACCCTTACAGCCTGGTGCCTCCTCCCCCCACCTCCCCATACACAATTTTAATTTATGCATTTATAACATATTTTACATGAAAAATGACATTCTAAGGTAAAATTAATATACACGTTGTGATAATTTTATGCACTGTTGTGATGCCAACAAGAAAACTTTGCATCTTGGAATTCATATGGTATCATACCTATTGTGATATGTTTCGGCATGGTCCTCCTGTATCAACACAGTACTATCTGCCAACACTCAAAGAATAACAACCCTACCTATGAAAAAGAATACCACAAATATTACACCAGAATCTAAAATATCAATACACCTCCTATCAGGAAAACAGAACAGGCCAAGCTACTACAGATCCCTACAGAGAAACCACATGCTAAAAGAATGCTTCATCTCAGTCTTTGCATGCAGAACACAAACCCTCACCAAATACAGAATAAAGCCACATAAAGTATAAATAGAAATGTACAGACAAAAACTAACTGTAAAACGTATCACGCCATACTCTATACCGTGCAACAATGGAAAAACAAAAATGTCACCATTTCTCATGAAACAATCAATAAAATCAAGATTTATAAATCATGATAATAGTAAAATCATACTAATAAAATAATTTCAAAACAGCTGATGAATAGAATATCCAATAATTAAAGACTCATGCAAATTTTGAAAGCTTCACCAAACACCAATAAAATATTCAAAACAGCAGACATATTACATTCTACCCAATAATTAAAATGGCAATCAATCAAGAAAAATGAACTTAAAAAGCCACCTTTACTTACCCTCTCCAGATGTTCTCCTACTCCTTTCCCTTGCAGGCCACACCAGAAGCAGCAGTACCTGCTGAAGCTGTCCTCACAGTCCTCTTCCTTAGGGACCACAACCAGTCTCTTCTCTCTCTCACACACACACACCAGTCAACCCTTAGGACCAGTTTCTGTCTCTCACATACCAATCATCTCCCCAATCAGTCTCTCTCTCTTACAAACACAAGCACACACATACCAGTCATCTCCTTGATCAATCTCTCTCACACATACACACGTCACCTCTCTGGCCAGTCTCTCTCAATCACACAATGCTCTCGCTCTCTCTTACTTACACACAGGCTTTCAATCATACACATGCTCTATTTCACTTACACACAAGCTCTCAATCACATACATGTTCTATCTCGCTTACAAACAGGCTCAATCACGCACATGCCCCCTCTCTCACAGCCACAGCCAGCCAAAAACATGCTCCATCTCTCTTTCGCGCGCACACATTAACACACACAAGCACCCTCCCTGACTCACATACAAATTACACTCTCATAGAAGCACCTTCCCTGTCTCACACACAGAAGCACCATTCCACTCTCACATACAGACACAAAAGCAAGCACAATTCCTTTCTCACATACACACACACACACAGACGCACTCTCCCTATTTCATATACACATTACACTCTCACAGAAGCACCTTCCCTGTCTCATACACAGAAGCATCATTCCACTCTCACATACACACACACACACACACAGAAGCACTCTCCCTATTTCATATACACATTACACTCTCACAGAAGCACCTTCCCTGTCTCATACACAGAAGCATCATTCCACTCTCACATACACACACACACACACACAGAAGCACAATTCCTTTCTCACATACACACACACAGAAGCACCCTCCCTGTCTCACATACACATTGCATTCTCACAGAAGCATCTTCCCTGTCTCACACAGAGAAGCACCATTCCACTCTCACATACACACACAGAAGCACAATTCCTTTCTCACATACACATTAAACGCTCACAGAAGCACCTTCCCTGTCTCACACACAGAAGCACCATTCCACTCTCACATACACACCACATACACACACACAGAAGCACTCTCCCTTTCTCACATACACACCACCCACACACAGAAGCACCCTTCTGATCTCAAATACATACACACACAAAGGCCCCCAGCTGAACAGTTCATCTTCAGCCCGTCAGCTTGGTCTCAGGCGGCGGCTGGCAACGCCGCTCTTCTTTTCTTTGGCTACCGCCGGCCTGGTCTCCGGCAGTGGCTGGCAGCGCCGCTCTTCTATTCTTCGGCCCCCGCCGGCCTGGTCTTCTGGCGGCGGCTGGCAGCGCCACTCTTCTATTCTTTGGCTTTCCCCCCCCGGCCTGGTCTTCCAGCGGTGGCTAGCTACGCCGCTCTTCTATTTTTCAGCCCCTGCCAGCCTGGTCTCTGGCAGCAGCTGGCAGCACCGCTCTTCTATACTTTGGCCCCCGCCGACATGGCCTCTGGTGGCGGCTAGCTGTGCTGATCTTCTTTCCTTTGGCCCCACAGGCACGGTGCGCACAGACTCCTCCTGAATGGAAAGTAGGTGGGCCACTGCCCACCCAGGCCCACCTGTAACTATGCCACCCCCCAGGGACATTATTATCTATTAAAATGGAACATATAAGAGGGTCTAGAGACATCACAAAAAGGAGTGGAAAAACTGGGCACCCTTGCCAAGTACCACGGCGCAAGGTAAATGCCTCCGAAAGGCCCCCATTCACCAATATCCTCACTCAAGAGTTCTTATATAAGATGTGTGTATATAGACCAAAAAGCAACCTTGAAAACCATATTTCTCTAAAGTGAGAAATAAGTATCTCCAATTAACCCTATCGAACGCTTTTTCCACGTCAAAGCTAAAGAGCAGAGAATTAATCTTAGATTGAATGGAATAACCTATGGAAGTAAGCATCTTGCGCATGTTAATAACAGCATTTCTCCCTTTATAAAGCCCACCTGCTACGGAGAAATTAAGGAGGGAAGTATCAAAGATAATCTGTCTGCCAATAATTTAACATCATAATTTAATAAAGAAATTGGTTTGTATGATCACATCAATGCAGGGTCTCTACCTGGTTTTGGTAAAATAACTATATTAGCCATATTGGATTCCATAGGGAACTCACCATTATGTAACAAAGTATCATACATCCTTCCCAAGGGGAAACAAATATGATCAAGTGGTATTTTATAGAATTCCCCTGGAAGTCCATCGGGGCTGGGTGCTTTACCAAAGGGTAATTGTTTCAGAATGAAAAAATCTCAGTGAACGTAAAAGGAGCATTAAGGGCATGCAATTGATCAGCTGTTAAGTCAGGGATTTTTAATATAGCAAAATATTTCTCCTTTGCCCTGCTAGCTCCTCAGCCGAGTATAGTTGTTTGTAATAGAAACAAATAAGTCTTCTATCTCTTTAGAGGTCCTGAAATGTCGTCCATTGGGTCCCTGCATTTCTACAATATAAGATTTCCCCCGCCAAGTACGAACAAGATTAGATATAACGTACGACCCATTTTATCACCATGGAGAAAAAATTAATATTTATAGTATAAGAAACTTTTTTTGGTTTGTTGTTATAACAACATATTTAGAGCGACTTGGATAGTCAAAAACTGTGTTTAATGTCTCAGCAAGGGGTCATTAATTAATTTCAGTTTATCAGAATGTGGTTGCCTTTCTAATACAAGGATCTCTCTGTTACAATGCTGCTCGCGGAGCCCATCCCGCGAGCAGCTTCTCACTCAACCTCGCCCGCACTGCTGCACGTTTCCCTTTGCGGCCTAGGTCGCCCCAGGCCTCTGCTGTCGCTCCCGTGTGGCCCAATGCCACTGTATGTGGCAGGAGGGGCAACTGCTGTTTCCTCGTGGCTGTGAGCTGCTGTCGGGATGCTTCTTCATGCAGCAGGAGAGCCACTGCATCTTCATCTTCGCGGCCCTGGTGCCACCTCTGATTGCCTCCTTCATGCGGCAGGGACGCCGGCAACATCAACTCTTCCACCTTCTCAGCCCTGCGTAGGCACATGCGTGCACCTCACTTCAATATTTAAAGGGCCAGCAATGGGAAAAGCCCATGGCCCCACTGGATGACCTCATCAGTCTGCTCCTCATCCAGCCCTATAAAAGGGTTATTTTCCATTTCCTCTGGACCTTGGAATCGGACTCACAGTGGTCTTCTTCCTCTGTCGTCTTCCCTTGTCTAGATGGCTCCTTGTTTGATGTTCCAGATGTTCCTGATCTTCTTCGTCTGATGTTCCTAGTTCTGTTCTTCATTGGAGCTCCTTCATTGTCTCTTCAGTGTCCTGATGTTCCATGTCTTGAAGTTCTGATGTTCCATGTCCTGACGTTCCAATGTTCCAAGTCCTGAAGTTCCTGATGTTCCATGTTCCAGTCCTGATTCTGATGTCCTCGTCTCCAGCTCTTTGTCCTGCTTCCAGGTTCCCTGCTTGTCCACCTTTCCTGGCGTGCCACCATCATGGTCCGTGACCAGCCCATGGGGGGCTGTGTAGGGGGCTTCATGGCACAAGGCCTGTCTTCATGTCTGTAGCGCAAGTCTCCAGAAGGCTCCTTGATTTTAATTCCGAGATCTGTTCCTAAATCCGAGTTCCGATGTCTTGAATCCTGAGTCTTGAATCCTGTTCCCGGTCTTCAGAGTACCTTGTGCCTGCTTCTGTTCATGCCCAAGACTCAAGCCAGAACCTATTCCGTTTCAGCGTGGTCCACAACCAGCCACGGGTGGCTGTGTAGAGCGTGCCTCAGTGCAGGCCTCTCCTGAATCTTCGACATGTTTCCGGTTCCAAGTCTTCACTTTCTCACCTGGAATATGCTTTGCTTTTGGCGTGGTCTGCGACCAGCTATGGGCGGCTGTGTAGGGCGTGCTGCGGTGCAGTACTAACCCTGTACTAGTCCCTGAACCCTGAATCATTACCTGAGTCTTCCAAGTATCCTGGATCCTCATTCAAGTCTTCCAAGTTCCATGAAACCTTGTCCAAGTCTTCCAAGTATCCTGAAACCTCGTCTGAGTCTTCCAAGTTCCTCATATCCTCGTCTGAGTCTTCTAAGTTCCTCAAATCCTCGTCTGAGTCTTCCAAGTTTCCTGAGTTCCATGTCCTGTCTTGTTCCTGCCCTCAGCCTCCGTCTGGCCTCACGCACTCGCCGTTCCCAAGTGGTGGGTCCAGAAGGGCTACCAAGTGGCCAGAGGGCTATTCTTGAGACCAGCATTGAGTTGCTGGGTCTCACCTGTGCGTGCAAGTCCAGTGGAGGGCTGAGCCTGCTTTGTTCCAGTTTCTGATGTTCCAAGTCTTGATCCTGGTCCATCCTTGTTCCAGGTCTAGCCCATGCCTGAACACTCTCACCTCCCACGGTGTGTGTCTTGGGGCTCCTCCCTGAGCTGCGCCATAGCCCAAGGGCTCGCAAACTCTTTGAGCAAGCGACTGCACCTCTGCGCTCACAACACTCTCTTGCCCTCATCCTTTTTTGCCTGCTAACATAGGATATAATGGATCCCCTTAACACTGTTTAGCAGCTTCCCCAATACAATAAGGGAGTTTCAGCATGTATGCTATTGAATTCAACATATTCTTTCCATTGATCACTAAGACAAGAATGGAAAACCTTATCATGATATAAAAAAGGGGGAAATTTCCAATTGCCTCTGGATGCAGAGGCTGTAAATCCTTCTAGAAAGATCCATACAGGCGTATGATCAGATATTTCCATAGGCCCTGTGTCCGCACGAAGCACTTGGGAAAAAGACATATCCGAGATTAATATATAACCTAATCTAGATTTAGTATAATGAGCCCTGGAATAACCAATTAGCTAGATACTTCACTTAGATGCAGCTCCAGCACTGCTAACTACATCGATGGTGGGGGTGGAAGGGAAATAGATTGAGGGCGGGGGTGGAAGGGAAATAGAACAAAAAAAGTCACTTACAAGGGACAAGAGTAACAGATAAGTATGGGGGGAAAAAAAAGTGAAAGCTTGCTGGGCAGACTTGGATGGACCGTTTGGTCTTCTTCTGCTGTCATGTCTATGTTTCTACGTTTCTATGTGTAAAATCAATGTCTAAAGGATGTAAACATCTCCAGACATCCAAAAGATGGAGATGTTCACATAAATATGGGATACCCTTCCTCTGGTCGCTGCGCTTGGGAGCTTTGGTAGGGGACCGGTCTAATAACGGGTCAGATATAATATTAAAGTCACCACCTATGAAAATAGGAATATGAGAATAGACACTAACACATTTACAATTTGGGCAAAAAAAAGTGAGAGTACACATTTGGGGCATAAACACTACCCAGAAGTATACACTGTCTGTATAATTGCCCCTCCACAAAAATATAATGGCCATCTGGATCATGGACAACTTTAAGCTGTTGAAAATGTAACGATTTTTTTTTTTTCTGCTGAAAAGAAACCAGTCATTGTTGTTTGAACCAAGGTTGGGTATACAGGGGTTGAGGCTTCCTGCCTTACCCTACCTTTGCGTTTGGTATGTGGCATAGCAACTCAGTGCCTAAACAAACTATGACGATTTACACTCACCTAGTTAAACCAACATATAAGTATTTAAGAAGGGAGAGTGAAAGAGAGTCCAAAATTAGGGGAATATCTCGAAGAGTCTAGGAGCCTTCTAGCCTTCGCCGGCCGATTACCCTCCAAATTTATCTGGAGAGTCCCATTGGAGGTGGGGAAGGAGAGCAATCTACCCCCCCCCCCCCGGGAGAAGTCAGTCTAAGTCCCAGGGCGCCAATGACACCTATTCCCCCTGGTAGCACTGCAAACAATCCGGATCTAGGTTTCACTCCTTTACGGAATGCGTTAGGACGGGAAACCCTGATTGAGGAAGTATCAGGATTGAATATTGCAGTGCAAAAAAGGGAGGGAGAAAATGAACTCCCCCCATCTAGGGTGGGAACTAATGGAGAAGGAGTCTCCATTATGAGAAGTGACTCAGACTCTTCCTCAGGGGACAGCAGTAGACAGGACCTTAATGGGCAGCAAATAACATCTCCGAGTCCACAAATATTGCTAGGACAGGCTACTAATGTGACTATGGATACGATTTGGCAAGCCATTGTGTTTTTGCAGAAGAATATCCAAAGTTTAAACGGTAATATTAGGGACATGCAAATGTCCTTAATAAATTTGACTCCAACAGTTACTGGTCAGACAGAATCAATAAAAAAGGTAGAAGAAGACATTAAACAAATTAAAACAACTCAATTTTCTATAATTCAGGGAGAAACGATTCTACAAAAAAAAGTTGAAAACATAGAGAACTCAATTAGATATAATAATTTGAGAATAATTAACTTTCCAATGTGTAAAATGATGTCTGCGAAAGAACAATTGAAGAATTATTTTTCAGAAGTACTCTTATTACCATCAGATCAGTTTCCCATAATAATGAATGCATATTTTGTTAGTTGGAATAGTAATGTGGTTCCAGAACAAGGAGGAATTGATACCTCCTTAAATGTGACTGATTTAATAGAATCATCCCTCAGTACCCAAGTTGAAAAAAGGGGAACGTTATTGGTCAAATTTACTGATGTTATGCAAAGGGAAAAAATTTTAAAATTGTACTTGGCCAAACGAAACTCTTCTTACTTGGGACAGCGGGTATGGATCTACCCTGATCTCTCTAAAGAAACACAGATAAGGAGGAAAAAGTTTTTCTCATTGATAAGTCAGGCCAGAACTTTTGGTTATCAAGCATTAATGAGATTCCCATGTAAATGTATCCTATATGCTGAAGGAGTAAGATATGTGTACTTTGAACCTGCACCTAGAGAGGTTCTTGGAAGCTCGCCGTAATCCTGAGGCAGTACCTGATGTCACTCTAAGTTGGGAAAGATTGTTATTTCTGCTAAACCCTAGATATTATTATTATACAAATATTATTGCTCAAGTATAGGACCCCTTAAGTTCTAGTATGGTTAAAGGAGAGGAATATGTGAAATTCTTTTTTTCTTATTTGGTTATTGAAGAAATGTATGACTTAAATTACTTGTTTTTTCTTTCCTCTCTATATTGTTAGATTTAAAATGGAATGTATAATTCTTGGAAAAGATAAATAAATAATTAAAAAAAAAAAGAAAATGTAACGATTTATGTAATAATATCGCCACACCTGCCTTATGTTGAGTGTAGGAAGCATATAAAAACTTGTCCCACCCATTGTTTCTGCAATTTAGTGTGTTCCACATCTGTCAAATGTGTTTCTTGTAATAAAGCTATGTCAGTTTGAATTCATCTCATGGCTTGTAATAGTTTGAAGCACTTTACCACACTACCAGCACTACATCCATTCCAAGATAAACACTTAAGATGTTTAACCATAGAACAGGAAACATGGTGAGTGACAGAAAAACAGATTATGAAACAATCTCAAGAAAGAACCCCTCCAGCCTAGGTCACTCCCCCATAGATACCATAGATATCAAAAACTTTGATGTGGACTCTGGAAAAGGAGAAAAAGACTCATGTTTTTAGCAACGACCCCCACCAGTATCAATCCCCCTTCCCCTTTATAAACAACGTGAACAAATTGCAAATGTGAAAACAGAGATATATATTACAGAAAAACCAATAAGAGCCAGCAAAGCTCCACATTTGTTTATGGGTCCCGTGTAACATACCTCAGGAACCTTCCTCCCAGCAGCGGATTCAGATGAAGACCGGCTCGGGGATTCGCCGCCCAGGCCGGCCCAGGAGATACCACGTGGTCTGCTGAGCGCGGCTCTGTCACGGCCGCGCTCAGCAGACCACGTGACTAGTGCAACCGGCCCACCGGGGGATACCCGATCCCCCAATAGGCCAATCCGCCCCTGCTTCCTCCCTCCAAAAGCAGAGGAAAAAATGAAAATTGGATAGAAATGATTATGCCAGTCCAACTGCGCTCCATGTAGCCAAGAAAAACAAGAACCAACTCTGGTGCCTTGAAAGAGGAGATGAACTCAAGAAAAGCATCTGCATAGCTAAAGAATGGTTATGATGAGTCAGTCAGTGTCCATATTTTGAAGAAAGAACGTGGCATCCTGCGCAGTGTCAAAATGGTGCACTTTGCCTTGATGAATAACATGCAGTTTAGCAGGAAACAAAAGGGTGATTCACAGGTTCATTTTTATTAATTTTGCACAGACTGGTGCAAATGATCGCCTTTTTTCTGCCACTACAGCGGAATAATGTAGGAAAAGTAGTATTTTATGATTTTCATAATGTATATTTTGCAGCCTCCTATATGCTCTAAGAATATCAACTTTATGGGCAAAATTCACCACCTTGAAAATAACCACAGAAGGTTTATCGTGTACTTGGATAGATTGAGATTGCTGGTGTTGTAATTGGGGGCCCAACCAATGTGCTCTTTTCACACGCAGATGACCTTTAGTGGTATTCAAAGCAAATGTTTGCGGTAGCCATTTTTCCAGGACATCTACCAGTTGATTATCAGGAACTGATTCTGGAAAGCCAATCAATCTCAAATTGTTCCTGCTAGATTGATTTTCCAAATAGTAGGGCATTAGATGATTTAAGGTCAGTGATGGTGATTTCCAATATGTGGACGCAATCTTCCAGCCCATGGATCCTTTGTTTGGCCTCACTGAAGTTTTGATGGAAGCTAGCAATATGCGATCCAATCCCCTCAATCTGAGCAGATAAAAGCCGCTCTTCCAGGGCTGCAATGATCGTGGCTGCCATATCAGAAGGAGGGTGGTCAGGCTCGGTCATCACTCCATTAAGGACATGGTCCGGAGTTTCGTCTTCTTCCAGGTCAGCCATTTTAATTTCCCTTGGCCATTGTTTTTCTTTGTCTTGGTGGGTCGAACGCATCAACCTGAGGGCCAGAGAGGATTTTAAGTTCAACGATCAGGAAGTCTGGAGGTACGGAGACTAAACACTGTCTACCAACAACACAGTAGATGAGAAAAAACAGCTGCTTATGAGCAAAAAAAGGGGGAGAGGCCCCGGAGAAAAGACAGCATGTGTCCGTTCACTCACACAGCATCACGTGACTCTGGCATGTCTATCTGTAAAGACATCATCTGTAACTGCAGTGCACAGGTATTTAAAGATGGACTTTTTATTTGCCTTAAACTAATCAGTAAATTATTATTTAACACCCAGCACCTGGTCCTGTTTGGATATTCACAGCATCTCCCCCAGGAGATGCCACAGCTACGAATACACACATGGGATACACTAAAATGTCTTTCACTGTCTGGGCCATAGATGAGAGTCTCCCCCCATAGAAAGAACCCCCCCAGGGATCAAGAGTCAAGCTGAGAAGGAGTCAGCTAGCCGAAGCAGCCCCAGAGGTTATAAATGTGATTGTGTGCCTTAGGGACTAAACACCCTGGGTAAGAGATACAAAAATATACTTCATATATTCATTGTGATGTCCTGAAAACCAGACCTGTCTGTGGCACTCCAGGCTTGGAATTGCCTATCCCTGTCCTAGGGTGTTCATCTAGTCTCCACCATCTATGCACATTACTTTCCGTTATAATCACTGGTAACCCAGTTGCAACTTTTTTCTTAAAAGCAATTCACTTTCCAGGTATCCAGTTTATTTTTTAATTGCTGTTCAATCTCTAAAAAGTATCTTGGCTTTTTTTTAAATCTGTTTTCTCCTCCTTCTTTGGGCTTCCAATGCAGTGCAGGAAGCAGGGCTGGGATTTGGCACCATGAGTCTTCTTCATTCATAACTTTCTGGGATCTTTTTTTTTTCTCCCTTATCTTTTATATTCCCTCCAGATTTACTTTTGTCTAATTATCACATTGACGGTCCTTCTGCCAGGGGTTATGCACCTGCGCACCTTCTGGAGCCCTGCAGTCATGGACCTTACATCCAGTCATTTGGGGTCTCCATTACATGATGCCTATGATTCCCTCATCATCAGGGACTGTGAGCGCTACCTCTGTCAACCTGAAGAGCAGAAGACCAAAACTGGGACTAGAGCCCAGATCCCTCTGCATGGCTCTGCACAGCGCTGCCACAGAGCCACCAAACCGGCCCCCCATCTGTGTTTTCATCAATCTGCTGTGATACTGCTGCTTTTGTTTTGATGCACAGACTGACAGAAATAAGATTGTGTGTCTGGCATGATTTATGAGGGAGCAAGGACATTCCCCCCCATGCAACTGCAGGTGCCTGGAGACGCATGAAAGAAGTCACTGCTGTAAATTCTTTCATTCAGTCCTACTGATTATGAACTAGGTGTATACAAAGTCTGCAGTCAGGTGGTCCAAGCAGGCCTTTAAGGGCATAAAAGAAAAGAGAGGGAGGGCCTCTCCCGGTAAAGGAAGTATCTGTGGCACTGGAACAACACTGACATTATATAAACAAAAGTGAGAGCGCTGTTTCTGCTTAAGACAACATCCCAGAAATGTCGCCCTTTATTTATGAAGTTGCTGGTGACTTGGGGATCTTTCTTCTTTTTTGTTCTTTGCCTGATAATTTCCTCCTGTTCCTTTGGGCTTATCTCTAAATCAAACTCAGCTCCTTCTAGGACTACTGTGCCAAGAGTCTTAATGGACAACTATCTAGGACAGCCCTTCAGGGTTGCAAACAAGCTAGGTTTTCAGGATATCTCTAATAAATATTGCAAATAATAGAGGCAGTGTGCATGGAAATCCATCTCATACATATTCATTAGGGATATACTGAACACTAGGGATGTGAATCGGGCTTCGGACGATTGAAAATATCGTCGATATTTTCAAAATCGTCAGAAATCGGGGGCTCTCCAAAACAATAGGAAAACCCCACGATATTGATTGTGGGGCTTCCCTTATCGTTTTGGGGAGGGCGGGAAAAACGGCACACAAAAATAACCCCTAAACCCACCCCGACCCTTTAAAACTAAACCCCTAGCTTCCCCCCCCCCCCCCACCCCCCCAAAACCTTTTTACAGGTACCTGGTGGTCCAGTGGGGGTCCCAGGAGCGATCTCCCGCTCCGGGCCATCCTTTGCCCTTACCTTGTGACAGGGTATCCGTGCCATTGGCCGGATCCTGTCACATGGTAGGAGCACTGGATGGCTGGCGCCATCTTGTGCTCCTACCATGTGACAGGGGCTGACCAATGGCACCGGTAGCCCCTGTGACATAGTAAGGGCAAGGCTATCGGTGCCATTTTGGTTCCTGGCACCCGACGGCACGAGTGCAGGAGATCGCTCCTGGACCCCCGCTGGACCCCCAGGGACTTTTGGCCAGCTTGGGGGGCCTCCTGACCCCCACAAGACTTGCCAAAAGTCCAGCGGGGGTCCGGGAGCGACCTCCTGCACTCG
The DNA here is from genome assembly GCF_901001135.1 of Rhinatrema bivittatum. Lineage (NCBI taxonomy): Eukaryota > Metazoa > Chordata > Amphibia > Gymnophiona > Rhinatrematidae > Rhinatrema > Rhinatrema bivittatum. The sequence continues at coordinate 512,275,597 of NC_042616.1, forward strand.
GGCCGTATTGCCAGTATTCAAAATGGCGCCAGCGCTAGCCTTTGCCCTCATATGTCACATAGTGAGAGCAAAGGTAGCGCCAGCGCCATTTTGAATACTGGCAATACAGCCCGAGTACAGGAGGTCGCTCCCGGACCCCTGCTGGACTTTTGGCAAGTCTTGTGGGGTCAGGAGGCCCCCCAAGCTGGCCAAAAGTCCCTGGGGGTCCAGCGGGGTCCGGGAGCGATCTCCTGCACTCGTGCCGACGGGTGCCAGGAACCAAAATGGCGCCGATAGCCTTGCCCTTACTATGTCACAGGGGCTACTGGTGCCATTGGTCAGCCCCTGTCACATGGTAGGAGCACAAGATGGCGCCGGCCATCCAGTGCTCCTACCATGTGATAGGATCCGGCCAATGGCACGGATACCCTGTCACATAGTAAGGGCAAAGGACGGCCCATCAGAGTATCTTCTTCTGGAGTGTCTGTGGGACCACCCTCTTCCCAGCTGGAACCGTGTGGGTAGTAGAAAGAAGTACCCTGGTAGGGTCAATGATATGGTGTGGAGTATCAGGGACATCTTCCATAAAAAAGGAATGGGAAAAGGCATCCACATGAGTATTCTTGTCCATTGAGCGGTACTTCAAGAGGAAGTCGAAGTGGTTAAAAAATAATGCCCAACGGGCCTATCTGTGATTCAGACATTGTGCCTGACTCAAGTATTTGAGGTTTTTGTAGTCAGTGTAAACCATGATTTGATGTTGAGCAGCTTCAAGCCAAGGTCGCCATTCCTCAAACGCTAATTTAATCGCTAGTAGCTCCTTGTTTGGCTGGAGAGAAACGCCAAGAGAAGAAGGAACAGAGATATAACGTATGGTTATCAGCATGTTGGCTAAGCACTGCTCCAACCCCGACATCAGAGGCATCAACCTCGACGATGAAAGGTCATTGGGGGTCTGGATGGCATAGAAGAGGCTCTTGAAGGAATGCCTTCTTGAGTTGTTGGAAGGCGCTCACGGCTTCTGGTGACCACTGCAAAGAATTAGCTCCTTTTCGTGTCATGGCTGTAAGAGGCGCGGTCAAAGTGGAATAGTGATGAATGAATGATCTATAGTAGTTGGTGAATCCGAGGAATCTTCTCAGAGCTTTGAACCCAGTAGGTTGGGGCCAGTCTCGGATGCTCTTGGTTCTTTGTGGGTCCATTTGAAACCTCTTGACTGGACACCCTGTAGCCTAAAAAGGAGATTCTTGATGAAAAGAGCATTTCTCCAATTTGGCATATAAGTGATGGTCTCTCAATCTCTGGAGAACCTTAGTGACATCCAATTGGTGGTCCTAGTTCCAGCAGCTTGGTTCCACTCTGGTTAAGGTGGAGCCCATCCTTTCGGAAAAGTCTCCCCAAAGGTTTCTCCAGTTCCTTACAAAACGGAATCCCTCTTCCCTACACCATCGTCTCATCCACGCATTGAAGCTCTGCCTCCCTCTGGGGACCTGCACGTGGAACAGGAAGCATTTCAGAGAATGCCTCTCTGGAGGTTCTGGATTTCAGCTTTCTACTTAAAATCCTAAATTTGGCTACCAGAACCTCTGTCCCACATTTTCCTATGTTGTTGGTGCCCACATGTACCACGACAGCCGGCTCCTCCCCAGCATTGTCTATAATTCTATCTAGGTGACGCGTGAGGTCTGCCACCTTCCTACCAGGCAGGCAAGTTACCAGGCGGTCCTCACATCCACCAACCACCCTGCTATCTACATTTCTAATAATTGAATCACCAACTATGATGGCCAGCCTTACCCTTCCCTCCTGGGAGACTTGTCCTCAGTGCAAGAGAACAATACATCATCTGGAGAGCAGGTCCTTGCTACAGGATGACTTCCTGCCACACCAGGGTGATGTTCTCCTTCTGGGAGACCTTTCTGATCCAAGGCAGTACTGGGGCTGCCAGACTGGATTTGGGACTTGGCTACTATGTCCCTGAAGGTCTCATGAATGTACCTCTCTGTCTGCCTCAGTTCCTCCAAGTCTGCTACTCTACCCTCCAGAGATCTGACTCGTTCCCTGAGAGCCAGGAGTTCTTTGCACTGAGTCTACACATCAATCTCTCACCGGCGGGTAAAAATCATACATGTGACTCTCAATGCAAAAGACTGGAAAGCCCCCCTCTTGCTGCTGGACTGCTACCTTCATCTTAGTTTTATTGAGTTCCTAGTTAAGTTTAGGATACTAAGGGAGTTGGAATTAGAGTACTTTACTAATTAATCTGCTACTTAAGTTTAGGTTACTAAGGGAGTTGGAATTAGAGTACTTTAAATTTACAGGTGAATTTACTAATTAATAAGCTAGTGTCCTACAAGGGGATGAATAAACTTTCAATAAGGGCTGGTACAATAGTATGATTTAGATAAGACCTTGATTGATTTTTTATGAGAAAGCGTTTCTTGCCAAGGAGAGTAAAGATGGCTGCCGACTGAGGCAGATGCTCAGGAGGTGATCTCCATTCCGAATTGCTTCTTACCTTATTTCCTTTGTTATTGCTGCAGAATATTCCGCATACCAAGCGGAAGGCTAAGGTAAGGGAGATATCAAATTCATCCCTTACCAGAAACATCACAGCCACAGATTTCTACCTTCTTTGGCGACACCTGGGACAATGCTGGAGGAGAGGGCCGCTGCAGACGCCGACTCAGAGCGGGAGTCGGCACTGCTGGCCGAAGAAGTAATATCGTTAAGTCCCGGCGCTCCAAGCACTCCCTCTCCGCCTCAACATTTGATTTCTCCAGGACCCAGAGAGACAGAAGGTCCTTCCGAAACTATGATTGGTGAAACAATGGAGAAGAATCTGAGTTCTATTCAGACGAGGCCTACTCTTCCTATGACAGCTGGGGACTCTGGTGGTTTATTGGCGTGATTTTGGAGGGGCTGAGAAGTGGAAACCAGGCTGTAGGGGGAGAAATGGAATCCAGGCCGCTGGAGAGTTTAATTTTACCTCCAAATCCAGCAGAGATTACTTTAGGATCTCTTTGGACTGCAATTAAGTCATTAGAAACTGCAATAGTAAACTTGACTCAAATAACTTTGGATTCTCAGCAGCGCTTCTCAAATTTAGAAAGTTCTGTATCTACACATAATACTAAGCTGAAAATGATGAAAACTCGGATGGTAAATTTAGAACCTTGGCAACAAAAATTTGTAAGAACTGATTATAATAAATGAAAAAAAATTGGAAACTATAGAAAACTCTGTAAAATACCTAAATCTTCGAGTTGTCAATTTTCCACAGATGAAATTGATATCTCCAAAGGATATTTTTAGGGAATATTTATTTCAGATCTTGAAAATGCCTCAGCAAGCATTACCAATGATCTCTAAAGCTTATCTTCCTTCAAGATTTAACTTGGACATTGCTTCTAGAAAGAATCCAGCAGAAGTATCTTTGAATCTGACTGAAATAATAGAGACCCTGTTGGATCAACATTATGGGCCGGATTTTAAAAGGGTTACGCGCATAAGGTACGCGCGTAACCCTTCTAAAACGGCCCTGCACGAGCCGAGCCTATATTGCATAGGCTTCCAGCGTGCGCAAAGCCCCGGGACGTGCGTAAGTCCCGGGGCTTTCTTGGGGTGGGCATATCGGGAGGCGTGACGCGGTCGGCGTGTCATCGGGGGGCGTGGTGGGGCGTGGCGCAGGGGGGTGCGTCATACGGGGGCCTGCCAACGGGCATGGTTTCGGCCCAGGGGTGTCTGGGGGCGTGGCCGCAGCCTCCGGACCAGGCCCCGGACCGGAACATGACGCGTGGCAGCTGGCCTGGCGCGTGCAAAGTTACACCAGCTTCGAGCAGGCGTAACTTCTGCGACAAAGGTGGGGGGGTTAGATAGGGCTGGGGAGTGGGTTAGGTAAGGGAAGTGAGGGGAAGGTGGGGGGAAGCGGAAGGAAAGTTCCCTCCGAGGCCGCTCCCGATTTCAGAATACTAGGCTAGACTCGAGACGGATTTTGGAGCGGCCTTGGAGGGAACGGGCAGCGCGCGCAGGGCTCGGCGTGCGCAAGTTGCACAAATGTGCACCCCCTTGCGTGCGCCGACCCCGGATTTTATAAGATACGCGTGGCGTACGCGCGTATCTTATAAAATCCGGCGTACTTTTGTTCGCGCACCAGGCGCGAACAAAAATACACGCGCGCGCTCTTTTTAAAATGTACCTCTATATGTGTCATTTTCATTTCCATCAGACCGTGATGCAGTTTTACGCTTATTTCTCCGCATCATTTGGTAACTTTCCATGGAGAAAAAATCTGGATGTATCCAGACTTGGCTAGACAACTCAAGAGAGGAGAAAGAAATCTTGGGCCAAATTTCTAATTAAATTCCCTTGCAAATGTGAAATTTTGTATTTAAAATCATAAGGATGTCTTCTTTGAAGTTTCCCAATTCCGGGTGTTTCTAGACTCACATGCCCCAGGATCCACAGCAATGGGCTAGGAGGTTAGAATGTTAAACCAGATGTATCCTCTTTATTACAATGATGTAAAGGATCTTAGTGTTCCTTTTTTCCTTCTACCGCTTATTTACACTTACTCTCCCCCCCCCACCATATTTCTTGAATACAGATAAAGCCTTATGTTATTTCAATACGCATTATGGAAATTATAATGTATCTGTACTTTTATTCTTTGTTGTATTGTTGAAAATGCATAATTAAAAAAAAAGTGTCCTCTTGCCTAAAATCAAGGGTTAAGTGAGTGGGAAAGTCAGACACTAGAATTAACTATCTCTGGCTTGCTTATTACCTCAGATACACACAAACTCTAAAGAATATATCTCTCTATTTCACCTTTCACCAAACTTTTATAAGTCCAAAGATTTCCCAGAGCTATATTTACCAATCCTCTTTAACAACCATTAAATTGATTTTCACTGCAAAGGGTGCGGGGCCTTTGGAAGCTGGGGCTGTGGAATTCAATCCCTGGATCACTTGCGGTGACCTCTGGACTCCTCTCTCGGAGAATGCTGGGAGCAATATGCAGATGAGCCTTCCGGTCCTCTTCTACTGCAAAGGGTGTAGGGCCTCTGGAAGCTGGGGCTGTGGAATTGATACAGTTGTTCTCTTCTCAACTGCTAAAAAGAATGCTCTACAAATAAGAGGGACAGCTTCAGTAGAGATGTGCAACTTTCAGAAAAATAGTTTTTAAAGGTTTCCAAGGCAGAGCTAGTCAAAAGTTGGGGAAAATTCAAGACCCGGGCATTTAAATGTCTAGCTAGATTCTCCACCTTCCAAGAGATGACAGAACTAAACTAGATAGTATCCTGCTGAATACTTCCTCTGGAGCTAGACTAGATAGTATCTTACTGAATAGCTTCCACCTGCTCCAAATGCTACTGAAGAGTGTGAATTTAATCTCTCTGGTGATTTAGAGAATTATCATTAGACTTCATATGGGTGAAAATCTCCACAGTTACAGATACTAAAGCAGCCACTGATTGTTAATGCAGGATTGAGATATCCCATAGGAAATCCAGGGTTATAGTGGCAGGCTTTCCTGAGGAGATCTAACATTGTTGTCATGCTGGGATCGCTGGGGGGGGGGGCTTATCTACTAAGGTTGAGGATCACATTAGTAAATTAGCTAAATTAGACTGGAATCTATGAGTGTTTCAACAGAAATGTGATTTTTTAGAAAATTCCCATTTTACCCTAATCAAAGATAATCAAATATTACACCATAAGATTGAGAACATGGGTAATCATATGCGTAGATGTAATCTTAAGTTTATGAACTTTCCTAAGTGTCCCCTATTGTCCCCTATGGAACTTTTGAGAAAGTTTTATCTTGAATTTTTAAAAGTTTCTAAGAGCATATTCCTTCCATTCTTAAATTGTTCTATATATTTTTTGGTAGCCATACCTGCTGTTAATTCTATACCTCAATTTGATGTTATTATGGTTTTGAGGTGTTTGAGTGGATTCTTGGGTACTGTGGAGATGACCACACCCACGGGGAGGAGCCCCATGAGAGACCACAGTACTAGGCTAGACTTGAGACAGGCAAACACAGATATTGTCTTTTATTATACAGCTGAGATGTACACTAGAGGTGGCAATAGTGAGGTGATCCAGAGGTAGCAGTGCAGGTGCCCTCGGCAGAGGGGACCCATCTCATAGAGATGGTATAGGAAGATCCAGTTGCAGGTTCCCAGTGCATCAGGGCTGTAGATGAGACAGACTGACAATGTTAGATTACTCACTAACAGGCCGATACAGTAAAGACCGCGGGAGAGCGGGCAAATGCCCGCTCTCCCGGCGCGCACACCGGCCACTCGCTGGTGAGCGCGATTCTGTATTTAAATTAGGCCCGGCAGTAAAAACGGGCAAAAGGAGACGCTAGGGACACTAGCATGTCCCTAGCGCTTCCTTTTTGACAGGAGTGGCGGTTGTCAGCGGGTTTGACAGCCGACGCTCAATTTTGCCGGCGTCAGTTCTCGAGCCTGCTGACAGCCACGGGCTCGGAAACCGGACACCGGCAAAATTAAGCATCCGGTTTTCGGCCCGACAGCCGCGGGCCAAATTCAATTTTTTTTCTTTTAACTTTTTTTACTCTTCGGGACCTCCAACTTAATATCGCCATGATATTAAGTCAGAGGGTGCACAGAAAAGCAGTTTTTTACTGCCTTTTTCTGTGCGCTTTCCCAGTGCTGGAAGAAATTAGCGCCTACCTTTGGGTCGGCGCTAATTTCTGAAAGTAAAATGTGCGGTTTGGCTGCACATTTACTTTCTGTATCCCGCGCGCATACCTAATAGGTCCATTAACATGCATTTGCATGTTGAGGGTGCTATTAGGTGCCGTGGGTTGGACGCGCGTTTTCCTCCCCTTATTGAATAAGGGGTAAGGGAAAACGCACATCCAAGAGCAGGCTAACAGTGCGCTCTGTTGGAGCACACTGTACTGTATCGGCCTGCAAGTTGGTAGTTGTATAGGTGGAAATCCCAGCAGGCAGAAGTAGTTGTATACTGACACCGAGCCAGGAAGAGCAGGCCCTCGAGGAGCGAGTACCTGATCCCAGATAGACACCTGAAAGAAAGCAAAGGGCCCCCGAGGAGCGGGTACCCAGTTAGAGAAATACCCCGAAGAGCAGAGAAAGCTTCCAGCGGCAGCAAGGAAGCAGCAGAGTAGCTAAGACCGGAGGCTTACCATCCATTTACGATCCTTGCTAACTCAATCTGAAAGGAGAAGCTACAGCATATTTATACCTCTCAGGAAGGGGCGGAGACCTGTGGTTGTTGAATGGCCTTCCCGCGCTGACCCCTTTAAGAAAGGGGCTGGCTTCACCGCGCGCACCTAGAAGACGTCGGGGGGCAGGGATTCTGCCATGACGGCGTCCCGGTCATGGTGGTAGGCTCCTCGATGTTGCGGTAGGCCCCGGGGGTCTGGAGCGCATCAGACCGCGGCCAGAAGGGGTAGGCTCGGTCGGCCTCCTAGGCTGACTGGCATAACAGATGTTTCACCTCCTGAACTAAATTTTTCTTATTTTTGAAACATTCTAGTTCTGAAGGATTCAAAAGAACTACTCTACTGAGTTACTTATGCTTATGAAAAAGATAAGGACTGGACTCAGAGACTATTTTTTCGTCTTAGAGATAGTTCCTTTCTTGGTCAACAGATTTCTATTTTTCCTGATGCTGTGAAGGAAACCCAACAGAGGTGGAAGGCCTTTTTAAGTTATAAGCAGAAAGTAATTGCTATTGGAGGAACTTTCTTATTAAAAATTTGCATGCAAGTGTTTGGTGAACTATAAGGAAACATAAATATGTTTTTTATGTTCCTTCACAATTAGATTATTTTCTTGTAATCAGGCTTCTCTGAATTGGCTACCTCAGTTCATGATGAAGGTTTCTGGAAACCCTTAAATTAATGTTCTGGGGAATTTAGTGCTATGTTCTTTTTTTCCTTTGTATACTCCCCCTAAATGGACTAAATGTAGCTTTTATACTGGTATTGAATGCATGGTAAATGTTTTGTTTTCTTATTTTTCTTGTGTACTAGCTCTGTCTTTTCCCTAAAGTCATTATTTGATTGTAATCACTCTGTAAAATTATAAATAAAGAATTAAAAAAAAAAGTCCAACAGATACCCCCTACAAGTCCAGAATTATAGGTCTATCTCATTATTGAATGTAAACTGCAAGATATATCCTAAAATTTTAAAAACTAGAATTAATTCTGTTTTAGGAAGCCTGATCCACCCAGATCAGGTTGGTTTCATGAAGAATAGGCAAATTTTTGACAATTTTCGAATATTTCATGATATCATCATGGTTGCCAAATCTCAAAGATCCCAGTGGTAGCTATGTCTATTGATGCTGAAAAAGCGTTTGACATGTAGAATGGGATTACATGTTCAAAGGTACTCATGTGGTTTGGTTTCGGGGAGCTATTTATTAAATATGTAGGGGTGTTATATAGAAATCCACACTCAAGAATCCTGGCCAACAGTTTCCTGTCTAGTAGTTTTATTCTGGGCAGAGGAACTAGGCAAGGATGTCTTCTGTCTCCATTACTTTTATTCTGACCCTTGATCTCTCCTTGCTATCAGACAGGATGGAAAATTACTGGGATCTCTCTGCTGCAGTGGCCTGTGCGGCAGGAGAAGCCACTGATAAGGGAATTGGCAGAGGAGGAAGCGGTTGTCATCCATAGATGAGTTGGAAGGGAGAAGACCCCGTAGATGTAGCAGGATGCGAGTTGATAGCAAATTCTGCCCACGGCAGCAGTTCCGCCCAGTCACTCTGTCCTTGAATTAACATAGGACCGTAGAAACTATTTAAGAGCATTCTGTTCATTCTTTCAGTCTGTCCATTAGACTGAGGGTGGTAAGCGGAGGTCAAGTCCAAGGAGATGTCAAACTTTTGACATAGGGTTCTCCAGAACTTAGCAGTGAATTGTACTCCTCTGTCGGACAGAAATATGCTTAGGCATTCCATGAAGACAGAAGATAGATAAAGAGTCTCGCTAAACTCCACGGCTAAGGGTAATCCTGGTAAGGTTACAAAATGTGCTATCTTGGAGAAACGATCAATGGTGACCCAAATGGTATTGTTCCCATTGGAGAGTGATAGTCTACCACAAAAATCAGTTGCTATATGTGTCCAGGGTTAATCCGGCGCTGGCAGAAGTTGAAGCATACCCCATGGACGTCCGGCTGGCAGCCTTTGCTTGGCGCAAACAGCGCAGGAACCCACATAAGCTTGCACATCCTTTTTCATGGTTGGCCACCAGTAATACCGCTGTAACATGGCCAAGGTACGACTCTGACCAGGATGGCCAGCTAGGCGGGAATCGTGCACCCACTTCAACAGTTTCTTCCTTTGATTTCTAGCCACAACCGTCTTTCCAGTGGGTACAATATGAGTGGCTGCAAAAACCACCTTCCTGGGATCAATAATGTGACGGGATTCTTCAGGCATATCCTGAGGTGAGAAGGATCGGTATTCAAAAGGAAATCAAATCTGTTAAAGAACAGTGGCCATCTTGCTTGACAGTGATTGAGTCTTTGTGCATGTCTCAGGTACTCCAAGTTCTTGTGATTGGTGTACATTACTATCTGATGTTGTGCGCCCTCCAGCCAAGGACGCCACTCCTCAAAAGCCAGCTTAATTGCGAGTAACTCTTTGTCTCCAATTCCATAATTTCTTTCAGCGGGTGAGAACTGCCTTGAGAAGAAGGAGCATGGATGGAGCACATTGGATTCGCTGTACTGGCTCAAAACCGCTCCCACGCCGATGTCTGATGTGTTGACCTCGATGATGAATGGGCAATGCGGATCTGGATGGCAGAGGCATGGTTTTTTTTTTAAAGCCTCTTTGAGAGACAGGAAGGCTGATATAGCTTCAGGAGACCATTTGGCAGGGTTGGCTCCCTTTCTGGTCATTGCAGTGAGAGGGACCATCAATGATGAATAGTTCTTGATAAAGGAACGGTAGTAGTTCGTGAAGACCAAGAAACGGTGCAGTGCCTTCAGGCCTGTAGGTTGGGGACAATCTCGGATGCTTTCTAATTTCTTGGGGTCCATCTGAAATCCATTTTTTGAAACAATGTATCCCAGGAAGGGTACAGATTCCTTGTGGAACTCACACTTCTCGAGTTCACGTATAAGTGGTACTCCTTAGACGTCTTAAAACCTTTTTGACATCCTCTTGATGTGTTTGTAGATCCTGGGAGAAAGATCAGGATGTCATCAAGATATACTACTACACATTAATATAGTAAGTCCCGTAAGATGTCGTTCATCATATTTTGAAAGACTGCAGGTGCGTTACTTAGTCCGAAGGGCATGACGAGATATTCAAAGTGTCCATCACGGGTGTTAAAGGCTATCTTCCATTCGTCACCTTCATGAATGTGCACCAAGTTGTAAGCTCCTTTGAGGTCCAGTTTAGAAAATATCTTGGCTCCCTGGAGTCTGTCAAATAGTTCGGAAATTAAGGGCAGGGGATACCGGTCCTTGATGGTAATTTCATTCAGACCCCCATAGTCGATGCAGGGATGTAAGGTGCCATCTTTTTTTCCCCACAAAAAATAATCCTGCACCAGCCAGGGATTTGGAGGGTCTGATAAAACCTTTTTGAAGGTTCTCTTGTATATAGGCGGACATGGCCTTAGTCTCAGTTGCAGAAAGAGGGTAAACTCTCCCTTTAAGAAGCTCCATATTGGGTTTCAGGTTTATAGCACAGTCGAAAACTCTGTGAGGTGGAAGTACATCTGCTGCTTGTTTAGAGAAGACATCCTGGAAGGAGGCATATTGTGGAAGTAAACCTGGTAAAGATGGTGTAGTGGGCATGCATATTAGTGGCGAGACTTCCGCAAGACACCGACCATGACAGCCAGGTCCCCACTGGGATAATTCCAGCGTTGCCCAGTTAAACTGTGGCATATGTTCTTGTAGCCAGGGCAGTCCAAGTACCATCGGATGCATAGCCTTTTCGAATACGAGGAAGGAGATGGTTTCAGAATGTAAAGCTCCGGTGCACAGGGCGATGGCCTGGGTAATCAACAAAACCTCTTCAGGCAATGGTTCTCCATGGATTGAAAATAATAGCTAATGGCTTAGCTATTGGTGTGGTAGGAATCTGTATATGTTCTACTAAGCGTTTTAAGATGAAATTTCCTCCGGCACCAGAGTCTATGAGGGCAAGGGTCTGAAACACCAGACTTCCGCAGAGGAGTAAGACTGGTAGAGACATTGGAGTTGGAGCGGTGAGGCCTAGGAGGAGTCCTCCTGCAGATCCTAGGCCAGTCATTTTCCCGGACAGATGGAACAGGTTTGGATGGGGTGGCCTGATTGGCCACAGTACATGCATAACCCCATGCGTTTCCAGAATTGTCTTTCTTTAGAAGTTAAATTACTTCTTCCTAATTGCATAGGCTCGTCTTCTTCTAAGGGTTCAGATGGTAGGCTTGAGGCAATTGGCACAGGTTTAGGATGGTTAGCTCCTGGGACAGGCTTCCAAGGACTCTTAGCCTCTTGAGTCCGGTCTCGAATCCGGCGGTCTATTCTTCCAGCCAGTTCCATGAGAGATTCAAGGGTATCAGGCAGATCGCGAGCCACCAGTTCATCCTTTAAGCGAGAGTTGAGATCTTCCATGAAGATAGCACGTAAACAACCTTTGTCCCAGTGTAGTTCGGATGCTAAAGTCTTGAATTCGATCGCATAGTCTGCTAGCGGCTTATTACCTTACTGGAGATTGAGCAGAGTGGATCCAGCGACGTTGTGGCGAGCCGGGTCATCGAAGACAGATTTGAAAAGTTTCAGAAATCCTGATAGATCATTCAGGATAGGATCTTCACGTTCCCATAATGGTGAAGCCCAAGCCCAAGCCAAGGCTCTTCCTTCAAGTAGAGATAGGATATAGGTGGTCTTGGAAGCTTCTGTGGGAAAGAGGGTAGGTTGCAAAGAAAAATGCATATTGCATTGGTTAACAAACCCTAAGAACATAAGAACATAAGAAATTGCCATGCTGGGTCAGACCAAGGGTCCATCAAGCCCAGCATCCTGTTTCCAACAAGGCCAAACCAAGCCACAAGAACCTGGCAATTACCCTAAGAAGAACCCATGCTACTGATGCAATTAATAGCAATGGCTATTCCCTAAGTAAACTTGATTAATAGCCGTTAACCCTCTATACATCCTTGCTTCACCTGTGAAGCGGGTAGGCATGGATAACAGTATGGTGGTCTTGACAGTCACCACTGGAGACAGCAATTCTTTCACTAGAGTTGCCGAAGTATTCAGTTGTGCATGTAACTGATTGAAGTTAGCAGCCAGGCTTTCCAGAGACTTTTGTTGCTCAGTGATCCGCTGAGCTAGGCCAGAATGGCCTGCAAGGCTGCGAGCTGAGCCAAGTCCATGCAGTTAGCAATCTGGTGGGTTGGTGGCATATTGTGGACTCTTGGCTAGACTCTAGTAAGACTAGATTCTAGTAAGCAGATACTGAGGAAAGAAAGCTTTATTATACTGCTGTTGAAGAGTTGAAACTTGCCCAAGGAACGGACAATACTGTAGTCCAGCAATAACATAGTAAGCTCAGACAGTCTCTGTAGTTGATGGTCTCACCCAGATGTAGCAAAGGTCCAGTAGTGTTCCGCAGCGTGGAATAGGCCGTGAACCTAAAGGATGGAATGAAGAGAGCTGGAGCATAGTGATACTCACAGAGTAGCAGTGCTGATAACTTCCTTCGGTAGTTGAATGAAGAGAAGGACCCGAGGTCCGAGATGCAGGATACCCTGAGTAGAGTAGGCCCTCGAGGAGCGAATACTTAGTAGCGTTGAGGGTTCCTGAAAGAGAGCAGACAGGATCCCCAAGGAGCGGGTGTCCTTAAGGTTAGACAGATTAACCCCGGAGGGTGAGTAGAAGCGAGAGGCCGCCGAGGAGCGGGTACCCAGAGCTTCTGTAGGAGTGAGATACCCCGGAGGGTAGTAAGGAATCCAAACAAGCAGCTTAAAAGCGGTCAGAGTAGCAAAACTGAAGTCCTTGCTAACTCGTTGAATTGGAGCGGAGCGGAAGTTTAAATACCCGGAGGACTGACGTCATGCAGTGGGGCCATCCCTGAGGCTCCCGCCATGCCATATTCAAAAACATAGAGAAATCTAAATTTTTTATAATTAATGTGCAAAAAAATGTTTTATTCACAAATATTGTAAACAATGACATCTATAAAATCAGCACACCCATACTCACATTCATTCATTAAAAACCAACACCCTACTGACACATAGAATTTTATACAAAGTTTCAAAAAGTGCAAAAACTGTTACGAGCGCGCGCGGGCGCGGTCGTCTCGGGCAGGTGGTGAGCCCTTGGGCCACGGCAGGACCCCAGGAGGAGTCCAAGGCCACACCGTGGGAGGTGAGCTGAGCAGGCATGGTGAGCCAGGCAGGCAGGAACAGAAGCAGGGAGTCCGACCCTCAGCCGGACCTGCATGCCCATGGTAGCCAACACGGGGAAGTTGACTAATGAACGGTCCTCCGACTGTTCCTGGCCCTTTCGGACCTGCCGCAGGGAACGGCAATGGGCAGCAGGCCGGACAGAGGCGAGGGCAGACAGAGTCCTTAAACAGAAGACATCAGATGGGGCAGAAGCAGGCTGAAGCAAGACGGAGACATCAGGACAAGGGCTGAAGCGAGACACAGGAAAGGTCCAGGCAAGCAGGAACTCCGATGCTGGGATACTCACATCCGAAGCCCCCTCGGCTGGCAGAAGCTCAAGAGCCCGTGGGACGAATCCCTCCTGTTGGCCACTCCAGGGCCCAACAGGACAGAAGGCTCAGAAACCAGGTCAAGGCAGAGACAGGAAGACATCCGGACAAGGGCTGAAGCAGACACTGTAGACAAGGCTGGACGGAAACATTGCACTGTCCATCAGGGCGCCCTACTCAGCCCACCCGTGGGACTGAGTCGCGGACCACCCTGTCCCAGACGCGCCCTACACAGCCCGGGAAGGCTGGTCGCGGACCACGCTGAGAAGGAGGGTGCGGGGAAGACCCAGGCGAACAGGAACTCCGATGCTGGGATACTCACATCTGAAGTCCTTACGGCTGGCAGGCACAGGAACAAACAACTAGGCACACGTCAAGGCAGGCATCAGGAAACACGTCTAGGCAGACATCAGGAAACATGGAGGACCTGGACCGGCAAGGTTACAGACAACTGTAATGCACAATCCGAAGGCCGAAGACAAGCAGGAGTCGGAGTCACGGACCGGAGTCAAGGCAGGCTGAAGACAAGCAGGAGTCGGAGTCACGGACCGGAGTCAAGGCAGGCTGAAGACAAGCAGGAGTCGGAGTCACGGACCGGAGTCAAGGCAGGCTGAAGACAAGCAGGAGTCGGAGTCACGGAGGACCTGGATCGGGAGAGGCCACAGGCAACTGTGTAACCCAATCCGAAGGCCCGGTGCAAGTGAACAGACAGTCCTTAAGTACTGGAGGTGGAAGGCAACTCCCTGGGAGGAGCTTGCCAGGACCGCCCACCGCTGGTCCTATAAGTCAGGTGGAGAGCTGCGGGCCAGCCCCTAGGAGAAGGGCGTCGCCAAACAGGAAGTCCAAACGCTGAGGCATGCAAGCCACAGGCACAGCTAGGCCTCTCAGGCCCTGGAACAAGTCCCGGATGGAACACAGGCGAGGCCCTGGCTTCAAGGCGGCCTCTGGAGGAAGGTAAGAGACCTCCTGTAGCGCAGCAGCAGGGGGGATCGCAACAAAAACAGCATCAAAAAATTTAAATTATCATATGTAATAGAAATACTTTTCTTCATACAGTTTCCAATCCTATAACGAGGTACATAAATAATGTACACCCTACAATGTTTTTATAAGCGTCCTTCAAAAGTATTTTGAAGCATTGGCAATTATTGTCTTCAACATCTACCTTTTCTGAGAAACCAATTTTTGCGATGTTAAAATGACAAAATTTAGGTAATTTATTGCGAAAATCTAGTACCTCTAATATAGAAAAGAGGGCTGGTTCTGGAGAAAGACCTCAACTAGATACCATTGAATCAGTGAGCCCTATTAAAGAATAATTATACGTTGGGTAATATATTGTGATAAGTAAATACTATGAAATGTTTTTCTTTTTTTTCTATTATTGACTCCTTATGATTGTGGACTAAAGTATATTGATAAGTAAATTGTTTGAATATCTAATATAAATTAATTTTTGTGTATATTTAGATACTTTTCTTGTTCAAGAAGTATTCTTCTATGTTATAATTGAAAATTCTGATAAATAAAAAATTTAAAAAAAAGAAAAAAAAAAAAAAAAGAAAAGAGGGATGGGGATCAGAATGAGTAGGGTCAAGTCCCTTGTGGTAGTTGCTCTGTTTGTAATCATGTATTACAGATAAAAGAGCTGGTCACTTCCTATTTAAAATATCCGTATAAAATATTGGGATGTTTTTCTTGTGACTCGAGCGGAGTCATTTATGCAATTATCTGTCCGTGTAAATTGGTGTATATCGGACAAACATGTAGAAAGGTTAAAATTCGGATTATAGAACACTGTAGCCGGATTATAGCTGGTAAAATATCGGTTCTACTGGTGGAACATTGGTTGAAAGAAGAACATACAGTTAATGATTTAAAGTTTGTGGTACTAAAACAAGTGAAGTTGACATTGGGGGGAGATTTGTCTGCAGTATTACATCGTTTAGAACAACGTATGATTTTTCAATGGGGTACGGTGGCCCCGAGGGGCCTTAATGGACCCATTGAGTGGGAAGCATTTTGGAAGTAAGGAGGAGTGTAGCTTGAGAGGTGAGATATAATTGGATATTTCATATATAGGAGGTGGGGCTTGGACTATATAAGCATTAGAGTTAGGTTCTGACGTCATTACGTTTGTGTGACACTTCAAGGTTGGTCTGTTGTTGGAGAGCGTTTTCCTCTCGTTGTAAGGTAGGAGAGAATTGCTTTGCAGTTTGATATAAAACTGTTGGGATTTTTTCGGTTTAGGTAGCTGCTCTTGTTCACCCGTTATAATGTTTTTTCTTGGTAGGTTTTCAATAAATAGTTGTAAGCGGTTCAGGTTGAGCACCAAATGGATGGGAATTGAAAGTGTGTAATTGAGTTGAGAGGTGAGTCTTCCTCTTGGGTGAAATTTATAGATTTGAGCATTTTTGAAAATTTGGCGCTCTTTATAGACAAGTTTGAGATCACTTAATAACAGTGTTTGATAATTATATGGGCATTGTTTTTAATTATTATAGGTCGTACATTGTGAATTTATAAATTGTCCCTGAGGAAGCCCTTTCGGAAAAGGGCGAAACAAGGATCCGTTGTCGGACTGGAGATAATGGATTGGAGATGGTGAAGGCAACAAACAATTGAGCAAACAAATAATTTTTCATGCTAATTTAATTTTGAAGGACGCTTATAAAAACATTGTAGGGTGTACATTATTTATGTACCTCGTTATAGGATTGGAAACTGTATGAAGAAAAGTATTTCTATTACATATGATAATTTAAATTTTTTAATGCTGTTTTTGCACTTTTTGAAACTTTGTATAAAATTCTATGTGTCAGTAGGGTGTTGGTTTTTAATGAATGAATGTGCGTATGGGTGTGTTGATTTTATAGATGTCATTGTTTACAATATTTGTGAATAAAAAATTTTTTTGCACATTAATTATAAAAAATTTAGATTTCTCTATGTGGAGATTGATTAGGATGTTCTAGAGAATATCATTTTTTCAGATATCCCTAGTGTTGATTTACCATATTCAAAAACATAGGCAGCGTGTGCGCGCATGCCCTAGGAGGCCTCAGGAAGAAGCATGGGGATGCCCATGCTGGCTTGGAGACGCCGAGGGTTTCAGCAAACAGCAGCGGAGGCAGCCATCCTTCCAAGGGTGGAGGAAAAGGGTAAAAGAGAGGTGAAGCAGAGCGGTCGCAGCCGTCTGTGACTGACAGCCTCAACAGGGACAGTGCTATACCAGGGAACAAATTATATCACAATGACAGAGAGACAGGGGTGGCGCTTTATGTCCGGGATGGCATAGAGTCCAACAGGATAAAGATCCTGCTTTATGGGTAGAAATCCCTTATGTTTTGGGGAAAAGTATAGAGATAGGAGTATACTACCGTCCACTGGCCAAGATGGTGAGAAGGACAGTGAAATGCTAAGAGAAATTAGGGAAGCTAACCAAATTGGTAGTGTAGTAATAATGGGAGATTTCAATTACCACACAAAATCAATATCAATGGAGACAAATAGTTATCCAAGAAGGGAGATAACCAATCAAACAAATGGGAACTAGAATCAACTTATAATTATAGCCTAAATGAAGGTGTCAGCAAGCCTGACATTATGTTTCTTACCGAAACCAACCGGTCCTCTCGATCATTCACCTTTACAATTTTTTAATGTACTATTGAAATTTTTTTTGAATTTTTCAAAAATTATATTTTTCTAAAACTTAAGAAGTAGACCATAGTCCAGAGAATATATTCCAAAACCAAACTTTGAAAAACATTGAATAGCACCCAATATGGCCAGTGTTTTGCCAATAGCTTCTTCAGGGGCATATAAAATGTATTGAACGATATCTTAAGCAATTTGCAATATGTGTCATTTCAAGCTGGACCAGGCGTCTCAACCTTCTCCTACTGCTAACTGCAAAAAAAATTTCAATAGTGCATTAACAAATTGTGAAGGTGAATGATCGAGAGGACCTGTTGGTTTCGGTAAGAAACATAATGTCAGGCTTGCTGACACCTTCATTTAGGCTATAATTATAAGTTGATTCTAGTTCCCATTTGTTTGATTGGAGATTTCAATTACCCCAATATTGATTGGGTAAATGTAATATCGGGACATGCTAGAGAGATAACGTTCCTGGATGGAATAAATGACAGTTTTGTGGAGCAATTGGTTCAGGAACCAACGAGAGAGGGAACAATTTTAGATCTAAAATTGATAAAATGAGCAAAATAGTTAGAAAAAACCTGAAAGGAGCAGCTACAGTGGTAAAAAGTATGCAAGAGGCATGTAAATTGTTAAAAAAAAATCCATCCTAGAAGCACAGTGCAGATGTATTCCATACATTAAGAAAGGTGGAAGGAAGGCAAAATGATTACCGGCATAGTTAAAAGGTGAGGTGAAAGAGGCTATTTTAGCCAAAAGATCTTCATTCAAAAATTGGAAAAAGTTTCCAACAGAAGAAAATAGGATAAAACATAAGCGTTGGCAAGTTAAATGTAAGACATTGATAACACAGGCTCAGAGAGAGTTTGAAAAGAAGTTCACCGTAGAGGCAAAAACTCACAGTAAAAACTTTTTAAAATATATCAGAAGCAGAAAGGCTGCAAGGGAGTCAGTTGGATCGTTAGATGATCGAGGAGTTAAAGGGGCACTTAGAGAAGATAAGGCCATAGCAGAAAGATTAAACAATTTCTTTGCTTTGGTGTTTACTGAAGAGGATGTTGGGGAGATATCTGTTCTGGAGAAGTTTTTCATGGGTAATGATTCAGATGGATTGAACCAAATCACGGTAAACCTAGTAGATGTGGTAGTTCTGACTGACAAATTGAAGAGTAGTAATCACCTGGACCAGATGGTATACACCCCAGGGTTCTGAAGGAACTCAAAAATGAAATCTCAGATCTATTAGTAAAAATTTGAAACCTATCATTAGAATCATCCACTGTACCTGAAGACTGGAGGGTGGCTAATGTAACCCCAATATTTAAAAGGGGCTCCAGGGGCGATCCGGGAAACTACAGACCAGTTAGCCTGACTTGAGTGCCAGGAAAAATAGTAGAAATTGTTCTAAAGATCAAAATCATAGAACATATATAAAGACATGGTTTAATGGAACAAAGTCAGCATGGCTTTCCCCAAGGCAAGTCTTGCCTCACAAATCTGCTTCACTGTTTTGAAGGGGTTAATAAACATGTAGATAAAGGTGAATCAGTAGATATAGTGTATTTGGATTTTCAGAAGGCGTTTGACAAATTTCCTCATGAGAGGCTTCTTGGAAAAGTAAAATGTCATGGGATAGGTGGTGATGTCCTTTCGTGGATTACAAACTGGCTAAAAGACAGGAAACAGAGAGTAGGATTAAATGAACAATTTTCTCAGTGGAGGGGGTGGGCAGTGGAGTACCTCAGGGATCTGTTCTGGGACCCCTGCTTTTCAATATATTTATAAATGATCTAGAAAGGAATACGACGAGTGAGGTAATCAAATTTGCAGATGATACAAAATTATTCAGAGTAGTTAAATCACAAGCAGATTGTGATAAATTGCAGGAGAATCTTGTGAGACTGGAAAATTGGGCATCCAAATGGCAGATGAAATTTAATGTGGATAAGTGCAAGGTGATGCATATAGGGAAAAATAACCCATGCTGACACGATGTTAGGTTCCATATTAGGAGCTACCACCCAGGAAAGAGATCTAGGCGTCACAGTGGATAATACATTCAGATCGTCAGCTCAGTGTGCTGCGGCAGTCAAAAAAGCAAACAGAATTTTGGGAATTATTAGGAAGGGAATGGTAAATAAAACAGAAAATGTCATAATGCCTCTGTATCGTTCCATGGTGAGACCGCACCTTGAATACTGTATACAATTCTGGTTGCCGCATCTCAAAAAAGATATAATTGCGATGGAGAAGGTCCAGAGAAGAACGACCAAAATGATAGAGGGGATGGAGCAGCTCCTCTATGAGTAAAGACTAAGGAGGTTGGGACTGTTCAGCTTGGAGAAGAGACAGTTGAGGGGGGATATAATAGAGGTGTTTAAAATCATGAGAGGTCTAGAACGGGTAAATGTGAATCTGTTATTTACTCTTTCGGTTAATAGAAGGACTAGGGAGCACTCCATGAAGTTATCATGTAGCACATTTAAAACTAATCAGAGAATGTTCTTTTTCATTAAACTCTGGAATTTGTTGCCAGGGGATGTGGTTAGTGCAGTTAGTGTAGTTGGGTTTAAAAAAGGATTGGATAAGTTCTTGGAGGAGAAGTCCTTTACCTGCTATTATTCAAGTTGACTTAGAAAATAGCCACTGCTATTACTAGCATCAGTAGCATGGGATAGACTTAGTTTTTGGGTACTTGCCAGGTACTTATAGCCTGGATTGGCCACTGTTGGAAACAGGATGCTGGGCTGGATGGACCCTTGGTCTGACCCAGTATGGCATGTTCTTATGTTCTTATGTTTTAGGCACAAGCCTAGTGTACCTCTCTAATCCAGGCTTGGATGGAACTTCCTGTTATTGGACTAAATATATTTGTAATTCGCTATGGAGACCTCAGCCCCCTTCATCAGATAAGTGCAGAATGAGCTAAGATTGATGTTGCTGGAATATTTTAGCAGAGAATATAATATCCACGTTTTGTTTTCAAAGTTATAAAGAGCTGTAAAGTAAAAGTATTAGTAGTGAATGATGGTATGTACTAGTTATGTTAAAGTATAACTTTTAAAACTGTTTATATAAAAATTAGGCAACATGCATGATCACACATGATCAAAACTCGTACACTTCAATATTTCACTGTAAAACAGGTTAAAGATCTGAGTCTTCTCAACCAACTCTTGTGAAAATTAAAACATAAAAGAGAGAGGTCCTCAATCCAATGCAAAACTTTACATAGCATTGTGAATGTTGTTCCAGTAAGGCCCCCCCCCCCCAATTCTGATCATGTTTATCTGCTTGCCCCATTAGAGATTCAGTAATCTTTTCAATCAAAGCTACTGCAAACAATTGCTTTTTCCGCTGTTCCACCACAGGGACCCGATTCCAGTACAAGGCTACAGTGAATCTAGCTGTATGGACACAGTGGTTAACAAGGATTCTATCTTTTGTAAGCACATCCTCGTCCTCCCATTCAGTATCCCAACAAGTAAAAGATGGGACCAGACCTTTTTAAGAATAACCATAATTTCTCTCTCAAGCACTAGCTCAAACTCATGAACCTCAGGGCAAGACCACCACATATGTAAATAGGATCCATCCATTCCACAGCCCCATCAAAATAGTGGCAAAGCATTGCAAACCTAGCAAATTTAGTAAAAATAACAGATACCTATAAGTACGATGCAGCAGTCTCACGATCAGCTCCACCCTTCTCGAACATATAGAGACCAAATGTGCTCCCTGCCAAATTACATCCCAATCCTCCTCCTCAAGGGAAATGTGAAGATCTTCATTCCAGACCTTCATAAGATGCTGAGCTCTATCCATGGCCTGGTTCATACTCACCAAACATTTATAAATATATAACACATTTCCTTTAACTCCTTTACTACTAAGAAATCTTTCAAGAGCATTGGTGTAACCTGGGCACCCACCTCCTACTTTTAACCCTATCCAGTGCTTCCCACAAATGCAAATAAAGAGAATGGGTCTCCGGACTTATACTAAAAGTATCTTTCAGTTCAGCAAATGTAGCCCCCCTATCCCCCCTCCCTCCACATCTGCCAAATAAACTGTAACCCCTACTGCAGCCAATTACCCATTGCTGGGAAGAAAGAGCAGTAAGAAATCTTCGGATTCTTTGCCAAAGGTGAAATTGGGAACAAAAGCTCCTCCTCAACCTTCAGAAACTTACACACTCTCCGCCAAATATTCACAGCATGGCCTAAAATGGGGGTCTTCCTCAGAATTCTCTGCCCTGATAGAGAATAGCTAGGATTTGTTAATAATAATGGTAATTTAAACCACAAAATAAAAAAAAGCCCAAACCCTGTTTCACTATACAGATCAAAAACAAAACCAGAAATAGGAAACGCTGAGCACCTATTTCCCACAAAAATAACACTTGAAAAGATCTGGTATCATACAGGGTGCGAGTCTGCCAGCGTACTTAGCTAAATGGCACCAATTATAATCATGTACTAGTTTGGTTTTAACAGTCTTATTGAAAAATTCTCAAATTATGAAGTCCAGAAAACATTTTTTTCAAAGCATTTTTAAAGCATCATTTTCATGTAATTGGAATAAAAAACACTTATCTTGCGCTGCTTCTCAGCAATCAATCTTATAAGGAATGTTGAGCCCCAGCTAATCCATAATGTGCTGTGAAGAGAATTCTGTTCTCAGGATGGCTGCAGTGTTGGGCTAAATATAGCCCAACACTGCAGCGTTTTGGCGTAGTCACGCCTGCGTCGGGGCACTCCTTAGTCCTTAGTATCTTAACATCTGTGAAATAAATATCTAGTTAATGATATTAGTCACACAATACAAATAAGGCTCCAGTTACAAACCAATCAACTCACTGTAGTCGGATTTTCTCATTCAAAGATGGCAGTCACATACATCAACACTCTATGTGGGTTTAAGAGAACCAGGCAATTATCTGCTTTGTAGAAGACACGTCATGCAAAAGGTCAAATAAAAGTGAAAAAACATTGAATGAAACACAGTCCATTCACATCTTTTATTCAAACACATGATGCTGAAATATTTCTTTTCAAAAAATATTTTCCTATCTCCACCAATTATGAAAAAGTAATAAAAGAAGAAATTACTACTTACCTATAATTTCCTTTCCTCTAATAAAGGCTGGCCCATCCCCACAAGTGGATTGTGTACCTCTACCAGCAGGTGGAGATGGAATAAAAGCTGATGTCATGGATATATAGCCCTTCCCCAACATCAGGCCACCAGTATTCTCTGAAAATTCCAAACTGTAGACAAACTGATTATAATTGAACATGATTATTAATACTCAACCACACATGCTTCCAACCAACAGGGAACACGGAGTTCAGACAAAATAATTTATCTTCACTAAACTGAGGGACCGGTTAAGACAAAGGGAGTAACAGTTTGCTGTTATTCCCTTTGTTTATTGTAAAGCATCTTGCTCCACATGTCTTCTCCCACCCCTGCGTGAATTTCACGCTTTTATTACATGGTTATTTAATTTGTTGTTACACTCTGTGTTTATTGTAAAGCCTGGAGCTGCGTTTTGTTACTTGTAAATCGAGGTGATGTTCCCAACGTGCCCCCGTATATAAAAATGCTTAAATAAATAAATAAATAAATACTTAAATAAATAAATAAATGCTTAAATTAATAAATTAATAAATGTGCCAGTCATCCAATGAATAATAGGAACAGCATTCTGCAACATCCACACCTAAAGGGCAAACCAAAGGCAAAAATCAGCAGCCGAGAGAGGGTCAAGCCTACCTTTACTAGAGGAAAGGAAATGATCAGGTAAGTAGTAATTTCTCCTTCCTCTGCACTCAGGCAGGCCAATCCCCACAAGTGGGATGTACCAAAGCTACTCCTGAACAGGGAGGAGGATGCCTGTGGTCCAGACAACACCACATATGCGAAGGCTGCATCCTCCTGAGCCCAAACGTCCAAGCGGTAATGCTTGGAAAAGGTGTGTCAAGAAGACCACATCACCTCTTGGCAAATCTTGACAGGAGACAACAATCGAACCTCCGCCCACAATACCACCTGAGTCCTCAAGGAATGCAGTCTGACTTGCTTCAGCAAAGGAATCCCGGTCTCTACATAGGCTACCATGATGACTTCCTTAACCCAACAGACTATAGTCGCCTGCATTGCTGGTTCACCCTGTTTGCCTCCACCATGGAGCACAGTTGGTCAGACTTCCCGAAATTTAGTAATCTCCAAGTACTGCATCAGATGCCGCTTGACATTCAAGACACACAAGAGACAATATTCACTCTCATCTCTTCCTATCCGACGTGGGCAGATAAATAGACTGATTCAAATAAAACTCTGAAACCACTTTCAGCAAAAAGGAAGGCACAATCTGAAGGTGCACCATCCCTGGAGACACACACAGAAGTGGCTCATGGCAAGAAAGAGCCTGCAGTTTGGAAACCCGACATGCTGAACAGGATGCCACTAGAAAAACTGTCTTTAAGATAAGTAGCTTCAAGGAGAGGCTATGTAGAGGTTGAAAGGTAGGACCCACCAAGAAATTCAAGACCAGATTAAGGTTCCACAAATGCACCAGAAGCCCCAAGGGAGGATGAAGATGCTTTACTCCCTTCAAAAACTGGGACATTCAGATGGGAAGACAAAGGCCCACCATTGACTCGCCCCTTATAAAAAGTGAGATCTGCCATTTGAACCTTCAAGGTGTTAAGGGCCAAGCCTTTAAGTAATCATTCCTGAACAAATTCCAAAATTAATGGAATTTCCACTTTGAGAAGCTGAGAACCTCGCTCCTCATACCAGGCCTCGAAAACTCTCCAAACTCTAATATAAACCAGAGACATAGAAAATTTCCTAGCCCGGAGCAAAGTAGAAATCACTGCAGCAGAATAACTACGCTTTAATAACCGAGCCCTCTCAAGGGTCAAACCGTAAGACAAAATTGACCCAGATCATTGTGGAGAATGGGTCCCTGCCACAGCAGATCCTTCCAAGGCAGCAGCCTGAGAGGACTACCCAACATTAGCCTCTGCAGATCAGCATACCATGGCCTCTGGGGCTAATCCGGAACCACCAAAAGCATGATCTCAGTTTGGCTTGCAATCTTTCGAATTATCCTGCCTATTAGCATCCATGGCAGAAAGGCATATAGCATCCCGCTCCGTAGCCACACCTGAATGAGAGCATCGATACCCAGAGCTTTCGGATCTCTTCTGCAACTGAAAAACCATTGAACTTTCATGTTGGTTGAGGCTGCCAGAAAATCCAGAGACAGGAGACCCTAGTGCACAACTATGAGTTGAAAGGCTTCGTCTGACAACTCCCACTCTCCTGGATCCAAGCTCTTTCTGCTGAGAAAGTTGACCCTTACATTGTCCTTTCCAGCAATGTGGGAGGCGGATATGTCTACAAGATGTTACTCTGACCATACTATGAGTGCATCTATCTCCTCCGACACTTGTTGGCTCTTGGTTTCGACCTGATGATTGATGGAAGTCACCATCGTCGCATTGTCCGACATTATCCTGACTGCCTGAACCTCTAGATGCTCAGCAAAACACAAGCACACCAGTCGAACTGCACATGCCTCCAATCGATTGATGCTTCACTGATGCTCCTCAGTACTCCAGTGACCTTACACCAGCAACTCCTGACAGTGAGCACACCAACCCTGAAGGCTCACATCTATTGTGAGCACTAACCATTCTGGCATCTAAGGAAACTCCCTTCCTGAGATAATCCACCTGTAACCACCATTGCAAGTGGACACTCACTTCTAATGGCAAGTGAAGCCTAACCCTGTAGTCCTGAGGTTGCGGACTCCACCAGGAAAGCAACATGCACTGAAGAGGCCGCATGTGCACTCTTGCCCAGGCTATAACCTCTAAGGTGGCTGAAATTAAATCCAGCACCTGAAGATAAGACAACACTTTCAGGCGAATAGCCATTTTCAGGGTTTGAACTTAAGCCATCAATTTCTGAATGCGATCTCTGGCAGAAACACTGCCCTGCTTTGTATCGAAACAGCGCCGAGATACTCCAGTGTCTGAGATGGTTGAAATCTGCTCTTGACCAAGTTCACCACCCAACCTAATTCTTGAAGTAATGAGGCCATCTTGCATGAAGCCAGGTGTCTTTCTTCTACACTTTTGGCCTGAATCAACCAGTCATCCAGATATGGGTGAACCAGGATGCCATCTCTGCGAAAGGATACCACTACCATGACTTTGGAGAAGGTCCTGGGTGCAGTGGCTAGCCCAAAGGGCAGGACCTGAAATTGATAATGACACCAGCAAACCACAGGAGCCGTTGATGTTCCCGGCGAATGGGAATATGCAAATATGCCGCCGTCAGATCCAGAGATGTGAGAAATTCCCCTGATTGCACTGCTAATATTACGGAACACAGTTTCCATACAGAAAAGAGTCACCCTCAAACATCTATTGACTCCTTTGAGATCCAGGATGGTCAAAAGGGTCCCTCCTTTTTGAGTACAGCAAAATAAATGGAATAGCGGCCTGTATTTTCTTGTGATTTGGGAACATGAATAACAGCTTTTAAGTCCAATAGCCTCCTTAAAGTAGTCTCCACTGGCTCCCTCTTCTATAGGGAGTTGCAGGGAGAAACCATAAATGCACCCAGAAGAATGCGAAGAAACTCCAGAGCATAGCCTTTTCTTATCACTTCCAGAACCCATTAGCCTGACATGATCCGGACCCACCTCTGAAAAAAGCAAGATTGATGCCCGTTTATCTCCTGCCTCAGTAGGTGAATCCACACACCTTCATTGTGAAGATCGAAATGCTCCATTCCCAGAACCTGCATTCTTCCAAGGCTTTCTGGGCCAAAAGGTCTGAGACCTACCAAAAGGTTGAGACCTCTGAGTAATCATTCCCCTGTAGGGATGAAAACACCTATGGTCTCTATTGCATGGCTCCTTAACCCAAAAAGATGCGATGTCAGCTTCTTATCCTCTGGCCAACAAGGGACCTGTGATTTTCACCATCTACTCACCATTTTCTCCAACTCACTGCCAAATAAAAGAGAACCCTTAAAGGTAACCTTGTGAGATGGAACTTAAAAATTGTGTCCGCCGATCAATTTCGCAGCCACAACTGATGCCTAGCCGTTATCACAGAAGTCACCCCTCTGGCAGCAGTGCGAACAAGGTCACAGCCTGCATCACCTAAGAAGGTGGCTCCTGGTTCCATCACCTTTCTGTCATTCGACCCTGCTTCATCGGTCTCCTGAGAGAGACATAGACTAGCACAAGCCACCAGGGAGCAACAAGAGGCAATTTGAAAATTCATCACCATGGCCTCAAAGGCTTGCTTAATAATAGCTTCAGTTCTCCTATCCTGAACATCCTTTAGAGCTTCCCCTTTTTCCATCAGAATGGTAGTCCACTTGGTCATAGAACACGCTAGCTTCAGGGAACGCAATTTATCCCTTACTGTTGGATTCAAGGGGTACAGACACACCAAAGTGTGCCCCCCTTTAAAGTTGCTTTTGGAGCATTCCATTCAAGGTCAATCAACTCTTGAATAGCATCTAGGAGGGGAAAGAAACATGACACTACATAGGGTGACCAATATGGGGTCCTTCTTTTGCACACCTGTACAATCACTCCCATCTATACCCAGCATCTTCAGAGTCTGAGATAACAGACTAAGCATCTCATCTCTATGAAAAAAACGGAGCACAGTTCTATGTGGCTCTAAATCCAGGGGAATTTCCCCCTCTTCCAGAAGCAAGAAACCCAAATCGTGGTCACAGTCATCCTTATCCACACCCTCCTGAACATCCTCATGGACCACTGCACTGCAGCACTTGCATATGGTGGCAGACAACTGGGAACTCTGAGTACGTGACTCCGATTTCAAAGATATTCCCTTCTCTGCTGGATGCCCTTGCAGAAAAGTCTGTAGTCCCTGGAAAAATTCCACCCAGGAAAAGGAGGATGGGTCCATACAAGGCACCATAGGCCCCAATCTGACGTCCTCTGATTGAATATCCCATGAAGACATCTCTGACATAGGATTATCTGAAGAAGGGGGACACCCTTGTTGTGTCGCCTTCAGCGCCAATCCCCCATCTGAGGAGATGGACCAGCATCGGCAAAATCAGTCAGAAGCAAATCACCTCAAGCATCCAGGCAGCGCTGATAGAGACTTACAGAATTCCCTGGCTGTATTGCCTGTATATGGCAAACAGCACAGATCGCTAAGTGCTTAGACTTCTTTGTCACCAGCGCCATACTGCCTTGTCTTTCTTGTGTGCCGAAATAAGATATGCACTCAAGTGCACACGCAATACCTGCTTAAGTACAGTCGCGCTCAGTATGCGCAGTATGTGCACAAGTGGGCGCTTGGTCCACGTTCAAGTAGGTGCTCACATGCGCATCAATGTTACTACACCACCGTGCAGCAAGAGGGTGCACACGGAAGCATGCTAAAATGCTGCTGCGGCCTACCACACAACTCAACCAATTCAAGCCTGGGAGTGGGGTCTAGCCAAAGACTGCTAAAGTCAACAAGTCTGTACCGTCTCCGCACTTCACTAAAATCCCCAGAGACATGAGAGGGAGAAAGGAAAGATGCTGACCACTCCCACCAAGGGCAGAACACCTGGTAAGGAAGGAATAGGAGAAACAAAACCTCCCTACTCTCTTACTACTTTTTCTCTTTACTTTTTTTTTTATTATTTCTTTTTATTACCTGAGCTCAGACTTTCCTGGCTGAGAGCCTTCACTGCCAAGCTTCCCTTGTCCTTCAACCACTTTGCCGGACTAAAGGTGCTCAACTGAGGGAGGAATCCACTGGCATCACTTCAGGAGTACAAGCAGTGCCTACAAACTTCTTTCTTCTTAATTTTTCTTTTGGTTTTTTTTGGGGTTTTTTTTTACTGCAAGCAATCCCCAGTAGGGAAATGCATGTCCACCATCCACTGAAGACAGAGAATACTGGCAGGTTGATGTCAGGGCAAGGCTATGGGCCAGATTTTCAAAGGGGTACGTGCGTACCCCCCGAAAACCTGCCCGAAGTTCCCCCTGCGCATGCCGAGCCTATGTTGAGTAGGCTCAGCGGCGCGCGCAAGCTACGGGATGCGCGTAAGTCCCGGGGCTTCCTGGGGGGGGGGGGGGGAGTGTTGGGAGGTGTGCCGCGGCGACACGTCATTTGGGGGCGGGGCCGCGGGCGTGGTTCTGGCCCCAGGGCATTTCGGGGGCGTGGCTGAGGCCTCCGAAATGGCTCCCGGGCCTGGGAATCGTGTGCCGGCGGCTGGCCCAGCACGCGCAAGTTACGCCTGCCTTGGGCAGGCGTAACTTGTGCAACAAAGGTAGGGGGGTTTAGGTAGGGTTGGGAGGGTTGGGAGGGTGGGTTAGGTAGGGGAAGGGAGTGGAAGGTGGGGGGGGTGGAAGGGAATGGAGGCAGGCTGCGTGGCTCGGCGCGCGCAGGCTGCCGATTTTGCACAGCCTTGCGCACGCCGATCCCGGATTTTAACAGATATGCGCGGTTACGCGCGTATCTGTTAAAATCCCACATACTCTTGTTTGCGCCTGGTGCGCGAACAAAAGTACGCGTGTGTGCAAATTTGTAAAATCTACCCCATTGTTTCTTGTCCTAAGCCCGACTTTTATATCCACTTGTATAGAGCACAACTTCCACAATCTCAAAAAATGACCAGATGGTAAATTCTGGCGTAGATATATAGGATGACAACTGTCAAAGCATAAGTGTGTGTTCTGGACTGTGGCTTTACAAAAAATAGAGAATTGAAAACCTATAGTTCTGTATTTGATGGTGATTATTAGTAAAAACATTTGTTGACTATAAATTGCATAGGAAAACTGTAGATTTGTATTGCAGGTATTTAACCATTCAAAACACTGCTACAGCGATTCCTTACTCACAGACCATTGCAATAGGACATCATCTATATAGCATTTCTATAATCTGAATGTTTCTTTATATGGACAATCAGAAAGATACTGTGATTCAAAACCCCCCATCTGCCCTTGTTCCAAATGGACCCACTCAGTCCGATTATAAGGACTTAGAGTGTGGCTAACACATACAGTATATGCTGTCCAATGATACCTCTGCATATCTGGCAACCCCATGCCTCTACATTTGGGCCTATATAACATACATATATTAATATGCACCACCCTATTTTGCCAAATAAAGCTGTGCATCAAGCTAGCCATAAAAACAAACAAGGCCTGTGGCACTCTATAGGGAACATGTTGAAATAAATACAACAACCTGGATAAAATGCACATCTTTAGCAAGTTAATATGTCCAACCCAAGAATTAAACAAATCCATCTAGTCCTTCAAATCCCTCTGTATTTTATCTAACATGGGAATATAATTAAGCTTATAAAGGACATAAAATTTAATGGACACTGCTATGCTCAGATAACTAAACCCTCCATCACCCTCTTAATAGGAACCTAGCACCTGGGCACATGTACAGCATCATCAGTAAGAAGCAATTTAGATTTTGTAAAATTAATCTGGTAACCCGATACCCCACCATATTTCTCTATCATATCCACCATGGCTGGTGCTGAAACATCTAAATGAGATAGATATAATAAAATATCATCCACTTACAAGTAGATTTTATATTCAACAACCTCAATTTTAAAGCCCAATATCCATGTATAGGCTTGTATAGTTTGAACAAGTGATTCTATTGCCAGATTAAAGAGAAGAGTGGATATTGGACAACCCTATCTAGTGCCACTCTCGATAGCAAACTTTGGCGTTGAACTATGGCTCACTTGAACAAGTCTATCTATTAAATTCTTCAGGGAACCCAAAATTCCTGAGCATCCTAAACAAATAGGGCCACTGTAACCTATTAAATGCTTTGTTTGCATCCAGTGCCAGCACTGCATCTGACAATTTACACATTCCAGCAAATTAAACAGTCTTCTGGTATTGATCACACACTGATAGCTCTTGATCAGGATGAACTAAAAAGGGCTTGAAATGCTCCATCCTCAACAGCAAAATCTTCGCTAAAATCTTGAAATCCGCTCCCGTGTAAATGCTGTATTGAATACCTAAAAATTAAATATTGCTTTTTTCAACCAGTACATTTGAAAACTTTCATCTCTGAAAAGTCTAATCAAGTTATGGGAGGAACTACTCCTTAGTATATACCACTCTATGATTTAATAAGGAGAGGCTAACCTAGTAAGTTCGTCTTAAATACCTTATTGTGTTATTTGTCTTTAAATATGCCTTGTATATTTCCTTCTCTGATCCCCCTATGTCGAGGACTTAGAAAATGTATGGAGTAAAATTTATAGTTCTGTATGCATTTCTTGATGTTAGTGTTAAATCTAATAGACTCCATATATCTGTAACAAGTCTTCTTTACTTGTTGTATTTTTAAAAATCTGAGAAATAAATAATAATAAAAAAAAAAAATCTTGAAATCCGCATTTAGCAAAGATATAGGTTGATATCTTCTACATCAATCCCATCACCATCCTTCTTTTGAATAAGTATTATACTAACCTCATATACAGGCTGATACAGTACAGTGCGCTCCGGCAGAGCGCACTATTAACCAGCGATTGGACGCAAGTTTTAGACGCGCTAGCTTTATCCCTTATTCAGTAAGGGGTAATAGCATGTTGAAAATGCGCGTCCAACCCCCCCGAACCTAATAGCGCCTGCAATATACAAATGCATGTTGATGGCCCTATTAGGTATGCCCGCGTGATACAGTAAGTAAAATGTGCAGCCAAGCCGCACATTTTACTTTAAGAAATTAGTGCCTACCCAAAGGTAGGCGTTAATTTCTGCCGGCGTTGGGAAGTCCACAGAAAAGCAATAAAACTGCTTTTCTGTGCACCCTCCGACTTAATATCATGGTGATATTAAGTCGGAGGCCCCAAAAGTTAAAAAAAGTAAAAAATTAAAAATTAAAAATGGGCCCGCGGCTCACGGGTTCAAAACAGGATGCTCAATTTTGCCAGTTTCCGAACCCGTGGCTGTCAGCCGGCTCGAGAACCGATGCCGGCAAAATTGAGCGTCGGCGGTCAAACCCGCTGACAGCCGCCGCTCCTGTCCAAAAAGAGGTGCTAGGGACGCGCTAGTGTCCCTAGCGCCTCTTTTTGCCGCGCACCCTAATTAAAATAAATTACTTTATTGTATCGCGCGCACAAGAGAGTGTCCTGTGCGCGCACTGGGAGAGCGGGCGCTCGCCCGCTCTCCCGCAATTTTTACTGTATCGGTCCATAAGAAGGTTATTTTCCAAGCAGCATTATGGGCTTTTTGCATGCGTTAAGACATGAGTTTCCTCACTCCAAAGGTCATCAAATCTTCACAAGAGTGTATGGTTCTATTTGTACATCTCACTCTGCATGTCAAAGTGGCCCCTAACCCCTACACTACTACCTAAACTTCACCCGAGTTATTAGGTGGGCTTCATACAGAGGTATAAATACCTAACTTCTACGAGGTCATTATAGCTAGTCTCTCTCTCTCTCTCTCTCTCTCTCTCTCTCTCTCTCTCTCTCTCCCCCTCCCTCCCCCCCCCCAGTGGTTGTAGGTAGGAATTGCAACAATTGTGATATTTACCACAAAGTGCAATAAATAGGCCATTACCATAAAACACACCCCTCTTCCTATCACATGTGATAGTTTGATGAATCCTGGCCTAAGATTGGAAAGTCTCTCAAATAATTAAAGAACTCAGCTAAGTGAGTCACTAAATCATCCATTTTTATAGAAATCTATATATCTATCAAGACCAGGGTTCCTGCCAGCCAGCAAATCCCCAATAGCTCTCCTAACTTTGAGTTCAGAAATGGGGACCTTCAAATCATCCACAAAATTGTAGTAGTAATATATAATCTTCTTAATAATATTACATCCACATGGCTTAGTGGAACACTGAGACTATGTATCCTGACAAGAACACTTCAGTCTTCCAGCCAGCACTTCCCTAATATACCTTCTTCAAGAAATAAAGAACATTTCCCATTGCTGGTTCCACCCTCTGGAATTAACTTCTATTGCAGATTCGCAGTATGCAAGACCTGAAGGAATTTAAGAAAGCCTTAAAAACCTTCCATTTCACTGCAGCTTTTCCACCTTAAAAGACTAATCAGACAGGACACATTATTATTCCAGTAGGTTTGTATGGATGATATGTTTTAGTCTGTTGTTGGAACTAACTTTTATTTTGATGTGTCATTCCAAGTGCAATTTTGTGTGCTTTGCTGTGCCCTGCCCTGAATTTTGGAGGGTGCAGGAAACAAGTAATTTTAAATACATACATACATAAATAAATAAATAAATAAATAAATGATTGAATGAATAAATGAATACATAAATAAACTCCAAGTGTGGCAATTTAACTTTGGCCAAAAACTCCTCCACCATCTGCAAAGTATTCTACCTCAGAGCGTCATATAACTCCCTAAAATATACCTTAATAATTTTACTCATTTCTTTATTCTCCCCTGCAAAGCCCCTTTCCTTCCTACACAATTTATGGATTATAGTTTGTGCTCTCGTCTTCTGAACTGCCCTCGCCATAAGCGCCCCAGTCCTATTACCGTGCTCATAATATGTTTGTCTCTTATAACGTAAAGCTAGTTCTATCTTATTAATATGAAGCAACTTAAGCTTCTCTCTCATCTCACTAAGCTGCTTATAAACTTTATTACAGCAGGTCTCCTTATGTTCTCTTTCAAGTTCCTTAATCCTACACTCCACCCTCAGTTGTTTCGCTACACTAGAGCTTTTAAAATAGCTTACACAATGAATAATTTTACCCCTAAGAACAGCTTTTAATGTCCTTCCATCTAAGTGCTGGATTATACAGCTCCTTGTCATGGTGAAAGTTAAAATCTTTAATAGCTTCAGTCACTAGCTGATGAAACTTCTGTCTCAAGCAAGGACAAATTCAGCCTCCAGCTACATGATATATCTTAGTAACAGGATCCCACTGCAAAGCCAGAAGAATAGGGTAAAGATCAGAGAGCTGACATGATAGAATATTGTACTACACAACATTAAAAAGAAATTTGTCAGAGCACAAAAAATAATCAGTTTGACTATATGTATAATGTTGTGGAGAGAAAAAACGTATAATCCCTGCCAGAAGGGTTTTTCTCCCACTGGATTTCAATCAGATTATACATGTTAACCAGGCATGATAATGCCCCTACCACTCTCCCTTTAAGGATATTAAAACAAGTGTTCCAGTCCCCCACCCCTCCCCGTCATCATACGAGCACTCCAAAATCCTCCAAATGCTGAGACCTCATTTAAAAAGCCATTCTGATCACAATTTGGTCCATAAACATTCACCAGCACCAGCTTTTTTTTTTTTTTTTAGCACAAATTGCAGTACAAAATCTAATACCTAATTCCTCATCCACCTTGAGTTTAATAACCTGAAAAGGTAATCTCTTATGAATCAAAATACAAACCCTCGACTTTTAGACAAAAATGGAGCAGAAAAGACCTGATCTATCCAATCCTTTTGTAATTTCTCTTGTTCAGCCTAAAATAAGTGCATCTCCTGAAGAAATACTATTTGTGCATTATTAAAACTATCTCACGTAACCAGCAAATGGAAATGCAATAGAGATAGCATCCAAACAGGAATTAATAAGCATAATAATTCTCAATACACATTTAGATAAAGGGATGCCAGCAAGCTGGGAACTTTTAAGTCCTACTCCATAGCCAAGCACGATCTAAGGTGAACAACCCAGGCTACTCAGTCATTCATCCCATAAGAATACATGTCTGCCTACTCTCTTTTCTTTTTTTCACACAAATTTTTGTTTTGTAAATAAAATCACTGCAATCAATTAGTGATTGCCAACCAGTAAGGCAATTGACTATATTACTATATGCAGATCACAAAGCCAGTCTGCAAAGCAATATCAACTTTCTGATTAATGACCACTTGTAACATAAGTGTAGGGTCATTCTGTAAAATGCTCTCATCCAGTCACTCTGGTGTTTTACATTCTACCTAAGATTCATAAAAGGCTCCTTGATCCTCTCCCTGTCTCACGGAGAGAAACATTGTTAGAATCTCTATCACAATTTTGTCTAAGACCCTGCCCCTTTGAGGTGTATTCATAATGACCCTACCGCTGCAGTGGCAGAGACAGCGCTGGAACAGCTATGGGGTTTCAGGTGGTATCAGAGGAGTCACAAATTGTAAATGCCCAGAGGGGGAAAGGATAGAAAAGGAATTCTCCTTCTTGCTGGATCTCCCAATATTAGGAATACGGGGTCTGGAACCCACACAGCAAGTCTCCCAGGGGAAGAGAGAGAAGGCAGAAACCAAATAAGAAAACTTCAAATGCAAGCAGATGAAAATTTTATAAATTCTGAGCTGTAATTCAGATTTATTATCACAAGTTTAAACAGTGAGAAACAAGTAATGACAATACTATAAAGGTGGATGTTGTGTGCTGATTTTATAAATTTCTTTTTATTTTTAGGATTTGAGAATATTTTGCCTATATTAAATAAGAGAATTCCCCTGAAGAAGACTGTTTTTCAGTTGAAACATGAGTCATATTGGGAGTAACTTTGAAAAATCCAGTTCGTGTGTCTAAGTGATCAACATTTGGGCTAAGTATTCCTATTTTAATAGTTAGTTGGATATTTTGCAACAAGAGTTGCGTTAATAAAGTGAAAGAAAATAGATTATAGTACTCTAATAAAATACATAGTAGTTTATTAAGCAAGTGACAATAAATGATTATACCAGAATTGCTCTAAAGGCTGAAAACTGCCTGCGGCCCATTGCGTGGCGAGAGACAGCAGATTAGAATTACTGGAGCATGTGTTTATGATATTGTCGCTTGCTGGGTAAGAAATATTGGTAAAATTGGACTATATCTTTTTCCCTCTCTTTCTGTGCTTGTAGAGTGAATACTATAAAGGTACCTTACATTTTTCACAGTTAACACAATTTGGTTTTCTTTTAATTCCCAGTTAACAAGTATTTTAACTGAAGAGAACCGGTTCTCCTATCTTTACCATAAAACAATCAGATAAGTATGGTTTCAATATTAACTGCTATATTTTCTATATCAAGAATGTAGTAATTAATGTTACTATGAAGAAATTGAATCCTTGTGTCCCAAATCTGTCTTGCAAGTGCAGAAGGACAAAATCAACACTCTAATTGCAGGAAAGTAGATAACAAGTGTTTTGTGTTGTTTTCTTTCTGTGCTAGTTTTCTTTCTGTATGTCTAGTTAATCCTTTTTTTTTTCTCTGTCGCTTTCCAGTGAACTCTCAAGTCCCTGTGAATTTAATTAAGAGGCTTTTGTTCTGTGTGTTCTTCACTTATGTCTCTGGTACAATTACTTATGTCAACTGCTGCAGTGATTCTGTACTCTCTTTCTTTGTGGTGTTGAAAAGTTTCAGTCTAGCTAGACTTTGTGGCAAGTAAACACTTAAGGCTGAATTTTTAATCAGCCACGAGCGTAAAAAACGGGGGTTATTTGCATGGCCAGGCCTTGCGCGCACCACGCACATTTTCAAAGGGGCCCAGCCATGTGCATAACCCCTGTTATGCGCTGAAGTGCCAGGCCCAGAGAAAGAGGCAGTCCGAGGACCGGGGAAGGGTGGGGCTGGAGGTGGCCGTTACAGTGGCCATTTGCCGCTGTGGAGGGGAAGCGGGCGCCGGCAGTCGGCCAGTGCACGAAAGTTGCTTCCGCTCCAACGAAACAATAAGCAACAAAACAAAACAAAGGTAGGAGAATGGGTTTAGGGGGTGGGGAGGAGAAGGGAAGAGAGAGGAAGTATAGGTAGGGGGGTAGGGAAGTTCCCTCCCAGTTAGCTCCTTAATTGGAGTGAACTGGGAGGGAACTGGGAGAGGACCAATCTCGTCACCACGCATACTTTTCTAAAATTAGGCCCCACTGTGTGTGCCGCCTGCACATGCATACAAGGATTATAAAATCCGGTGTGCATTTGCACGCGGCTCATAGATTTTATAACACGTGCGCCCTGGCGTGCGTTTTATAAAATTGGCACATCCATGTGGGCGCACCAGGAAGCATGCCCACTTCTTTTAAAATCTACCCTTTAGCTGACTTTATTTAAGATGAATCTTCATACACTCTGTGAATGATAGAGGGCGTGGCTTGCTGCAACGCTGCTCATGGGTGTGGCTTGAGTGTCAGAGGGTCCCGGATGTCGCTCCCCGACTGTGATCCTCGTGTGTATTGGGTACTTTGTCTCCGGAGCAGTCAGAAACCTATCTATATTATTTAAATAACAAAATAGGGTGATCCTCCACTACACTAACTGCGTTTATCTAACAAAGTGTACTAGGAGTGTTCCCTCAGTGTTTATTCATGACAACTAACAGGAACTGGGCAAGCTGATTGTGGAAAACAAAAGATAAATATCCTTCTTTTAGCTAGTACAGAGGAATTAAATTCAGATGCTTGCTCGTGTATAGTGAGGACTATTTTCACTTTCTTCCATTCACCTCTTACACTATTATCACAGTGCATTGAGTAAAGGTTTAGGTGCTCATCAATATGTAGTTACGACCAGTGGCTGTATATTTATATACTTAATCTGAGGTGCCACCAAACATTTTCATATTAAGGATATTATAAGTATTAAAGCACTATTATCTGTACTTCTGTGTACTCTGCCTGTATTCTCAACCTGGTGCAGAGTGATGACTCACAGTGTCAGACTATTTCCACCTAAGATAAATAACAAAATGGTTCCTCTCATTTTAGAAGCAATTCTGTTGTTTGATACTCCTTTCTTTTCTTTTAGCTTTCTCAGTGAGTTCTGTTATCAGCTTTGCTATAAGCAAGCTTACAGTTTCATATATCCAGCTTGTCTCTCACCACAGCACACCACTACAGTAAAACAAGACCTTCTCCCAAATCAGAGTCTGGTTCTCCTAAATCAGTGCAATTGGAGAGATCATACTTCTTTAGAAGATATGTGTATTCTCCTATATTATGAGAGCTGTAGCCCTCTCCTTGTTAGAGAAAATCAAGATCGCTTATTATTATATGTTTCTTAAAAGCAAGCCGTAACAGTGGCATATACAGCTATATGTATGTACAGTGATTTGAAAATCACTCACTTTATCCACATTACATTTGCCAAATTTCCAGTCAACTCTTATGTTTCAATGGCTGATGAAAATTTACCTTGGTACAGCCAGATTAATTTAATATTAACGTTTAAACTGCCTACCCTGAACTTTACCTGGAATTTACCTTCTTTTTAAAACAAATATCACACTAACACAGTCACATATACTTCAAATATCCATACTGGAGATGTGAGCCTTCCTCTCTGGGCTCTAATGCAGAGCAGTCTCTGAAGAGAACTGACCAGGTGCCTTCTGCTCACTCATTTAGTCAAACCCAGACTAACTGAAATCTTCAACTGACACACCCAGGGAAATCAGTGCTCCAGCATTGAGGAACAATTTTATCATACTTTTAACTTATGGATACCTCCCATCTTTGTATTAAGTTGTAGGAATGGATATTTGAGAATTTTGAGGCATAGTTTGAAACTGAGATTTAATCTAAATGTCTTTATCAGTAAGAAACTTATATGTATCAGTCCACTAGCCCCTTCACATAATTTCTGTTACGCTCCCCGTCTGCGCCCGGCCCGCGCTCAGGCCTGCTCACCTCTCCTGGTTCCACGGCAGGTCCCGGGTCAGCCTCCCTATTGTTATGTAAGCTCTTCCAGGCCTCAGCGTTCCGTGGTGGTGGTCGCCGGGCCTTCCACTGCGCACCAGGCCTCAGCGTCCTCAGCGGTGTTGGCCACGCACCTACGCGCGCGCGATCGGACCGCCTGGCCTCTTGTAGGGCTAGGGGCGGGTTCTAGCTCCGCGGCGCGCCCTGATTGATTCCCTGATATAAGGAAGTCCCTGCCTGTACTTCCTTGCCTTGGCAATCGGGTCAGTGTCTTGCTAGATTGTCACTGCGTCTGAACCTTGTTCCAGTCTTGTTCCAAGTCTCTTTCCAGGATCCTTCTATTCCAGTCTTGTTCCTACCTTGTTCCTGCATCCTAGTTCTCCAGCGTTGTCCTGTTCCTGTTCGTCTGTCCGCCTCCCCAGGTAGTACCTCCGGACTGTCTTACTGGTACTGACCTCGGCTTGCTCCTTGACCTGCCTGCCTGCTGCCTGCCTTCTGACTTCAGCCTGCTCCTTGACCTGCCTGCCTGCTGCCTGTCTTCTGACCTCGGCCTGCCTGTGACCTCGTCTGACCTCCAGGACCTGACCCCTGCTTTGTTGACCACTCCTCGACTGACTCCCGGATTCTGACCTCTGCCTACTTGACCATGTCTCCAGATTCTAGCTCTGTTCCTAGCCTTGTCGTCACCTACGCTGTTCTGGTCCTCCCTGCTCCATCTGACCTCGAGTCTCGAACCTGACCGTGCTCCTCTCCTGTCTGTGGGCACACTGGACTTCCATCTCTCCAGGAGACCCCGCAAGGCCCACCTAAGTCCAAGTGGCCCGGGTCCCTACGGGCTCCTCCCAAGGGGACCTTGGACTTCCAGTGGTGAAGCTCATCCTAGCCTCCAGTGCTCCGCCCCCCTGGGAAGCACTGGAGTCATTCTCCACTGCTCCAGGACAAGGGTCCACCCCCCGAACGCAACAATTTACATCCAGAACTGACTCACAAAATGGTGTTACTAGCTCATTTGCCTAGACATACTACACTTTTCCTCTGAAATCTCACAAAACCCCTCCAAAAACACAGGATGAGGTTAGTTAGTCATCTCTGACCTGGCCAAAATGGATCATCAAGTTCACCTTAGGCATTTGGGAAGCTGTGAGTACCTGTTTTAAATGTGGTATTTTCAGGGCCAGAGGAACCACTAGGCGAGCTAGGCCTGTGCCTAGGGCGCCGAGATTTAGGGGGCGCTGC
Source organism: Rhinatrema bivittatum (assembly GCF_901001135.1). Lineage (NCBI taxonomy): Eukaryota > Metazoa > Chordata > Amphibia > Gymnophiona > Rhinatrematidae > Rhinatrema > Rhinatrema bivittatum. Next base: position 512,314,918 of record NC_042616.1, read on the forward strand.
CGCCGCTCGCACCCACTTCAAGCAGCAGAATTTTGAAAGGACATAAAGTGCCCCTTCAAAATTCTGCCCAGCCCCCGCCTCACCCTGCTCCCCCCCCCTCCCCCCGTCGTGCCACCCTCCCGATGCCCCCCCTGGTGGTCCAGCAGAGGGCCCGGGAGCGATCTGCTGCTCCTGGGGCCTCGGCTGCCACTAACCAAAATGGTGCCGGTGGCCTTTAGCCCCTACCGTGTGACAGGGGCCAATCAATGGCACCAGTAGCCCCGTCACATGGTAGGGGCTGAAGGCCACCGATGCCATTTTGATTAGTGGCAGCTGATGACCCAGGGGCAGCAGATCGCTCCCGGGCTCCCTGCTGGACCAGGTGTTTTGTGAGGGGGGGTTTTTTGAGGTGGAGGGAGAGGTTGGGAGGGTAGGGGAGTGGGGGAGTAGGGGAGTGGGGGCATGTGGTCCCTGCCCCTGGAGTCGGGTCTGCGACAGGGGGCGGGGCTGCGGGTGGCACGACGGGGGGGGGGGGGGGGGGAGGGGCGGCGCAAGGCTGAAGGTGCCTAGGGCGCCCAATCCCCTTGCACCGGCCCTGGGTATTTTTGTTCACTTCAGGGGCTTCCTTTTACATATCCCCAGACACGGTTTTTTAAGATCGATTTTGGCAGCATCTAATTGAGGCTTTAAAACCAAAGTAGGAGCTCAGGCAGGCTTTCTCCACCTATAATCTGCCTTTTCTTTACATTTTTCCATTGCTCAGATTCATTTTTATACACTTTTAAAAGTTCTTCTGATCTCTGTAAAACCATGATGTGTCACTTCCAGGTTGATGCTCACATGTCAATTCTCCTGCAACTTTATTACACACATATTGCCAGCTGTTCTGCTTCTAATACAGTACCAATCAGCTGATGGCTGTCCTTAAGCTACAGCTATAGGGCAAGAAACTCTTGTAGCTACTTCTTTATATTTTCTATCTCTCAGTCCTTCTCATCTATTACAGCACAATGCAAAAGCAAAAACAAATACTGTTTTCTTGCTGCACTGGCCAGAACAGTCCAGTGTCAGCATTTTCTCAGTATTTTCAATGAGTATTCCAGGGACCATGACTGCCTCACTGTACTTGCAGAATTCATAGCATTCAGAAGAACCATAACAGCTCTCTTTGACAGATTTCTAGCAGCTCTTTCTCTCTCTCTCCTTGTAGAACCTCAGGATATAGGCAAGTTTGTTATATTGAAAAATATATATACCCCCTTACTTAAATTTAACCACTGGTTACATGTGGATTTCTTTTTGACACCTTGTTTTCCATCCTTACTCTCATATATCAAGGACTCACAAAATATGATTTCATAGTTGGTAAATATTTTGTGTGATACCACTGAAATACTGATGTTGACATAAGGTGCTCTTGATGTTGCTGCTACCTAAATTGAGCAATGATCTTGTCCATACATCTTGTGCCTACATCCTTGACTGAATTGACTTTGACAAAAAACTTTTTGGTTTTTGACCCTCAGATTTATCAACAGATCCTTAGCACAGCAATGGGTGCCATGATGGCTCCTGATTTGGCCAATCTTTACCTGGGCACATTTGAAAAGTCATGGTTGTTGTCTCACCCCTTTCAAGAATGATTTGCTGTGTTGAAAATGCTACATAGATGTCATCTTCATGTTGTGGCAAGGAATACGTGACTTGTAAGATCAGTTTGTGAACTGGTTGAACAGAGATTCCAATCTAAAATTCACAGTTACATACCATAACTCTCATATATCTTTATTAGATCTTACCGATAATATTCAATTCTTGGTTCCTTCTGACATTGATAACAATATCAACTTAGGGTCCCTTTACATTTATCTTTCTGCAATCAAAACTTGGCTCTCACATAACCACCATTCCTTAAATTTAGAGAAAACAGAGATAATCTATTTGAGTAGGTTCTCAGAATCACATTTCCCACTAACTTCTCTTTTCAAGGACATGTGATTCTTATTGTTCAAGAGGTAAGGAACGTCGGGGTGGTTTTTAATGCCAACTTATCTTTCAAATATCATATGAAACAGCTGGTGCAAAAACCCTATTGGAAATTGAATATGCTACACAAATTGAAGCCATATTTAGAATTTTCTGATTGTAGAGCAGCGCTTTAAGCTCTGGTGATAACAAAAATTGATTACTGCAACTCTACTTTTACTCTTAAATCTATTCAAATGATCCAGTATTCCACAGCAAGGTTTCTGACTGAGACAGGCAGATGTGATCAAATTACCTGTTGCGCTGGAGGTGGACCCTTGGCCTGATGCAGGATTGGTATGGCCCTCTGGTTGGACCCAGAAAGCGTCTGCCACCAGGAGGCGCAGCACACAAGGAGACAGAGGCTAACTGGAGCTTCACCAATAACAGTCTGGCGTTTCCGCAGGTTGAGCCCTTGGGTACCTGGACCGCCTGGACTTAGGTGGGCCTCTGGTGGTCTCCCGGAGAGGTAGCAGAGGGGTGTGCCCCTCCATGAGCAAGGGTGCGCAGCTGATGCAGAGTGGATGGATTAGACCCGAAATGAAAGCTCCGGAGACCACAGGAAGGCAACAGTTCAGGAAAGTTCTCCGGGCAAGACAGGCAGCGCCTACGGGTCTAGTCAAATGGAAGCCATGGTTAGTTTCAAGCAGGTTGGTCTGATAGTCACAGTAGGCCAGAAGAGAGTGTCCGAGAGACGCGCAAGGGTCAGAGCCAGAGTATCAGTCCAGGAGAAGTCAGCCAAAGCAGGGGTCAATACCAGAGTCAGTCCGAGCATAGTCAAGGCAAGCGAGGGTCAGTTCCAGGCAGCAGACAAGAGAATGGTCAAGCAGTCAGTGGTCAGTTCCAGGTGACAGGCAGAGAATGATCAGGCAAGCAGTTGTCAGTTCCAGGTGGCAGGCAAGAGAATGGTCAGGCAGGCAGTGGTCAGTTCCAGGTGGCAGGCAAGAAAATGGTCAGGCAGGCAGTGGTCAGTTCCAGGCAGCAGGCAAGAGAATGGTCAGGCAGGCAGAAGTCAGTACCAGAGGTCAGTCCGAAGAGGTACTTCCTGAGAAGGATACAGGAACACACGAAGTCACTGGGAACGGAGGGACACTGGAATTCGGAGACACTGGAACATGGAGACGCTGGAACACGGAGATACTGGAACACAGAGATACTGGAACAGAACACTGGAACTCAATGAGGCAAACTAGCACACCAACGGTGTCGACCCGATTGCCAAGGCAGGGATCAGGAGACTGAGCCCTGCCTTATATACAGGGCTCTGGTGATGTCATCCGAACGCGCCTCCCTCAGATTTCCCATGCTTGTCCCTTTAAAAGACTGGAGGTTGGCCGCGCACGCACCTAGGGGCAGGGCTGAGATGGCCGAAGACACATAGCACTGTCAGGAGCTCATCTGCGAGGCCTGCAGGAATGAGGAAGCTGAGGAAGGCCGTGGTGGGCAATGGGGACGCCGGGGGTTAGCGGCCTTCTAGGCCTCCCCCTTACCGGTCTAGGCTTCTCTGGGTGGTCTCAATGGAATACTTGGAGCAGGTTTTTATCAAAGATGTTGTGAGAGGGTTCCCAAGATTTTTCTTCCGGGCCGAAACCCTCCCATGACAAGAGGTACTCCCAATGACCATGACGGCGTCAGACATCTAGGACCTCCTTGACCTGCAGGGTGTTCTCAGATTCTGCCGTATGCTGTGTAGGAGGAAGAGGCCTTCGGGAAGGCCAGGACAGGACTAAAGACTTAAGTAATGACACATGGAACGTGTTGTGGATTCCCATGGAGGCAGGGAATTGTAACTGGTAGGTGACTGCTTCTATGCGTCGAAGTATGGGGAAAGGACCAGTGAATCTGGGGGCTAGCCGTTGAGATGGCAGTCATAGTCAAATGTGTCTCGTACTGAGCCAGACTTTCTGGCCAGTGCCGGAACAGTGGTGCGGCCTGACGATGGATATCTGTAAAACGTGTGGCCCGCTCAGTTGCTTGGCTTAGTCTCTCCTTTACTCGGTTCTAGAGCCTGCGTATAGTGTGCTGCAGACTGGGCTGCAGGTGAGGCTACACTGAGAGGGAACCGGTAGGGGGTAGGGCATGGTTGGCAGGCCAAAGACTACCGCAAAGGGTGAGACAATCAGTGGCAGAGGGTGATATGGGTGTTAAGGGATAGTTCTGCCCATGGCAGGAGGTCAGCCCAGTTATCTTGCTGGTCGTTGACATATGATCGCAGGAATGTTTTCAAGGAGCAACTTGTCCTTTCGGCTTGGCCATTGCTTGCGGATGATAGGCTGATGTTAAGTTTAATGTAATATTGAACTTTTTACAAAGAGACCTCCAATACTTAGCAGCAAATTGAGGGCCCACAATCGGAGACGATTTCTTGTGGTAGTCCAATGCAGACAAAATACATTGGTTAAGAAGAGTCCTAGCTAATTCTGGAGCTGAGGGGAGACCAGGTAATGGGACAAAGTGGGTCATTTTTGAAAAAGCGGTCAATGATCACCCAGATTACAGTATTTCCTTTTGAAGGAGGCAGGTCCATGATAAAAATCAGTGGAAAGACTTGGACCAGGGTTCGGTGGTGCAGGAAGAGGTTGGAGGAGCCCCCATGGATGGCCAGTTGGGGTTTTTGCTGCATGCAAACTGGACAGGAGTCCACGTATTCGCGGGAGTCCTTTATCATATTAGGCCACCAATAGTGCCTTTGAAGCATCTCGAGAGTCAGGCTCGACCGGGATGACCGCGCCAGCTTAGAGTCATGAGCCCAACGGAGCACACGCTCATGGAGATGGCGGGGAACCACCATCTTCCCGGCTGGTACCATGGTGGTGACCTGCAATTGATATGCAAACTGGATCGATAATGTGCCTAGGAGTCTCAGGTGTGTCTTCTGGCTCGACAGAGCGAGAGAGCACATCTGCACGGAAGTTCTTTGCTGCCGAGTGATAGTGGGAGCTCGAAGTTGAGAAAACGTTCAAAGAACAGGGCCCAGTGGGCTTGTCTAGGATTAAGTAACTGGGCCTCCTTTAGGTGTTCTAGATTCTTGTGGTCAATATATATTGTGAATTTGTGTTGTGCTCCTTCCAGCCAGGGATGCCATTCCTGGAGGGCTAGTTTCACTGCTAGGAGTTCAGTACCCTATAGTATAATTTTGTTCTGTGGAGGAGAATTTATATGAGTAGAAGGAGCATGGTACTAAAGTTCCTTTAGTGGAGTATTGACTCAAGACCGCTCCTGCTCTGATGGTGGATGCGTCGACTTACATGATGAAGGGATGTTTAGGATCCGGATGACGTAGACATGGGACCAGTATAGAAGGCTTCTTTCAAGGCGTGGAATGCTGACTGGGCCTTGGGCTCCACACTCGGAGGTCACATACCTTCCTAGTCAGGGCGATGAGTGGAGCGGCCAGCGAGGAGTAATTAGCAATAAAGTTTTGATAGTAGTTTGTGAATCCAAGGAATCTTTGTAGGGTGTGGAGGCCCACTGGTTGAGGCCAATCTTGAATACCCTGGAGTTTGTCAGGGTCCATGGTGAAGCCATGGTTGGAAATGATGTAGCCTAAGAATGGAAGGCTGGGCTGTTCAAAAATGCACTTCTCTAATTTCGCATAGAGATGATGGTCTCTGAGGCGTTGGAGGACTGAACATGGGAACGATGGGACTTCAGGTCTTTGGAGAATATTTGTATGTCGTCCAGATATATCATGACAAATAAGTATAAAAGGTCCCGAAAGATTTTGTTCATTAAGCGCTGAAAGACTGCAGGGGCATTGCAAAAGTCTGAAGAGCATTACTACATACTTGTAGTGGCCATCTCTTGTGTTGAAGGCGGTCTTCCAGATATCTTCTGGTTGAATTCGTAACAAGGTTATATGCCCCTCGGAGATCCAATTTCGTAATGATTTGTGCACCCTGCAGGACGATTAAATAGTTCACTAATAAGTGGCAGTGGATAACAGTCCTTACGAGTTACTGCATTCAACCCTCTGTAGTGTATGCAAGGTCTTAAGCTGCCATCCTTCTTCTTTATGAAGAAGAACCTGGCTCGTGCAGGGGAATTAGAGGGTCTTATGAATCCTTTATCCAAATTCTCCTTGATGTATGCTGACATTTGCTTGTGTTTCAGGAAGTGAAAGGGATAGGTTCTGCCCTTGGGAAGCATGGTTCCAGGTAGACGTTCTATGGGGCAGTTAAACGCTCGGAGTTGAGGCAGGATGTCAGCGTTTGTTTGGAGAACACATCTTTGAATTCCGAGTACGGGGCAGGTAACCCAGGAAGGGTTGTAGAATTTAGAACAGTCACAGATGCTGTAAACAATGGGTTTGACACTGAGGGCCGCACTGAGTTAGTTGCAGGGATTGCCAGTTTGAAATGGGGTGCATGTAACTGGAGCCAGGGGAAGTCCAAGGACTACGGGGTGCATGGATCATTCAGGATCAGGAGAGAGATTCCTCGTCATGGAGGGTTCCAACAGTGAGGCGAATGGTCAAGGTACGGTGAGTATTAACGACTGGGAAGATGCTTTCCCTGGATCAAGGTGATATGGAGTGGAACCTCCAGGTGGTTGGACCGGTATCTGGAGAAGCTTGACGATATCTTCATAATAAAATTTCCACTCGTCCCAGTGACCACGAGGGCAGTAGTAGCGAAAGAACATGACTCCCTAAGGAGGGAGATAGGGAGCAATATTTGAGGGCCAGAAACAATAGCGCCCAAGCTCGGGACCCCCGCTGGGCTCAGGCTTTGGAGTTCTCGGACGCACAGGGCAAGTCTGAAGAAGGTGTCCAGAACCACCGCACTATAAGCAAAGACCTGATTTTTTCTGCATCGGAGACGTACCTCTGGAGTCAAGCGGCTGTGATTGATTTGCTTGGGCTCCTCAGGTGACTGAGGAAGCCGCCGGTAAGGCCTTCAATGGAGGAGTCACTGCACAGGGTGATCGTAAGGTAGGAGATCGGAGGGACCCTTACCTCCTGATGTTGTTGTCGTCAGACAGCAGTCAATTCTACCGACCAGGGAGATCAGGTCTTCCAGAGATACGGGGATCTCGTGGGCGGCCAGTACATCCTTAAGGGCAGGAGACAGTCCCTCAAGGTAGAGTGACCGCAGTAGTCTTTTTGCCAACCTAACTCAGTAGCTAGTGTTCTAAACTCCACTGTATATTCAGCGAGCAAGTGCGAGCCTTGACGGAGGTGGAGTAGGTGGTGGCCAGCGACTGCCTGTCGGCCTAGGTCCTCAAAGGTACGTCAGAAGACAGAGATGAACTGAGGGAGCTGGTGAAGGATGGCATCGGAATGCTCCCAAAGTGGAGAAGCCCATGCCAGGACCTTCCCCTCAAGGCACGAAAGGATGAAATGTGATCTTAGTTGCTTCAATCAGGAAACAGAAAGGGTGGCAGTGAAACTGCAAACAAACATTGATTTATGAGGCCTCGACAAAGGAGTGGATCCCCATTAAAATGGGGTGGAGCCGGAAGGGCCAGCCGTGCCCGTGAGGGCAAGGTGTGGGCAAGGACCCCCCTCAGTTGGCCATGACAGATTCCTCCAATTGTGAACGTATTTTCTCCACAGAAGTCAACGCTTCCATGATTCATTGTTGTTTCTCGGACACGAGTAACCAGAACGGGGATGGCCTGCAAGGTAGGAGACTCCACCAAGTCCATGGCCTTGGCAACCTGTTGTGCTGGAGGTGGATGCTTGGCCTGGTGCAGGATTGGTACGGCCCTCTGGTTGGACCCAGAGAATGCCTGCCACCAGGAGGCAGAGAACACAAGAAGACAGAGGCTAACTGGAGCTTCACCAATAACAGTCCGGGGTTTCCACAGCTTGACCCCTTAGGTACCTGGACCGCCTGGACTTAGGTGGGCCTCTGGTGGTCTCCCGGAGAGGTAGCGGAGGGGTGTTGCCCACCACGAGCAAGGGTGCGCAGCTGTTGCAGAGTGGATGGACTAGATCCAAAGGCCTCTGGAGACCTCAGGAAGTCAACACTTCAGGAAGGTTCTCTGGGCGAGGCAGGCAGCACCTGCGGGTCTAGTCAAGTGGAAGCCACAGTTAGTTTCCAAGCAGGTTGGTCTGATAATCACAGTAGGCCAGAAGAGAGTGTCCAAGTGAAGCACAAGGGTCAGAGCCAGAGTATCAGTCCAGGAGAAGTCAGCCAAAGCAGGGGTCAATACCAGAGTCAGTCCCAGCATAGTCAAGGCAAGCGAGGGTCGATTCTAGGCATCAGACAAGAGAATGGTCAGGCAGGCCGAGGTCAGTTCCAGGCAACAGGCAAGAGAATGGTCAGGCAGGCAAAGGTCAGTCCCAGAGGTCAGTCCGAAGAGGTACTATCTGAGAAGGATACAGGAACACACGGAGCCACTGAGAATGGAGGGACACGAACACGGAGATGCTGGAACAGGAGGACACTGGAACACAATATAGTAACATAGTAATGACAGCAGAAAAAGACCAAATGGTCCATCCAGTCTGCCCAGCAAGCTTCCCATGGTAGTAACTGCCACTCCGTGCAGGTTACCCTCATGATTCTGTTAAGGGTAGTAATTGCCGGTCCGTGCAGGTCACCCTCATGATTTTTTTAGGAGTAGTAACTGCCACTCCATGCAGGTTTCCCTCATGATTCTCTTAAGGGTAGTAACTGCCGCTCTGTGCAGGTTACCCCCATGATTCTGTTAAGGGTAGTAACTGCCGCTCTGGGCAGGTTACCCTCATGATTCTGTTTAAGGGTAGTAACTGCCACTCTGTGCAGGTTACCCCATGATTCTGTTAAGGGTAGTAACTGCCGCTCTGTGCAGGTTACCCTCATGATTCTCTTAAGGGTAGTAACTGCCGCTCCGTGCAGGTTACCCTCATGATTCTCTTAAGGGTAGTAACTGCCGCTCTGTGCAGGTTACCCCCATGATTCTGTTAAGGGTAGTAACTGCCGCTCCGTGCAGGTTACCCTCATGATTCTGTTAAGGGTAGTAACTGCCGCTCCGTGCAGGTTACCCCCATGATTCTGTTAAGGGTAGTAACTGCCGCTCCGTGCAGGTTACCCTCATGATTCTGTTAAGGGTAGTAACTTCCGCTCCGTGCAGGTTACCCTCATGATTCTGTTAAGGGTAGTAACTGCCGCTCCGTGCAGGTTTCCCTCATGATTCTCTTAAGGGTAGTAACTGCCGCTCTGTGCAGGTTACCCCCATGATTCTGTTAAGGGTAGTAACTGCCGCTCTGTGCAGGTTACTCCATGATTCTGTTAAGGGTAGTAACTGCCGCTCTGTGCAGGTTACCCCCATGATTCTGTTAAGGGTAGTAACTGCCGCTCTGTGCAGTTACCCCCATGATTCTGTTAAGGGTAGTAACTGCCCGCTCTGTGCAGGTTACTCCCATGATTCTGTTAGGGTAGTAACTGCCGCTCTGTGCAGGTTACCCCCATGATTCTCTTAAGGGTAGTAACTGCCGCTCCGTGCAGGTTACCCCATGATTCTCTTAAGGGTAGTAACTGCCGCTCTGTGCAGGTTACCCTCATGATTCTCTTAAGGGTAGTAACTGCCGCTCTGTGCAGGTTACTCCCATGATTCTGTTAAGGGTAGTAACTGCCGCTCTGTGCAGGTTACCCCCATGATTCTGTTAAGGGTAGTAACTGCCGCTCTGTGCAGGTTACCCCCATGATTCTGTTAAGGGTAGTAACTGCCGCTCTGTGCAGGTTACTCCCATGATTCTGTTAAGGGTAGTAACTGCCGCTCTGTGCAGGTTACCCCCATGATTCTGTTAAGGGTAGTAGCTGGACATGGTAACAGCCACTGCAGTGTTCCATATCCTAGGAAGAGGTGCCACCCTCAGGCCTCAGCCCAGGAGGAATTCCTGCTGCTGCAGGGTCCCTACCTAAGGAAAAATACAGCTGTTGCCTGCCCTAGGTGAAGCAAGTGGTGAGGTAGAGGAGGTGAATGGGCAAAGAGGCCAGAGAGAATGAGGAGGTGAGGAGAATAAAGACAAAAAGTGTAAAAAAAAAAATTCAATAAGTAAATCAAAGCATGAGAAAATAAAAAAAAAAGATGAGCAAACTAAGAAAAATAGAGAGAAAAATTAGTGAAAATGTTAAAGCAAAATAAATAAAGTTGAACAAGCTGAGATGGAGTTTGGTTGATACCTAAGCTTTTTGTTGTTTTTGTTTAATTTCCAGCCCTTGCTATTGTGGTGTATGATCTGTGTCTTTATGTTTGCCTGGTGCTTTGGTATGTGTGATGTGGTCTTTCTTTGCTGCTTTCTCTCTCTGGGGCTGATGCAATAATTTTCACGGAAAGCGGACGCTGACTTTTCAGCACCCGCTTTCATAATACACGCATGGCACCCGCAAGGGGGGCTCCATGCAATAGGCAAATTAGGGGGTCGCGCTAGCAAGGAGGCGCCAGGGTCACTTGCGCGACCCTAATGCCTCCTTGCAACGCGATCCCGCGGCGGCTGCCTATCATGAAGACAAACTAGCACACCAACTGTGTCGACCCGATTGCCAAGGCAGGGATCAGGAGACTGAACCCTGCCTTATATACAGGGCTCTGGTGATGTCATTCGAACGCGCCCCCCTCGGGTTTCCCACTCTTGTCCCTTTAAAAAACTGGACGTCAGCTGTGTGAGCACCTAGGGGCAGGCCGAGATGGCCGAAGACGCGGAGCCCCGTCGGGTACTCTGCTGCAAGGCCTGCAGGGATGTGGACGGTGAGGAAGGCCGTGGTGAGCAAAGGGGACGCCGGGGGTTAGCGGCAGCAGCCAGGCCAGCGCTTGTGGAGGGCAGCCCAAGGTGAGCAGGCCCGGTCGCGGCACCCACGCAGCCGGGACGCACAACATTACCTCCATTTTAAAATCCTTGCATTGGCTACTAGTGGAATTTCATATTACATATAAAAAAAAACTTTTGTTCTTATCCACAATGCCTTAAGTGAAAATGCCCCACTTTGTATCAATTCTCTTCTAAAAAATCCATCATTCAATGAAAAATTTTAGATCTGAAGGGCAATGTCTTCTAGACATACCTAGTCATCGACAGATTAGATTAACGGATACACGAGACAGACTTCTCGCAGTAGAGAGAGATGTTTTATGGAATAAACTGCCAGTTATGTTTCACAAGCAAGGTTGTAGTAGAAATTTTAAGAAACAACTGAAAACTCACCTGTTTGAAATGATGTTTTTTGGAGTATGAGAATTGAAAGCTAACCATGTTTATGTTTTATGCTCATTTTATTTTAATTGTTGTATTTTGATTTATTAATTTTATTCTGTCTGTATAATTTTGTATTTTACTATTAAACTTCGTGAATGCAAAACTGGAAGCTGCTCAGGACATCGGATGATACAGCACACAAATGTTATAAATAAATAAAGAAAGAAAGAAAGACCTAAGATGGCTTTGAAATTCTGCTTTTTAGAAAGCTCACTGATTGTAATAATCTGTTACATTTTGTTAGTGCTCATTCGAGAGCACTGCAGATGTTTACCAGTGACTCAGTTTTTCAGACTCGCAGGATCTGTCCTACTTTGTCAGAATTCAAGACACAAGCCAAGGTCATGTCAGTGTACATTTTTTTTAGCCATGGCTATCTGAAATCCTGCATTAGGAAGGCTTATTTATGTGCTAGATTTTCACATGAAGAGTGGCTCTTTTCTGCAGCCACTATGCAGGAAGATCACAGTCTTGCTTATGTTTTATCTTGGTCACCACGATCACATGAAACCCAAGCTGCTATATTACAACAATGGCACATTCTACAACTTCATCCAGTTTTTCATGAATCCCACAGTTTGCTTACAAACGGGGCTCTAATCTCAAAGACATGCTAGTTCAATCAGAGTTTGCTAAGCAAGACCATTTATCCACAACAGATACACAGGGTCATCAACCATGTGGGAATTGTTCCATATGTGAGGTGTCTATGCATACAGACAGAAGTGTTTTCCTCTTCATTTCAGTTTATCATCAGACTGCAATATTTTCCGTTTGTCGTATTTCCCATGTAATATACACCACCTGTTGTCCATGTGACAAATTTTTATATAGGGAAGACCTCTAGAGTGATAAGGACCAGGATGGTAGAACACAAGAGCTGCATTAAGCATGCTAGGGCTAAGGCACCATTGCTTTCAATGATTTACATTTTTGTGTTATTGAACACTTGCCCCTGAGTTGATGAGATGATAACATCTCTAATTTATTGGAGAAACAACAATGATTTATAAGGAAGGCTTTGCCCCTTACTAGATATTTTTGCCTTCTTTCCAGTCTGCAGTTAACCCAGGGTGCTACTTTGCCCTGCATCTAGCAAAAGTGGGGACAGTAGTGACATAAGGAGAAAAAGACCTTAGTTTTTGCAGAAGATTCTTAGTCATCTTGCTTTGAAGGAAGGAGGAAGAGTTGTTTTTTTTTTTTCCACCACCAGCTCGCTGCCTTATTTTTGAAGAGGAAAAGAGATTTTTTTTTTCTTTCCCGTCACGGCGGAAAGACTTGGACACTAGGCCACTGATTCAGAGGCTGACCCTGGAAAGACACTGTGGTACTTGGAGATGCCATCCTATTTTTTTTCTTTTGATGATTTTCCCATCCTTGCTGGTCTTTATTTTTAAGTTATAGAAAAACTATTTTTGTTGAACATCATTCCAAGCCGCTGCCTGTTCTTTCACCCCTAAAGAACCAGCCTGCTGAACTGTGAGATCTGCCTATGTGAGTACATATTGGGGAGAGACTGTTTGGTTGTGACTGTATCAGGTGTCTTCCTCGAGAAACTTGGGGCCTCCCTGCTGGTTGAACCCTGGCCCCTTGGTGGTAGTGTAGTGTTTTGGATGATGCAAGCAAGAGGAAAGATATATCTGGGAGACAGTGGCCCCAGAGACTTCTACTGTGACCCCTCTATGAGGGCCCTCTAAACCAAAAGGGGGTTACATATGGATTCATGGTCTATGAACTGTGATTCCTGAAAGATTGAACACAGAGCAAGATCTGTCTGTGTTTCTATAACACTTTGGAGAACAATGCTGTTTTTGAGTGCTTTTCTCATCAGCCAGAAGTTCATGTTGGAGAGGAAGTCTTCGTTTTGGCTTTCTTTAAATCTTGAAACGTGGACTCCACTCATTCGATGGATGAGATATATGGGTCTGGACAGCAGCATGTTTTTCAGATAAGTGCCTTTTGAATGTTTTCCCCCAATGAAGGAAAACATGCCGGGTGTTTTTATTTCTTTGGAAATATGGGACAGAGCTTTGTTCATATAGTGATATAGTGCAATGCCTTACTGGTTGGTAATCACTAATTGAGTACAATGATTTTATTTGCACAAGAAAAATCTGTGTGAAAAAAAAGAGAGTAAGTGGACATTGTGTACTTATAGGATGAATGATTTAGTAGCCCAGGTTGTCCACCTTCACTATAGAGTAGTTCAAAAGTAATTAAACCACGTGGTATGTGAAAAAAATCATATATTTATATGAATAAATATTTTTGCCAAAGACAACCCTCATATGTGAGCCAGCATGCACATATTTAAAACGTGTTTCACGTAGCATTCACTGTTAAGAATCAGTTTTTCCAAAAACAAGTGAATGGCTCACTTACATATAATCATAGGGTTTGTCTTATTAGAGATCTTACTGGGAACTCAATTCATATAAACACTTTTGTGCTCCTTTTTCAATTTTTCAAAACCAACACTTTACAGACACGGAAGAAAGCTACTTATCTTAATTATGCAGCATTTGTAGGCAGCGATGGATTGAACGTCCTGCCTGCAATTTCTGGAAAGCAGTAGCAATTTTAAAGATCCTGCCAGTACACCCAGTAGCAATTTTAAAGATCCTGCCAGTACAGCCAGTACTGGTACACCCAGTAGCAATTTTAAAGAGGATCTTTAAAATTGCTACTGGGTGTACTGGCAGGATCTTTAAAATTGCTACTGGGTGTACCAGTACTGGCTATACTGGCAGGATCTTTAAAATTGCTACTGCTTTCCAGAAATTGCAGGCAGGACGTTCAATCCATCGCTGCCTACAAATGCTGCATAATTAAGATAAGTAGCTTTCTTCCGTGTCTGTAAAGTGTTGGTTTTGAAAAATTGAAAAAGGAGCACAAAAGTGTTTATATGAATTGAGTTCCCAGTAAGATCTCTAATAAGACAAACGCTATGACTTTATGTAAGTGAGCCGTTCACTTGTTTTTGGAAAAACTGATTCTTAACAGTGAACGCTACGTGAAACACGTTTTAAATACATGCATGCTGGCTCACATATGAGAACATAAGAATGTGCCATACTGGGTCAGACCAAGGGTCCATCAAGCCCAGCATCCTGTTTCCAACAGTGGCCAATCCAGGCCATAAGAACCTGGCAAGTACCCAAAAACTAAGTCTATTCCATGTTACCATTGCTAATGGCAGTGGCTATTCTCTAGGGGGCGGATTTTCAGAGCCCTGCTCGCCGGGAAGCCTATTTTACATAGGCCTCCCGGCGCGCGCAGAGCCCCGGGACTCGCGTACGTCCCGGGGTTCTCGGAGGGGGGCGTGTCGGGGGGCGGGGCCGGAGCGCGCGGCGTTGCGGGGGCGTGTCGGCAGCGTTTGGGGGGCGGGTACGGGGCGTGGCTACGGCCCGGGGGCGTGGCCGCGCCCTCCGTACCCGCCCCCAGGTCGCGGCCCGGCGCGCAGCAGGCCCGCTGGCGCGCGGGGATTTACGTCTCCCTCCGGGAGGCGTAAATCCCCCGACAAAGGTAAGGGGAGGGTGTAGACAGGGCCGGGTGGGTGGGTTAGGTAGGGGAAGGGAGGGTAAGGTGAGGGGAGGGCAAAGGAAAGTTCCCTCCGAGGGCCGCTCCGATTTCGGAGCGGCCTTGGAGGGAACGGGGGGAGGCAGCGCGGCTCGGCGCGCGCAGGCTATACAAAATCGATAGCCTTGCGCGCGCCGATCCAGGATTTTAGTGGATATGCGCGGCTCCGCGCGTATCTACTAAAATCCAGCGTACTTTTGCTTGAGTCTGATGCGCAAGCAAAAGTAGGCTGATCGCGCTTCTTTTAAAATCTACCCCTAGGTGAACTTAAAAGCAGGTAATGGACTTCTCCTCCAAGAACTTATCCAATCCTTTTTTAAACACAGCTATACTAACTGCACTAACCACATCCTCTGGCAACAAATTCCAGAGTTTAATTGTTCGTTGAGTAAAAAAGAACTTTCTCCGATTAGTTTTAAATGTGCCCCATGCTAACTTCATGGAGTGCCCCCTAGTCTTTCTATTATCCGAAAGAGTAAATAACCGATTCACATCTACCCGTTCTAGACCTCTCATGATTTTAAACACCTCTATCATATCCCCCCTCAGCCATCTCTTCTCCAAGCTGAAAGGTCCTAACCTCTTCAGCCTTTCCTCATAGGGGAGCTGTTCCATTCCCCTTATCATTTTGGTAGCCCTTCTCTGTACCTTCTCCATGGCAATTATATCTTTTTTGAGATGCGGTGACCAGAATTGTACACAGTATTCAAGGTGCGGTCTCACCATGGAGCGATACAGAGGCATTATGACATTTTCCGTTTTGTTCACCATTCCCTTTCTAATAATTCCCAACATTCTGTTTGCTTTTTTGAGTGCCACAGCACACTGAACAGACGATTTCAATGTCTTATCCACTATGACACCTAGATCTCTTTCTTGGGTTGTAGCACCTAATATGGAACCCAACATTGTGTAATTATAGCATGGGTTATTTTTTCCTATATGCATCACCTTGCACTTATCCACATTAAATTTCATCTGCCATTTTGATGCCCAATTTTCCAGTCTCACAAGGTCTTCCTGCAATTTATCACAATCTGCTTGTGATTTAACTACTCTGAACAATTTTGTGTCATCTGCAAATTTGATTACAACTAATAGGATTTCTCAACTTCCATATATCTATAATGCTTCTGGACTGCAGCAGGTTTTTTAAGGATACCTTTTGCCAACTTGTACCCAAAACATCCCCTCTAAAATTATCTAAATGTTATGTTAGGGACCGCTAGGAGAGCGATCCCAATTTGAGGGGATTTTGTGTACCCTTGAGCCTCGGCACAATCCCAGACGAATCCAAGACAGCACCGAGGGTTGGAGAGGCGTGTCCCAACATGTGTGAAGACAAAGTCTGACCCTCTGCCAGACCTGCATGCTTCTGGAAGACCAACAGCATTATGTTGGTTATTGAACAGTCCTCCAACCATTCCCAGCCTGTTGCGTCCGTCGCTGCTCGACACCCTCACTCCGCCCTCCTTACCACTGTGGTGACTTCCTCCAGGCCTGATAGACGGTTTGCTGCTGCGGTGTCTTCTTGCCGTTTTCCTCTGGCGTCCCCGCAGTGGCATGACGCTGTGGATCCGCCATGTTCTTGATGACGCAGGGCGCGCGCGCACACGCACTCCAAATAATGTACCAGCAAGGGTGCAAACCTCAGGGGCACCCCTGAACTGACATCATCCACTAAAGGTCTCAGTATTTGCTAACGAATTGAGTTAGCAAGGATTCGTCCAAGCTACTCTGCTTCTTCGGACTTACCAGGGGTACCCGCTCCTCGGGGGCCTTGCTCTCTTTTCTCTATTTCAGATTGCTGATAGGAACTGGTACTCGCTCCTCGAGGGCCCTTGTTCCTGAACGCTCTGAAGATTCTCTACTGCCTGGAAGCTATCACAGATACAGACAATTGTGAGTTACCATCGCTCTCTCAGAGCTTTCCCTGGAATCAGATACTTACTCCTCGAGAGCCTAACCCTTTCCAACTACTGAGCTTTCTAAAGACCTTATGTGAGTTTTGTCATCCAGTTCTGGCTATGAACACAGCATACCCTGTCTACTCACGATCTATAGTTTCTCTACAGCTCAGCAACCCTGGGATCATTGTTCCAGTACCTGAGGGACTTCAGCCCTGCCGAGCATATCAGCTCACTACTGCCACCTCTGGTGGTTTTACTAACCTGTCTAATAAAAGAATTATCTGTGTCTATCTCCATACTCAAGCCTAGCTGGTGGTCCCTCTCAGGATATCCTACTGGGGGCGCAGTCATCTGCCATCGGCCCAAGGATTCATAAGAACATAAGAAATTGCCATGCTGGGTCAGACCAAGTGTCCATCAAGCCCAGCATCCTGTTTCCAACAGAGGCCAAAACCAGGCCACAAGAACCTGGCAATTACCCAAACACTAAGAAGAACCCATGCTACTGATGCAATAGCATCCCTAAGTATAATTGATTAATTCACCTATCTACATTCCTCTACAGCTGAGTGTCCTCTCCAAGCACTCCGCTGGTAACAGATGACTACTCCTTCCCCACCAGGAGTCTTCAGCAACAGATTCATTACAGTTTGTTACTACTCCCTCTACAGGAGCTGACCATATCAGTTTACTAACTTCTCCTTCCTCAGGAATAGATTATAACAGATTGCTAACTCCGTACAGAGATTCATAACAGATTGCTAACTCCTCCTACCACAGGAGCAGAATCCTAACAGAATGCTAACTCCTTAGCAGGAACCATAACAGATTGCTAGCTCCTCCCTCTTGAGGTGTCATTCACAACCAGCTTGCTAACTCCTCCCCTTCATAAGAGTATAACCATAACAGATTGCTAGCTCCTCCCTCCAGAGGAGCTCGCTCATAACACAGCCCTTTCGGACCTGCCGTTAGGTATCGGCAAGAAGCAGCAGGCCGGACTGAGGATGAGGGCAGACGGAGGCCTTGTGACACAGAAGACTCAAGACGTGGACGAGAAAACTCTGGAAGTGAACCAGGAACTGGGAAGACTCTAGACGAGACGAGGAACTTGGAAGAGTCTGGACAAGACGAGAAGCTTGGAAGGTTCGGACATTGGCATTGTCTCTCAGGGCACCCTACACAGCCCACCTACACGGGCAGACCCAATGGGCTGGTCGTGGACCACCCTGTCCCACTGCACACCCTACACAACCTGAAGAGGCTGGTCACGGACCACGCGGAGAGCGGGTCAAGCTCAGGAAGGGAATCCAGCTGAGACAAGACTCCAATGACGAGGCAAGGTGTCATCTGGAGAACCACAGGAGCTGGAGGGTCAAGAGGACTCGGAAACACAGGAAGAGAATCCAGCTGAGATGAGACTCCAATGACGAAGCAAGGTGTCATCTGGAGAACCACAGGAGCTGGGGGGTCAGGAGGACTCGAAATGAGTGAAGGAGGGTGGAACCTCGGAAACATCAGGAAGTGGAACATCAGGAAGCCTGGAACATCAGGAAGTGAAACATTAGGAAGCCTGGAACATCAGGAAGAGAAATATCAGGAAGCCTGGACTAGGAACCTCAGGACATGAAGACATGGAACATCAGGAAGCCACAGGAAGCAACAAAGACTCAGGAAACACGTCGAGACATGGAGCTCCAATGAAGAACAAAAGCCTGTAGGAGCGCTGGAAGACAGGGACTTCCAGGGACAAGTAACTCCAATGCAAGGCAAAGCTGAAGTGGAGAAGCAGCCCTTAAATAGGGCTGGCACAGGAAACCAGGAGGAGCTGACTTCCGGTGGGGCCAGGTGGACCCCACCTAAGCTGCCCCTTTAAGAAGGGGAAGAAGACGCGGGCCTGCCCCTTAGGAAGGGAGTAGGACCTTGGAGAGTGGCCATGCTGCCACTGAGACGCTGAAGACAGGAGCTGGAGAAGCTGGGCCTGCGTGCAGGCAGGCCCCGACATTGGCAGAGGCTCCTGCCACTGCCGGAGGAACCAAAGGCGGCTCCGGCCACCAGGAGACACTGGGGACTGCGGCCTCTGGCCGCGAAGATGAAGCAGACGTCAGCAGTGGCCCCAGCCGCGTTGAAGCACGGCGGCAAGGCCCACCGTGCAGGGAAGGCACCCTGAATTCCGCGTCTCCCGCCGCGGTGAAGATGACAAGCTGACTGCGGCTCCTGCCGCAAAGATGTC
This sequence comes from Rhinatrema bivittatum, assembly GCF_901001135.1. Classification (NCBI taxonomy): domain Eukaryota; kingdom Metazoa; phylum Chordata; class Amphibia; order Gymnophiona; family Rhinatrematidae; genus Rhinatrema; species Rhinatrema bivittatum. The sequence goes on from NC_042616.1 coordinate 512,333,825, forward strand.
GGCGGCTCCGTGTCGCATTGAAGGAGGCAGCACCGGAGGTTAGAGGCCTACTCGCAGGGTTAGCTCCGCGGGCAGGAGTCATAACACTAAATAAGAGTGTCTGGTCAAGTTATAGTCACCCCCTAAAATAATATTCCCCTCCAACCATTCAACCAGATTTTTTGAAAGAAGATTCAGAAAAGAACCCTGTTTATTGTTGAGTGTTACACATTTGTGAATGCTTATGGTCCCATTATCTATCACTGTTTTCACCATTATGTACCTCCCCTCTGTATCTCTAAGAACCATCTTTACATCCAACACCAGATGTCTAGAAAACAAGATGCCTGCCCTGCCGTACTTTTAATAGTAGAAGACAAGTACTGTTGTGGAAAAGCTTTGTCCCACAGCAGCTGTTCTTTATGCTTGGAAAGATACTTCTCCTGACAAGAGATAACATTTCCACCCAAGTTTTCAACCTCTCATACTAGGAGACGCTTCTTTACTGGAAAATTCAGCCCTTTAGTATTCAAAGATAAAATCTTTAACAATCCCATCTTGGTTGAACAATACATTTTTTTTCGCCCCTCTTTCTAACTAATCCACTCCTCCTCGAAATCCCATTGGTTAGCACAAATCCACCCAGTACTCACAACCATGTTCTCATCTCCCCTCGCATTCTATCTACCTACTTCCCTCCCATTCTCCCTTCTCCCTTTCCTTCTCCTTGTCCCTCCACTGTCCCTCCTTTTGGACCCCCTTCTCATGAGGAATGCAACATTCCACTCAAAACAGAAAAAAAAAACCACTCATCTTTTCCCCTACCCAGCCAAGCATGCTAAAAAAAAACCTTAAAAGCATCCCTTCATTTTATACAAGTACCAGCACCTTCAATTCTTCCCTATTCCAATGTCTCACAACATATGAATCCCAGTTCACACCAGTACCTATCTGTGATTCATCAAGGTAGTGTCTCTTTCAAAGTTGTTGAGTATCTCGACTGCTGAAGAAGTATCCTGCCAACTTTTGCCTCCCATTACCATGTGGAAATCGGTTCCCTCAAATTAACTGGCTATTTGGTCTGCGGGATGTCCATACCCACTGCTTTAATGATCTCCACAGCCTTGCTGACAGTTTTTACATGCAAAGAAATCTTACTTATAGTGAAACTCAGTCCAAATGGGCAAAGTAATCTATATTTTAGGCTTCCTTTCCAGAGAAGGACTATCACATCCTTAAATTCTCTCCTTTTACGAAGTTGTAACTTCTAAGTCCTGAAATATCTCAATTTTGTGGCCCTTACAAGACAGTGGACTCATCTTCCTTGCTTGTTCACAACTTTCTTCTTCACAGCAAAGCTATGAAAACATGCTATAATGTCTCGTGACAGACTACTCCTGTTATGAGCCCCGGAGTCTGGAAAACCCACCTTGGGAGTGGCAAAGGACTGCAAGGCAGGACTCAGAGCAAGACAAGGGATGGTCTTCTGCTTAGCCAGCCCCCTCCCCCACAGGATGAACTCTTGGATTCTGGAGGCCAGTAGGTCTCTGCGGTGGAGGTACATCATAGTGCTGAGTCCACACAGTCAAGGCTTGGACAAGGCAGGCTGGAGACAAGACTTGGACGAAGGAAGGTTTGAGAAAAGGCTTAGGAAAGGAAAAAGCAGGCAGGAATGGCAAGCAGGAAGAGACAAGGCTGGATACTAAGTAGGACCTGAAATTAGACAAGACAAGGGTGAGACAAGGCAAGGACAGAATTCTGGTACAAGCAAGACTTGATACTGGAACAGACAAGATCAACAAGGCAGACCAGGGCTGGACTTAGATAAGGCAGACAAGGGAAACACAGAACAAAGAACAGAGAAGCCCAAAGGCAGCAAGGCTTGGAACAGACAGAATAGGCCTGAACGCTTCAAGGCAGGATACAAGAGAGAATACAAGGATACAGGAGAGAATAGGCCAAAGGCCTCAAGATAAACCCAAGGGCCTCAAGGCAAGGCAAGAGATAAAAGGCCCGAAGACCACAAGGCAAAGCATGACAGAAGGCCCATAGGCTACAAGGCAAGGAAAGACAAGGCAGAAGGCCCGAATGCCACAAAGCAAGGGTCAGGTCAAAAAGCCAGAAGTGACACCATGAAAAGACAAGGCTACTATGGCAAGACGGGTTTACATAGGGCTGGGATTTGGGTGTGACAAGGGCAGTGAAGAGGAACTTGACAAGACTAGTGATGAGGCATACTGAGGGCCTCTGCTGGTATGGAGGTATCATGAAGGTAGGATAAGGCTGTGTGGCAGGCAAAATCCTAACAACTCTGCGGTGATCCCAGAGCCCAATGATCCCTCTCCAACTTAACAGCTAGGACTTCTGCCTTATTACTGTCTAAACCCAATAGCAGGTTTTACTAGGTCCACCTGCTATACATATGCTGCTCATGATTTGGAAACAGTCACCATATTCAGGCCCCTCTGAAAAAATTCACTCTACAGGCTTTATTCTCCATGTCCTCAATGAGATCACCGAGCTCTGTATTCGCTAGTACCAGTTGATCGCATGTTTTCAGCAACTTCTACGTCCAAGGCCTGATCATCCAGTCCCAACTCTGCCTCATTGACCCATCTCCCCAAGTCAAGCAGATCAGTTCTCAATTCGGACACAGTTTCTATTATTTCCTTTTTTTTTATTTCCACCATGTCACTTCATAGCTGCTTAAACCAGGCCTGAAACTCCGAACATGTCAGCTCTTCCCCAGCGTGACTCGCGGTTTGGCTCTGGCCTTCCTCCATCATCATTGGTGCCATTGCTGCACCATCTCCGGCCTCTTCACCACTCATCGCCACAACTCCCACATAGGAGAAGTGTTTTAAATGAACATTTTCCTCTGCGAGTCCATCCACCTATGCTTGGGACATTCTAGTATGATTCAGCAATTGTTTTAGTTTGAGATGCCCTACTAAGATGGGGGATGTTAATGGAAGTGGGTTGGAAACAACGATTTCAGGCAGCCATCTCATGCAATGTCATTTCCTCATACCTGGGAACTCTCTGGATTTGGCCCAGAGACTCCATAATTCTAAAAGAATTACCAGGTCTCTGGGCCAAATCCAGAGAATTTGGCCCAGAGAATTACCAGGTCTCTGGGCCTTTTGTTGCAGCACCCAGAAAACTCTGGGTGCTGCAACAAAAGCAATCTGCCAGTTCCAGGAAAGAAGAAAGGAGCATCATTGGTTTTGTGTGGCTGAAAAAGGAAGAACTTGACAGTGATTTCTACTGTCTCCAACCTTTTTTAACTCTTAACTTCGCTTCCACTTGACACTCACCACCTGCTCCTACACAGCCTTTACAGCTGTCTCATGCAATGTTTACAGCCACTTGCTCGCCCCATCCTGTTTAACTTGGCCAATCGACATCGCAATTTCCTGCCCGTGCACCAAATGAGGAGTGAGAACCAAGCAGCGTCCAATTCCACAGCACAGGAGGAGAAGGAAAGGAGTCAGCCTGAAGGAAGAGGCTGCTGCTGCTCCAGGAGCCCAAGTTAGAGTCTGCTGTTGCTAGTGTGTTTTGAAAGGGGGGGAGAGAGATCACATGACGCGCTGAGGAGGACGGATGTAGTTCCTCTCCTCGGGCCCCGTTTCACGTTCCCAGCCCCATCGAAAGGCATCCTTTACTCACTTTTTCATGCGGGCTGAATCGCCAGTGTAAATATAGCATGGCGGGACTTGCCTTTCGCTCTAATGGCGGCCAGGGCAGCGAAACGAGAGAGAGAGAGGGGGACAGGGCCCGCTCTGCAGACACCCTGCCACCAGAAGATGAGTCAGGGCTGTCCGACACGGCTCCAACGGCGGCCCTGAAATACAAGCGGCAGTCGTGGAGGCTCTCACTCCAGAGCTAAAAATGATCTCGGCTCAGCTCTCTGATCTGTCAGGTACTTTCGCAGGGTATGAGGCGCGTTTTGGGGAAATTGAGCAGCGTGTCTCAGAGAATCAAGATGGCCTTGTGGCGGCCCAATCTGAGATAGCACAATTAAAAATATCACTGCAGAAATGTGAAACTCTGCTTGAGGACTTGGAAAATCGATCCCGCCGCTCGAATTTGAGATTCGTGGGCGTGCCGGAGACCTTAGAAGAAGGTAGCCTTGCCTGGTTTCTAGAGCAGTGGCTGCAGAAGGAGCTGGGCCTCTCCTTGGCGAATGGCCTGCTCCGCATGGAGCGCGCGCACAGGATGGGGCCTCTGAGATCTATGACGAATAGAACGAGGGTCATCATAGGTAAGATATTAAATTTTGCACACAAGGCCGAGATTCTGCACTGCCTGAGGGAGGGGAAGTCGTTGTCCTATCAAAACAAGAAGATCCTGATTTTTCAAGATCACTCTGCCACGCTGGCAGCGCAGTGACGTGCCCTTGCCCCTCTGTGCAGCAAACATTTCACGCTTGGGCTCCGGGCCGTCGTGATCTACCCGGCTAGAGTGAGGATCCAAACTCCAAGATTGATTCACGGGCCTGGAGGACCTCCGGGAGTTTGTGAAGGAGCAGGAAAAATCAGAACAGCCCACCGGGTCTGGCTGAGCAAGGCCCAGTTCTGGCGTGGATGTTTAATTTTTCTTGTTTTTGTTCTTTCTCGCTCTTTTTTCTCTGCCCCTGGTTTTTCCAGCTTGCCACAATTTTGAACTTCACCGGCTGCAGAGGGACATTTGAATATTCTTTCTAGTGGCCTGGGCAAGTGGCCTTAGGGCTGCGTCATGCCAGTGTGTGGACCTTGTTATGGCTGGCATGCATTGGCTTCAGCCTTCTTTGCGGCACTCGGCCCTTTTTTTTAGTTGGGCTTTAGTTGTTACTGCCCTCTGTGCTTTGTGTTTAGGGGAAGGGCTTGGCGGCCCTGATGCCAGTATGGGTGGCTCCAAGGAGTGTTTGTTTGCTACTGAGTCCTACCTGTAATATTATTTCCCCAGGTTTCCTTTTCACAGAGGGGCCAGGTTTGGTTTCATGTGTATGTCCTGCTTGTGTGGGAAAGCAGCTCTGAGGCTACAGTTAAAGATGGGGCTGGGTCCTGGGTCGGAGCCCTGCACGTTTGGGGGTGATCTCTGATACTCATACAGGGTATCCTGATGGTAGTGGGGAATGGGAATATGGGGGGAGAAGAGGGGGGAGAGTTGGAGGGGAACTATGCTCACCCCTTCTTCTGTATAATTGTGCACTGTTTTTGTTTTTGCAATGGTCTGCGATCCGGGCTGTGGCTGTTCACCTGTCTGACAGGGAGACCCTTGCTGGGAGGGTTTCCTTCTGATTTATTAATGTTTTGCACGAGGCCTGGCCTGTTTTCAGGTGAATAGATGATGCGGAACGGTTCTCGTATCATTTCCTGGAATGTGTGTGGTATACATTCGCCTATTAAAAGGGCTAAGATCCTCACTAATCTTAATAGGAAGTCTGTAGAGGTAGCATTTTTACAGGAAGCACATCTAACTGATGTGGAGCATAGGAAACTTGCTCAGGGTTGGGTGGGTGCGGTTCACGTCGCCTCTGCTACCACTAAATCCACGGGGGTTGCCATTCTGGTTCATAAAAATTTGTCACTCACAGTCCAGCAGTTAATTAAGGACCCCTTAGGCCGTTATCTAGTGCTGATTGCGGAACTCAACAAGGTTCCTATGGTTTTTTGTAATTTATATGCTCCCAATACCTATGATCAAGCCTTCTACAAGACCCTGTATGGTATATTATTACCCTTTGCCTCCCACATTCTGGTAGTGGTGGGGGATTTCAATGCTGTCAGGGATCCTGTTTTGGATGTTTCCCAGTCTCAATCCTTGGAGCGTCGACTGGGTAGGGGGATTTTATTTCTTGAACAGTCCCTTCAGTTGGTTGACGCGTGGAGGACCTTGCATCCCATGGATAGGGACTTCAGCCATATCTCCAGAGCCCACTCGTCGCACTCCCGGATTGATTATCTATTAATTAGTGCGCATGCCTTTTCTAGAGTTGCGAAAGCGGGTATTAGGGACATTCTTATCCCTGACCATGCGCTGGTTTGGCTCGATTATTTAGATCGGTCCCCGCCTAGGTCAAGTCCTCATTGGAGATACCCTTATTTTTTGGCTGAGGATGTCTCCTTTCAAGAATTTTTGCGCTCTAAATGGGCTCAATATGCAGCGTTTAAGTGTGTTCACGCGGATAGCCCTGTACTGTTCTGGTATATTGCTAAGGCAGTTCTTCGTGGTGATATTATCTCCTATTTGGCTCACAGACGAAGGACTTGATAGGCATTTGTTAGATTTAAGTACGCAGCTGCAGCACGCAAAAAAAAGTGCTTCAGGGGGCCCACACCCAGGTGAATAGAGAGCGATACTTATCTATTCATGTGGCTCTGAACACTCTGATCAATCAACAGGCACAAAAAAGTCTGGCCTATTATCAATTTAAGCTTTTCCAGTATAGTAATAAATCGAGGAAAATGATGGCAAATTTGGTTAGATCGGCGAGGTGACCTCGGCATGTGGCAGCCTTATGTGATTCCATGGGTCACATAGTAAATGACTCCTCAGCTATTGCGGCCGTTTTTCGGGAGTACTATTCAGCCTTGTATACTGCGAGTGGGGGGCAGGGGGAGGGCTTTGCCACATTCCAAGCATCCTTGTCAATGCCATGTCTAACACCTGTTCAGAGAGAATATTTGAATGAGCCCATTACAGTTGAGGAGGTAGGGGGGCTATTCGCCACGCGTCCCGCCTCAAAGCGCCGGGCTCGGATGGGTACACCACTGAGTTTTACAAGACCTTGCTGGATTCCTTAGGATCCCCTTTAGCTCTGGCATTTAATGAACAGATCAATTGAAGTGAGTTCCCCGTGCACACCAATTCAGCTCATATAACCCTCATACCTAAACAGGGGAAAGATCCCCTTTCTCCAGCCTCCTACCGGCCCATATCCCTATTGAATTTTGACCAAAAATTGTTGGCTAAAATATTAGCCGATCATCTGGCCAATGTAATGCCCCATTTGATTGCCCCAGGTAAGGTGGGTTTTGTGAGGCAACATTATGCTCTAACTAATATTAAGCTAGTTCTCAATGCCATGGCGCTCTATATCAGGGTGGTGGAGCCATACCTGGTCGTTAGTTTTGACGCTGAAAAAGCGTTCGACAAAGTGGAGTGGATCTGTTTAATTTCATGCCTGTGAGTTATGGGGTTTGATGGAATGTTCCACAAGGCGGTCGCTCTGCTTTATAGGGGACCGATGGCCTCCCTTATTGTGAATGGTCTACGGTCGAACCCCTTTCCCATCCATAGAGGGACAAGGCAGGGTTACCCCTTTTCACCGCTACTCTTTCTCTTAACTCTGGAGTCTCTTCTCCTCTCTGTCCAAACTCACCCTGAAGTGAGGGGGATTAAACTCCAAAATACCATCTTTAAATATGCAGATTTGCTGATGATATATTGGGTTTTTTTAACAGATCCCCATCGCTCACTGTCGAAACTGTTACAGTTGTCTCTTCTTTTGGGGCTTTCTCGGGATTGCAGTTAAATTGGGATAAGTCCGAGGCCTTAGCTTTCCCTAAGGAGCTGAAGCAGACATGGGAAGTGGATTTTCCGTTGCAGTGAGCCAAGGACTCTATTCATTACCTGGGGATTTTCATATCAACGGGATTAAACTGGCTATATTGCCTTAATGTTCCCAGAGTACTGAATCATACTCTGAGCAAATTACAGATTTGGAAGGATCTACCATTATTGCTTGGGGGACGTACAAACCTCTTTAAAATGATCCTCCTACAGAAGTGGCTTTATTTATTTCAAAACCTGCCTCTACAGCTTAAATATAGGGATCGAGTAGCTCTTGATAAAGCGCTGCACTCCTTCTTGTGGCAGGGGAAAAAGGCCCGGATCCCACTGACGTGGCTGAGAGAACGCTGGGGACGGGGTGGTATGGGGGTCCCAGATCTGGCTGTTTATAACATGGCTGGGAAGCTGCGGATTATCCAGGGCTGGATATTGGGTCAGTCACCCTATGTTAATATTTCTGCGGAACAAGCATTGGTGGCCCCCCCTAGACTTGCGTTATGTTTTGCAGGTATCCTCCCAGGGCCTGCCAACTTCTTTGCAAAACCATGAGCTGCTGCAACCGATCCATCGCACCTGGCTTCATTTAACTAAAATGCTGGGTATTCCCCATGTGTGTGCTTATTTAATGCCCATTCGGGGTAATACAGTGTTTTCCCCGGGCTTGCATTCATAGGCCTTTAGAACTTGGGCGGACAAAGGCAATACTCTGCTGGGCCACCTGCTAGATGGTGAGGGTACCATGCTCACATTCCAAGCCCTGAGAGATTTATATGGCCTCCATGGCTCTCAAGTGTTTGCATATTTACAGATTCAGCACTATATATTCTCCATACCTTCCGAGGCCCACCAACCAACCGTTTTCCAAGCGCTAAACCGGCTTCTTTTATTTGACAAGCCTGGTCCCGCGTCATTGTTAGTATATTACAAGGGGCTTGGAAATTTGACACGACTGGATGTTTGTGTTGTCTTGGTGGAGCGATGGCACAAAGAGGGTCACTTGGCCCTAACTCCTTCTACTCTGCAGGCTTGCTTTGGGTGTATTTCTATGGTGACCACTAACATGTACTTCTGGGAAATGGAGTTTACATTTTTACATAGAGCACATATTTCACCTAAAGTTAGGGCTGTTCAGCCTGGAGAAGAGACAGCTGCGGGGGATATGATAGAGGTCTTTAAGATCATGAGAGGTTCTTGAACCAGTAGATGTGAATCGGTTATTTACATTTTCGAATAATAGAAGGACAAGGGGGCATTCCATAAAGCTGGCAAGTAACACATTTAAGACTAATCGGAGAAAAGTCTTTTTCACTCAAATCACAATAAAGCTCTGGAAATTGTTACCAGAAGGAGAAATCCATTAATGGCTATTAATCAAGTTTACTTAGGGAATAGCCACTGCTATTAATTGCATCAGTAGCATGGGATCTTCTTGGTGTTTGGGAAATTGGCAGGTACTTGTAGCCTGGATTGGCCTCTGTTGGAAACAGGATGCTGGGCTTGATGGACCCTTGGTCTGACCCAGCATGGCAATTTGTTATGTTCTTATGTTATGTTTTGTGCCAAGTTATCACTGTCAGCGTCATGTATTAAATGTCAAGCAGCTACCAGGTCATTATTTCATTTGTTTTGGGAATGCCCTTGGATTCAAGCATTCTGGAGGCGTATCTCTCAGTTCTTGGTGGACCGTTTGGACATGACCATTCCAATCTCCACTGAAGCCCTTCTGTCTGACTGTATTTCTTCATTAATTGTTTGGGGCGTAGGACCTCGTTTGCTTGTCCGGAAGGCTGGCTGGGTGGGGAAGTGTCTCATTCTCCTCCACTGGAAGAATTCAGAAGCACCCACTTATTGGATGTGGCGGAACTGTTTGCATCGCATGATTCCATGGACCACATTGGCTTCTGATGTATCCCCATCTAACCGGCGTCGTTTTCTACAAATTTGGGACTGTTATTTCCAGTCACTGCCACCCCGTTCCCGTAGTCTTATTTTGAACGCTTGAACTGCTTTTTTTACTCACGTGACGAGTTCTATAATATTTATCTTTCTATCAAGACCGGGTGAGCATGGGGGGAGGGGGGCGGAGGGGATAGTTGCATTGTTGTTCTGTATCTTGTAAATTACCCTTTGTGTGGTGAATACCTGTGGGGTTGCAGAAAATCTGCCCTGCAGGAGGTTCTGTTGTCTACTTTACAATACAAAATTGTTGAAACTAAAATGATGGACGGAACCTCACAGTCAGTGTACAATTTATAAAGAAATTGTTCATTGATTATTGCTTTTGACTCTCAGATTTAATGAAGAGGAAAATATTTCTTCTTTCTGAATACTTAAGACTTTCGTGTTCAGCTGGAAAAATGACTGTCTTAATAAGCAGGAGAAAATTCCATGAAAACGTTTTTTCACAGATTCTTTTTGTTATAACATTGAATTTCCCAAGAAAAATAAAAACTGAAAGTGGGGGAGAGAGAATGCATGAGCATGTCCGTGAGAGTGAGTGAGTGTGTATTTGATTTGTGTAGGAAGAAGAAAACTGAGAGTGTATGTAGGTGAGTAGGTGAGAACTGAGTGCAAGTGAACATGGGTGTGAAAGTGAGTAGGCATGTGTGTATGGCAGAGGGAGAGATGTGAGTGAGTGTGTGTTGGTGGGAGAATGGTAGAAGTAAAAGTGTAAATGGAGATGTGAGAATGTAAGAGAATGAGTAGTGAAAGTAAGTGTGAACATGTAGGAGTGTTAATGTGCATGAGAACAAATATGTGAGCGTCCAGTCTCACTGTGCAGTTGGTCCCCACTAATCCTTGGTAATCTCAGGGTGACTGGAAGTCAAAAGTTCCCAGGTATGCATTTCTCCATTGATCTTTCATGTTCATTTGCTTTCTTCATTTTATTTTTACCTCATAGCTGGATTTCATCCCTCCTTCTTCCTCCTCACTTTTCTGTGATCAGTCTCTCTCTCTTTTCAACTCTCACCTGCCCATCAGCTTTCCATCTCCCACTCTCCTAACTATCCCAATTCATCTCCCTGCTTTCTCATTCTTTCCCAATCTCTTATTCCCCCACTCCCTAGTCCCTATTTCCACCCTTTGTACACACTTTCTCTCCAGTCCTCAACTATTTTCCTCGGTCTCTAATCCTGTTATCAGCACTCTCTCCTCCTCTGTTTTTCATGTCCTTCCCTACCTCCTTACCCCCTTCTTTTGTCTTTTACCTCTACCCAGTATCCAATGACCTTTCTTTTACCCCCTCCTCAACCTTATTCCCACTATCTCACCCCTCCATATCACCCTCCATCCTTTTTCTGTTTGGAAGGGCAAAATCTTTTACCTTTCTCTTTCACATACACACAATTTCCAACATACACATACTCGATTACTCCCACATGCTCGTACACATATATTCTGTCTCACACTCACAAGCTCTCTCCCCCATACACTCACACGTACATGCTCAGACTCTCTCTCCCCCCTTCCTGTTGCATGTGCTGGCCGTGGTAGACCCGTGGCCAGGCCATCTTACTCCCGTTTGCCTGCTCCAGCACCTGGTTCAGCTTCCCTTGCGGCCAGGGGCCGCCTCCTCCGACTTCGGGCCGCTCCCTGTGCTCCCAGCTCCGCAGTGGACGTCTCAGCTCTGAGGCGGGCCTCCCCGTGTGGTCCGTGGGGAGACGCCGCGCCACTCCCTAGAAGCACACGCATGCATCTGTTCTCCTTTTGAAGGGACTGCGGCGGGAATCCAACTCACAGCCCCGGATGATGACGTCACTGGGTTCCGGTATATAAGGCTGGGCCCAGCCAGTGCTTCCCTGCCTTGGCAACAGGTCTCCACGCTAGTCGTGTGCTTAGTTGCTTCTCCCTGTGATACCTCTGTGTTCCGGGTTCCTGATTCATCTCCGTTCCTGTTCCTGATCCTGGTACCTGTTCCTGCTCCTTTGTTCCATGTCTACCCTGCTTGTTGTTACTGACTTTCTTCTGGATCTGAGCACTGCTTCACCTGACCACACTACTGATTGTCTCCTGGATTTGACCACCGCATTGCCGACCTCTGCCTTGCCTGACTATTCTCTCGCTGACCTCTGGTTTTGACCCACACTTGTCTTGCCACTATTCCTTGCCTGCCACCTGCCATGACTTCAGCCTGCTTGACGACGCTCCTTTCAACCTCACTGTGGACTTGGCCTTTCAGGCTTCGACCTGTTCTTACTCGGGCGCCTCCTGTCTGCTTTCTGTTCCTTTTGGCTCCCAGGTCTCCGGGACTTCACCTCATCCAGATCAGTCTATCTACTACCGCTGCTGACCCCTGCCTGACCTCCTTGTCATCCCTCAGAAGACCTCGGACGGAGGCCCACCTAAGTCCAACTGGCCCCGGGTACCCAAGGGCTCAACCTGCGGGGAACGAGATCTGGTATTGGCGAAGCTCCAGCCACCCTCCATCAGTCAGCCAGTTCCATCTGCCGACGGTGGCGACCCATAGGGCTTGCTCTGCGGGTAGCGTCAACCCCACCTCGGCCCAAGGGTCCACCTCCTGCGCAACACTTCCTACTCATGCATACATGCTCTCTCACAGAAAGAACATGTATGTGTGCTGGGCAGGGAGAGAGAGAGAGATTCTTTGCCTCCCCCCACACATACATACATGCTTTCTCCTCCTCCTCACACATTCACTCTCCCCCCTCCCCAACAATTCAGTCTGCAGAAGCAGCAGCCTCCTTCATGAGCCAACATGGCATTGGGAAGTCTCCTGTATTCCATTTGTGGGGCTGACACTACTCCCCTCTTTGGCCACACAGGCCCACCACCACTGATGCTCCTCTCTTCAGCTGAGAGGAACCAGCCACTGTAGATCTGATTCCCCTCATTGGCCGGGAGAGCCCAGCAACTGTTGCTTCAGTTGCTCTTATTGGCCAGGAGGGCCCATCAACCACTTCTCTGCCTCCTCTCTATGACCAAAAGATCCAGGCCTTGCTGCTCCCATGCTCTAGCTCCTCTTGTGGGTGCAGTTCAAATGTCAGCTGATTGAACCGCATGGGCTGTGGAGCTCTACACATTTCAAGCAGCTGATATTTGAACTGTATGCTGCAACAGAATTTAGTTGATGACACCAAGATGCTGCACTGGAGAAACAGTGTTCTGCATACTTCTGAGATGATGATGAGCATGATAAAGGATCAACTGGAGAGGATTGTAGCTGGACCTAGAGAGCTAAAATCTGGACAGTTAGCCCTCCTCCTGGTTTCTGGACAGTCCCTCTAATATCTGTACTGACTGGAGAAAATTTGGACAGTTGGCAATCGTATACATTACATTTATATACCGCTTTCCTCAAACAAATGTTTGGCCCAAAGCAGTTTAAAATGTATGATAAGAATTACCCAAAAATACTATGAAAGCTAAAAGCATGTAACCAGTCTAATGGTATGAAAACTATACCTACATTTAACCAAATCATACAAGTTAGCTTCCTCATTGCAGGAGGCATCCAAAATCAATTACAACCAAAATAAGACATATATTACAAGACACTAAGAGCCTTATTTAAACAATATATAAGAAGAACATAAGAACATGCCATACTGGGTCAGACCAAGGGTCCATCAAGCCCAGCATCCTGTTTCCAACAGAGGCCAAACCATGCCACAAGAACCTGGCAAGTACCCAAATATTTTTCTTTAGATACAGAATAGGAAACATTCCTTTTTGAATAAGGCCCTAAATCTGTTCATCAGCCTGCAAATATCTTGTCAGAATGGTCTCCACTGTCCAACACAATGACTGACTCATTCTCCAAGCAGTTCAGGCCTGTTGGATAGCAAAGGCCATGAGTGATGAGAGACCGGACAGAAGGAAACTCTTCAGCTGTCCCCAAACTCAGTACAGCTCCACTCTGCACATCTGACACCAATATATTCCCCCCTCTGCCAAAGGCCACGCCACTTACATGGATTTCAGAGGGCAGTAGTAGACTGAAGCCAAAACTGTCCATCTGGCCAAATAAATTCATGTTGCTGTTTAGCAGTTTCACTCTTTCCCTCATGCAAATCTTCTCTCTAGTGTTCAGATGCTCAATGACAGCCAGGGCACCAGCTGGCATAGGCTAGAGCAGTGGTTCTTAATCTTTATTTGTTGGGACACACCCTGACAGATGACGCTCACATGCATGACATAGTAAACACATGACCATCATGGGGCTAAATTCTGTTCTGCACCCCAACAATGGGTGCAGAACAGAATTAGGACATTCCCTGTACAACTCACCATACAAAAAAGATATTCTGATTCTAGTGTCATTTCAGTAACAGCAACACAAACTCCCTCTACTTCCAGGTGCACCATAAAATACAAAACCTGAAAAAAAAAACCCACTCAGCATGTGTGGCAAACCTGCCATATTATGGCAGCATTAACTCCAAGCACTCAAACAGCAGTAGCCCTACCTATGAAAAGGCAGCAGTGCAGCACCAAAACATGTCCTAGTCAGAGAACATAACAAATAAGATTGATAAAAATGCCTACATGCTAGTAAAATACCTCACCTCAGTCACACACACACACAGAACTGACCTTCTCCAAATACAGAATAAAAGGCCACACATTACAAATGCGGAGGGAAAAACTGCAATGGAAACCTCACAATGCTACTCTGCATGTAGTGCAAAACCGGAGAGCTAGAATCAGAAATACATTTCCTGCTACACTATGCGAAATTCAAAGATGGAAGAGATGCACAGTCCCAAAATTAACGTAGTATGGCTCTTGCACCTGTCACTCTCCCTCCATGTTGCCATCATTCCTCACATCTCCCAATTATTCCCTTTCAATCATCTCCTCACACATCCCTGCCCAGCATTCCTGGCTCTCCCATCCTCTTCCCTGTGCTCTCTCTTTCCCCCTGCTCCCCCTCCCTGCCCAGCTACCCTGACCCGCTTCTTTCCCAGCCCTTCCTGATCAGCAGCCCCCACACTCCCTCTCTCTTCCACCTCTCCCTGCCCAGCATCCCCAACAGCTTTTCCCCTACCCCACAGGTTGAAGGGAGCAGCAGCAGCAGCACTTCCAAGCCCAGCAGGGGAACATAAAGTTGGTGCCCCATCGGGCCCAGAAGAGCAGGAGCTGGCGATGCCTCGCTCTGATCTGGGGAAGGAGAAAACAGCCTCCAGCTGGGCCCAATAAAGAAGTCAACCAAATCCTGCCTGGGCTGATGAGGAGAGAGGAGCCTCCTGCTGGCCCTGTGACGCACCTCCCAGGACTGTGACGCACCTCCCAGGACTGCGTGACGCACCTGTTGGGAAGCACTGGACTGGAGTGTACCTGCTGGCTCTTTGTCACTCGCCCCCTGCAAGAAGCACCGTGCTCCTGCCTCTGGATCAATCACCAGAATTTCATTTTGTGGATTGATATCCACACCCCAGGGGAGGTAGCACATCCCCTGACCACTAATTTGCATTTGTCCTTAAAATCAAAGGGGTCAATATTAAAAACCATTTAGACTGATAACTTGTGAGTTATTCATTTAAATGACTAGTTTTGAATAGCTCCCTTTCTTGTCCGGCTAAACATTAGCCGGATTAGTCTGTATCCGGCTAATAATTAGCTGAATTAGAAAGGGGCATGTTGGGGGTATTCCAGGGAGGGGAAGAGTTACATGAATAACTTAACCTGCTAATTCTGATATTAAGAGTTAGCCAGATAAGTTTTCTGCCTAAATCTAGACGTGCCTGAGAGAGAGCAAGTCGAAAGTTACCCGGGCATGTGTTCCCGGATAACCTAACCGGTTATATTCAAAACAACATAGCCAGTAAAGTGGCACACTGAGGAATAAAAACAAAAAGCTTCTGGTCTACTGGCCCTGATACATGCCCCTTCCTCCCGCTCACTTGAAATCCAAGTGTTCCAGCAGCACGCCTCAAAACCCCCTCCATTTTACAGCAAAATATAATCACTGCAGCCGGTTCCGGGATCCCCCCACCTCTCCTCCCGGCAAATTTAAAACATAATTATTGCCTCTAGCCCCACCCCCTGACCTTCAGGTACCTCAAGGTTCTTCATTCTTCTCCCAGATTGTGCTATTGGCCCAGGCCCATTGCGTCTGGGGTTGCTAAGAACCTACGTTGGAAGCGTTCACATTTAGAGTTGTACTTACAAGGAGCCACGCTAGAAGTGTACGCTTCCAACGTAGGTTCTTATCGAGCCCAGATGCACCGGGCCAGGGTCACGATAGGCTGCTACCACGAATCAGGTGAAGAATGAAGAACCTTGGAGGTCAGGGAGAGTATTGGGTTTGGGTGGGGGAGGAAAGTCGGGGGCGCTGGAGCCAATAATTTTTTTTTTAATTTGTCAGGAGGAAGTGGGGGGGGGTGAAATCTCAAGACCAGATGCAGTGATTATATTTTACTATAAAATGGAGACGTTTTGGCCTGCAAGCTTTTTTTTATTTTATTCCCCGATGCACCACCAAACTGGATATATTCTTTTGAATGTAGCCAGTTAAATCTAAAGTTTTCCAACTAACTATAGCTAGATAACTTTTTAATAGGTGATATGCAACACCGGCTAAAGTTAGCTAGATGACTTTAATCAGGGTTATTCAGCAGGACGTTTATCCCACTGAATATCCAGGACAAGTTATCCAGCTAACTTTAGCTGAATAAATTGTCCACTAAATGGTTACTGAATATGGACCTCAAACAGTTTAATGGACTGGTCACCAGCATCTGTGACAAATAAATAGCCATCCAATTGATTGCAATATCCAGAGGGTATCGGACACTTACTAGAGTCTCTCTTTTCCCCAAACTACTGAATGCATGCACCAGACAAGTTGAAAAGCTTAATCCTATTCTTCTTATCTTGGGTCACTGCAATGCACCCTAATTTCTGGCACACTGCCTGGCCAGTAGAATTGACTAGCGTCCCCCAACCTCCAAAGGAAAAGTTAAGGCTGAAGCCTGATGGCAACAGCCTGGCCACTGGACCCTCTGCTCCTCCTGTGGCTTCTGAGGCTCTGCGATCATTAGCCACATGGCTGAGGATGCCTTCGAGGTGCAGCAGGGGCAGGCAGTCACTGGTTTGACATGGAGTGCAGGCCTGGCGACAGAAAGGGCACTCCAGAGCCAGCCGTGCCAGGGAAGAAACACACGCTGAGCACAGGACGTGCCCGCAGGGTAGGTTCCGGGGCCTGTGCAGCTGCTGCTGGCTGTACCTCTCGAAGCAGACCTTGCATTCAAGCAGGTTAATCTCTGCTATGTACAAGAGGTCCTGCATGTCCAGGATTTACTTAGAGGCTGTAGCAGGCATTGCTAGAGCTCCAAGGGGATTTCTGAACCGCCCCAGACTAGGTATCAATGGGTCACCATCAGCATTTACAAAGAGACAGTGATGCTGTATTACCTGCTGCTTGAGCTATAATCCTTGCACTATACTGCCCTCTATGGGACACATGGGTAAAACTTCAATATCCTTACACTAAAACAGCATGGGTGTGATCCATGTGCAGTGACTGGCATCTGCAGATTATTCCTTCAGTAAGAGAAGTTTATTTAATCTTATGTTCAGTTAGAAGTAACCAAGCTGGCACTGTTCTCATTTTCAAAATTTGTTGGCCGATTCTGCTAGTTTTAAGAATCACAAGATTAGCAGAGCCAGCCTGTGAGCTTGGAAAATGTGGTGCTGACCTGGAAGACAGTATGGTGTGCTCCACAGATAAGTGTGCTTGGTAATCAAAGGAAGCAGGATTTCATCACGGGGATGCAGAATTTCTCCAGGGTCACCACCCTTCCCACAGGGAACAGCATATCAATGAAGGGGGGAAGGTAGGGGTTGGCACATTGGCAAAAAAACTTTGCTGACCCCCAGTGTACAGCCTGATTTAGAGATGTGAACAATGTGGAGGTCTAGAAGTCTCCTTCTAAATCCTTTGATCCTGAGTTAGGTCCTTATAATGTTTCTGGATTGCCCCTGTTAGCTATGTGGTGAACATAAAAACATAAGATATGCCATACTGGGACAGACCAAAGGTCCATCAAGCCCAGTATCCTGTTTCCAACAGTGACCAATCCAAGTCACAAGTTCCTGGCAAGTACCCAAACATTAAATAGATCACAAGCTACTATTGCTTATTAATTACTGTAATAGCAGTTTATGGATTTTTCCTCTAGGAACTTATCCAAACTTTTTAAAAACCCAGTTACACTAACTGCTGTAACCGCATCCTCTGGCAATGAATTCCAAAGCTTAACTATGTGCTGAGCAAAAAACGTTTCTTCGATTTGTTTTAAATGAGCTATCTGCTAACTTCATGGAGTGCCCCCTGGTCCTTCTATTATCTGAGAGAGTAAATAACTGATTTACATTAACTTGTTCAAGTCCTTTCATGCTTTTGTAGACTTCTATCATATCCCTCCTCAATCATCTCTTCTCCAAAGTGAACAGCCCTAACTTCTTTAGCCTTTCCTCATAGGGCAGCCATTCCATGCACCTCATCATTTTGGTCGCCCTTCTCTGCACTTTCTCCAGTGCAGTTATATCCTTTTTGAGCTGCAATGACCAGAATTGCACACAGTATTCAAGGTGCAGTCTCACCAAAGAGCGATACAGAGGAATTATGACATCCTCCATTTTATTTGCCATTCCCTTCCTAATAATACCTAACATTGTTTGCTTTTTTGATCGCCACAGCACGCTGAGCTGACGATTTCAATGTATTATCCACTATGATGCCTAGATCTGTTTCCTGGGTGTAATTCCTAAGATAGAACCTAACATTGTGTAACTACAGCATAGGTTATTTTTCCCTATATGCACCACTTTGCACTTGTCCGTGTTAAATTTCATCTATGATTTGGAAGCCCAATCTTCTAGTCTCGCAAGGTCTTCCTGCAATTCATCACAATCCGCTTGAGATTTAACTACTCTGCATAATTTAGTGTCATCCGCAAATTTCGTCACCTCACTCATCGTACCCCTCTCTAGTTCATTTATAAATATATTAAAAAACACTGGTCCAAGTACAGATCCCTGAAGCATTCCACTGTTTTACCTTTATCCAGTGTGAAAACTGACCATTTAGTCCTACTCTCTGTTTCCTGTCTTTTAACCAATTTGTAATCCACAAAAGGACATTGCCTCCTATCCCATGACTTTTTAGTTTTCTTAAACGCCTCTCGTGCGGCACTTTGTTGTAGAGCAACTTCTGAAAATCCAAACACACAACATCTACTAGTTCACCTTTGTCCATATGTTTATTCACCCCTTCAAAAAAAAATGTAGATTTGTGAGGCAATACTTCCCTTGGGTAAATCCATGTTGGCTGTGTCCCATCAAACTATGTCTATCTAAATGTTTTGTGATTTTATTCTTTATAAGTTTCCACGATTTTTCCTGGCACTAAAGTCAGGCTCACCAGTCTATAGTTTCCCGCATCACCTCTGGATCCCTTTTAAAATACAGGGGTTACATTGGCCATCTTCCAGTTTTCAGGTACATCGGATAATTTTAATGATAGGTCATAAATTAATTGAAATAGGTCTGAAATTTCATTTTTTAGTTCCTTCAGAACCCTGGGGAGTATACCATCTGGTCCAGGTGATTTACTACTCTTCAGTTTGTCAATCAGGCCTGTGTGTCTGATGGCCCCTGAGATGGTTGAAGTCCTCCCCACCACTCTCTTGATGTAAGGTAGAAGCCTTATATCCCATGGATGTGGTGGTGTGAGCAAGTCCCTCACCCCTTCACAGTTTGGTCAGGTAAGATGGTGTCGCAGCTGATGATGTAATACAAGTGATTTACACAGACAAGACAGCCCATAGCCATGTGCCTACTCTGCCTTTGGGAAATCCATCCCTTCCTGTATCTTAGCTGCTGCCTCCTGGAGTAGATGTCAGCAGTCCCTGTGTAACCTCCTCTTTGTTGTGACACTGAAGAAAGGGACTGCTAGTCCCAAGGCTGTAAACAAATATGTCCAAAACCTTTCTCTTTGTGACAGACCCGCAGGTCACATCACCAGTAGGACCTGGTTGAGCCCTTTGTTTAGCTAGAAAGAAAGAATAGGCTAGAGTGAAGGGAGTATCTATTCAAATACAGTCCCTCCTTCTGTGGGGTCTGGAATGGCCAGCCCATTTGAAATAATATATATCCGAGCCCTTGTTACAGTTTGGGAGGCAGTCCATTTAGGTTATCACAGAGTGCAGAGGTGTCAGGAGTTAATTTTTGTTCTTTTACAGGCCCATTCAGTAAAGGCAGGCTAACCCAGGCTGTTGGTGCTGACCAGGGTTGGGAAGGATTTCCTCTTCCAGTACACAGCCTGCTGGTTGAGTTTGTTCTGGGTCTAAATTTAAGGATTTTTGAGACTTTTATTTAGGAGCCTCACTGGACACCTGGGCCTATCTTGCACAAAGGGATTGGGGAACCCTGCGTGTGAGCTGCCCAGGGATCGGGAAAATACACCCCTGATGTGGTGGTGACCTGCTGCGAGGAGGGGACTCCGCTGTTAATTTCTGTTCCTTTTTGAAGAAAGAACACTTTTGTTAAAAGATCCAGGCGGAAGGTTTTTAGCTGCCCCTTCCTTCCTGCTAGAGGCAAGAGAACTGCTTGTTTCAAGGAGGGTCCTTTCCATTGAGGATCGAGACAGAGAGAGAGAGAGAGAGAGAATACTAAAAGGACTGTGTAAGATCAAGGGGATCCTGAAGATCTGCCAACCGTGAGTAAAGGAAACAACATCACTGGGGACACCAATCTGGTATTCACCACCCTGGGGAGAGAAAGAGAGGATTTACTCTCTGTGCAATAGGCTTTGCTATTTTTATCAGCTTGGAAGGGTTTGTTTTTTATAATTGAAAATTTTTATTGAATGTCGCAAAAATACAAGAATAAAGACCAGACATTTATAACAGACATTCTGTTTCCATTTTCCTATATTAAGCCCTCCCCCCCCCATCCCCCTACTCACATCCTGCACTTAGCAACAACAAGCAAATAACAGATAGATAACACCTGTTGGCACAGACATTGCTGAAATCTATCAAGACCTGTTAGTGGCATACTGAGTAATATAAAGCCAGCATCATGCACGTTCCCCATACACAATGCACTCTTGACTAGAGATGTGAATCGGAACCGGAATCGGTTCCGATTCTGGTTCCAAATCACATCGTTTATTTTTTTTCATGTGGCCCGATCGGGGTTTTTTTTTATCCGCTGCGCCCGAGCCGATAAACAAAAAACTCACCCTGACCCTTTAAAACGGCTCCCTTAGCTTCCCCCACCCTCCCGACCCCCATTTTAAAATTACCTAGTAGTCCAGTGGGGATCCTGGGAGTGATCTCCCGCTCTTGGGCCATCGCTGCCACTAATAAAAATGGCGCCGATGGCCCTTTGCCCTTACCATGTGACAGGGTATCCATGCCATTGGCTGGCCCCTGTCACATGGTAGGAGCACTGGCTGGCCCACGCCATCTTTAAAAATGGACGGCCGGCGATTCTGAAAATATCCTACAATCCTACAATATTTTCAATCGTAGAAATACGATTCACATCCCTACTCTTGACCCAATCTGTGATCTGCTTCCAAAAGATTGATACCACCCTGCATTCCCACTAAATATGGTATAGAGTTTCAGTACCCCCACAATTTCTCCAACAAGCATTAGTTACATCAGGATACATATGGTGCAATCTATCAGGTGTCATATACCAACGGAATAGAAGTTTATAACAATTCTCTTATAGCAACGCTGAAATAAAGCATTTACTGCACATAGGAAAACAAGGTCCCATGCTTCTGGAGGCAGAGTTGTTCCTAAATCTGTCTCCCAGGAACATATATGTTTAAATGGTTCCTTAATGACCCCTTTAATGAGACCATACCCTTTAGATACCAAACCCCGCTTCTGTCAACTTCAGCACAATAGAGCTCAAACATAGGGGGGTCATTTATCAAAATGCGCTAAGGCTTTTTCACATGCGTTAAGGGCTTAGTGCATGCGAAAAGCCCCATTAACGCATGCGATAGCACCATATTGTATGGTGCTATGCAAATATGGAAAATAGGAGGAGTTAGGGGTGGGCTGGGTTTGCCTGTCTGTGAAGAGCTATTGCACAGATTTAATGCTGATTGGTAAGATTTGATTGCCTTGTGTGATGTCTCCTGCAAGGCCTATTTAGATGAGTTGAAGGAGAGAGAAAGAGAGAGACTGGCCATAATGTCATCTCCCTAGATAGGTATTTGTATCCCTATAGTAGGCCCACCTAGTAACTCGAGGTGAGGTTTAGGTATCAGTGTAGGGGGTTAGGGGCCCCTTTGACATTCAATGTTACACGTACGAACAGAACAGTGGTCTCTTGTGAACATTTGATGACCCCCGGAGTGAGGAAACTCACTCCAAGATGAGATTTGTACAATGTTCTCTCCACCTAGCTTGCTGTTACCCAGATAGAGAGTCCATCAAGCTAGGTTGAGAGAACACTGCACAAATCTCATCTTCACAAGAGAGCACTGTGTTGTTCGTACGTCTCACTTTGAATGTCAAAGTGGCCCCTAACCCCCTACACTGATACCTAAACCTCACCTCCAGTTACTAGGTGGGCCTACTATAGGGATACAAATACCTATCTAGGGAGATGACATTATGGCCAAGCTCTCTCTCCCTTCCTCCCTCCAGTGGTTATATGTGGGAAATACAACAGGTCTGGCTCCTATTGCAATGTCCAATAATGTTATCACAATTTGCACTAACTTAGCTCTTTGCATAGGTAATTAGCACAAATTGCAATAAAAGGGATATTTGCATAAACCACACCCCTTTTGCTATCACATGCGATACTTACCACATTTTGATAAATCCAGGCCATAGTTTTGTCCTGAGTCAGAGATGGAAGAATCTTCTGAGAAATTATAAAATAGCACATCTGAGCATATGCCAAAAAATCCACACCTCCACCCCCTCCAAACTATATTTATCAGCTAGGTCACCAGAATACATTAAAGATCCTTTGGATAGGAGGTGTTCAATGCACTCAATACCCCGTAACTTCCAATTTGCAAAGGTGCTATTTTGTATGCCAATAGTAAAGTCAATGTTATGAAGCTTAGAAGAGGTTTTCACCATCCTAAAGACCCTGCCCATCTGGGAGCTCCACTTCATGTTAAACCAAGAGTGGATGTTTTCCCTGCCCTAATAGAAGTGAATCCTGCACAGATAGAGGGAAGAGATTGTAAAGGAATTGCAGAGAAATTTCTGTGGTGCTGCAGTTTGAGTTTTGTGATATTCACTAATGCTTAACAGTAAAGCCTTTTATTTTGGACGCTAACCAAGTGGCTCCAGCATATTTATTTCTGCACTCACTGTACCCACACCAGGGACCAACATCCTCCCTAGGGGAAACTCAAGGGAATGTGCAAAGAAACCACCCCTGTCTCATTGGGGCCTGAGAGGACTCCTTTCTCCTTCCCAGTCCAGTGAATCCACACCTTGGAAAGTAAAGGAGGTACAAGAGCTAGTCAGGGTTCCTGCCCTGAAGAGTATAAATAACTTTATGGCCTCATCCATGCTAGACCGGCACACCGGATTGGGGTTATATCTTCTTGTTCCCTTTTTTTTTTCAAATATAAACTAATATGCCTCTGGGAGGATGGGGTTCCACCAGCAGGGAGGAGTTATGATCTCTGGGGCCCTCAGTGCCACAGAATAATCCAACCAAAATATCCCTCTTAACAGTCCTTCCAATGATTCACTGTACACTCACTGCAATCGGAGGGTAGTCAACATCAGCGAGGCCAAGAAAAATACTGCCAGACTCTGTGGATGATGTTCAACATAAAACCGGTTTATTGCAACTTGAAAAATAAAATACAGGCCAAGATGGCAAAAATAGTGAAAAGAAACAGGAGAATGACAACTAAAAGAGCAGCAGTATTTTTTTATCTATAGTAGTCTTTCTTCTTGCAATGAACTGCAATATGCTAGATCATCACCAAATTGCTGATGACTGTAGTAATCTCCTTCCTCAACTTATTCTGTGCAGATGTGGACCTCTTGCTAGTTTATTTCCTAAAGAGTTCTGGGCAGTGCTGCAGGACCTGGTTGAAATCTGCTTGCTGCTTCTAGCCCACTTCCTTGATACAAGCCCCAGTCCATTTTTTTCCCTTTCCTGGTACATCCCTGTTCTTCTCCTCTGCTTCCTTTTCCTAGAGGCTAGAGATTTGGTCTCTCCCTCTTCCAGAACTCCACAAGGTATTTCCCTCATTATTTCTTCTCCTATTTGTATTCTCCTGCTTGTAACATGGAGCTGCATGTTGTTTCTTCCTTTCTATTCCCAGGGCTGGCCACAGGGTTAATGTTTGGGTACTTACCAGGTACTTGCGACTTGAATTGGCCATTGTTGGAGACAGGATACTGGGCTTGATGGACCCTTGGTCTTACCCAGTATGGCAAATCTTATGTTCTTATGTGGTTATAAAGGTATAGAACCATGGATGTTGCAAACTAACAAACTCTGTGCCCTGGTTTCGAACTTGAAATGAGTTTCCTATTTTTCATATTATCAGAGCTCCCAAGTCACCCAGTTCCAAAAGGGAGACTTTTTGGCCAGTCCTGGTTTTAAACTTACCTCCCAAAGCAGTGTGGCAGTCGTAGTCACTAATTCTACCAATTGAAATCAGTGCTACAGGTCCCATAATGCATCAGGATAGGGTTGTCAGAAATACAGGACTGGCTTAAAATCTCCTTCTTGGAACTCTATATTATTCTGCATGCTGCATTAATAAGATTGTAGAATATCCTGATTTTGTGGGTGGCGACAGGAAAGAGGAAAATTGTAGATGCGATGCCAGTATACCAAGAAGATATGAAAAAAACAAAATCCCCAAAAAGCTAAGGACATTCCTAAAGAATGAGAACATTGCTAATGTTCCTGGTGACATGTAGCGTGGGAGACTTTTGCTTAGCTTACAGTGCAACAATACAGAGAGTGTGGATTAATGCTACAATTTATAAAATGAAAAAAGAATGCCAAAATTGCTTCCATTGAGTAGAATCGAGTGGTACATGGCTGCAAAAAGGACCCTTCTGAGACATTCTAGCCTGAGACAGAAATAAATATATTCAGATGAGAGTTGCAGGAAGCAAATAAAAAGGTATGCGTGTGTCTGTATTGGTGAATAACTCTGTAGTTTGACCTATGAATAGTATGGAAGGCATTAATGGAGCATCTATAATGGCTCCTCCTCTTCCATGATTCAAAAACTTTTTGAGTATCTCATTTTATGATAGTGGCTACTTGTAAAAACAATAGCTGGAGATAATTGTTTTCCAGAACCCTAAGCTACAAGGAGTGAGTGGAGCCCCTTTCACTGGAATTATGTTACTCATTTGGTCACTGTACTCCTGTTTATGTCTGTGTACACTGTGGGGTCCATATCCAGCTGCTGTGCAGCTCAGCAATTTAGGGGGTCATTTTTCAAAATGCGGTAAGGCGTTTTCGCATGCAATAGGCCTTTAACGCATGCGAAAACGTGTTTACCACATGTGAGGCTTATTTCAGATGAGCGAGAGAGAGAGAGAGAGAGAGAGAGAGAGAGAGAGAGAGAGAGAGAGAGAGAGAGAAAGACTTGCTATAGTTTCTCTTCCCTAGTCAGCTATTTGTATCCCTATGAGAGGCTCACCTAGTAACTCGAGGTGGGGATTAGGTATGAGTGTAGGGGGTTGGGGGCCACTTTCACATTCAACGTGAGACGTACGAACAGAACAGTGGTCTCTTGTGAAGATTTGATGGCCTTGGAGTGAGGAAACTCACTCCAAGATGAGATTTGGGCAATGTTCTCTCAAACTAGCTTGATGTCAAGCTAGTGGGCTAGAAGCTAGTTCTCTCAAACTAGCTTGATATCAAGCTAGTTTGAGAGAACATTGCCCAAATAGCTTGACATCAAGCTAGTTTGAGAGAACATTGCCCAAATAGCTTGACATCAAGCTAGTTTGAGAGAACATTGCCCAAATCTCATCTTGGAGTGAGTTTCCTCACTCCAAGCAAGCAGACATTGCCCAAATCTCATCTTGGAGTGAGTTTCCTCACTCCAAGGCCATATTGCAGAATCTGAAATGGTATTGCAATGTGCACTAACTTAGCTGTTTGCACAGGTAATTATTGCAATACATACTATATTAGCATAAAACATGCCCCTTTTGCTATCGCATGCGGTACTTACCGCATTTTGATAAATCCAGGCCTTAGTTGGATACACTTATCCACCTAACTTAGGCCTGGATTCACCATTCTATCGCAGAATGGTGAATCCAGCGAAAACAGGGGGCGGGCCTGTGAAAGCCGGCAGCCATCGCACCACCGCGGTGTTCTCACTGCCAGCTTTTGCACCCAATAGCGCCACCATGAAAGGTGGTGCTCTTGGGCGCGCTACTGGTGACGATAACATGGCTTACCTTATCGCCGCCAGCGAAGACATCGCAGAGTCCACCCCCTCGCCGCCCCGACTCCTCCCCTCGCTGCCCCGACTCCGCCCCTAGCAAGTTTTCGCACGCGAAAAGGGACTTTTCACGTGCGATAGCGGCTTATCGCACGCAATAAGCATTACAAAATGACCCCCTTGGCCAGGATATTCCATGCTGCTGAATATACCCCGCTCTCTTAAAATTAGCTGGATAAGTTTATTCGGCTAACTTTAGGATAGCCCTGTGGCCTGACGAGAGTTAGCCACGTAAGTTATCCAGTTAACTCTGAATATCTGAGCTGGCTGGCTAACCCAACTCCTCCCCTTTACTCTCCCTGACATATCCAGTTACACAGCCAGATAAATGATTTATCCAACTAAGTGGCGCCCATTGACCCTAGCCGATATTCAGTGGCCACCACTTAGCCCAATAATTCATACTTATCGGCCTAAGTACTGTTTTGAAAATCGGGTTCTGTAATTCTTACCTACTGATCTCTCTTGCTCCTCTATAGCACTGTGTGTGTGGATGGCACTCTGCACATTATAAAGAGTCATTATAAAGTGTTAATTGGTGGCTTAGTGTGATGATGCTTCAGCTACGTTGATTCTTGATTTGTATTGTATTTTGCGTCGAAAGCTACTACGTAATTGAAACTATTACACTTGAAAAATCAATACAAAGTCAAATTTTCAGAGTCTAATTCAGTGTGTGGAGCGTAGAGACTCACTAGAACTGAAAGCTGACCTGTTCAAATTTAATAGTTATTCTTTGTGTTACAAACCCTGAAATATCAAAACTCAAAAATAAATAAATAAACAAGTGGTACATGTCAACAATTGGGTGTGATAATTAGAAGAAAAAAAAATGAAAAGTGAAAAATGATCAGAGTGAAAGCAGAGGCTGGAGAGGGTTTCCCCAATGAGGGTAAGCAAGAAAAATGCTCTAAGGTGGAAAAGAACGTGAAAGCAGCAAAAAGAGTCAGGAGTGAGTGATAATATAACTGAATACAATTATTAACATGAATTTACATCCTGTGGGAGGCTTTTTTTATTATACAGGAGCATTACAGCAATACTATCCTGGGAGTACATAGCAGCGCACATCCAGGACTATAAAAGTCAATGGGAAAACAGATCTCAAGCTACAGAATTTTGATTTATGGAAAAAAATTACAGGACTGTCTTTCCATATAGCAGGGGATTGCTGTAGATATAAATTTGCACATTTTCTTTTCTAGTGTGATTCAGCAAAGATTGGACTTTTGAGTGAGCAAATAAATGACCTCATAGAAATAATCCAGCCCCCATTTTCTCTGATCCTCTCTGAACGCATCAACCTTTCCAAGACATTTTAGGCTGCAGAATATGCCTGTAAAGAAAGAGGAAAGTACAAGTTACCTTACTGCAGCCTTGCGCTTGGTAATACAAAATTTGCGGTTACACTGGACGACAAATCCGGGACTGCTGTGAAATGTTTGTCCATTGACAACCAGGCATAAATTAGCCATTACATTTCAGTGACATCATCCGACAGCACCGACACAGACCCAGCTGTCAGAGCTCAGTAAAGGCTTCCTGCCGCAACTCTAGTGCAAGGGAGGCAGAAGACAGAAGACTGGGAAGAGTCTGCAATGACAACATAAGTGAGTAACCGGGCAGACCTAGAGGACATTCTTTGCCAACAACTGTTACTCTGTATGAGCCCTGGTAGACAGTTCAGCATTGAGCCGTGTTTCACTGTCTCATACGTACACAGAATGTAGAAGCAAAAAAAAAAAAAAAAAAATTCACAATTTTACCACAGCAAATACTGTGAACAAAGAAGGGATTTCCCTGCCAATGAGCTTAATTGTTTTAGTTTTTTTTTCAAAAGAAATGACGGCAGAAAAAGGACCAAATGGTCAATCAAGTCTGCCCAGCAAGCTTATGGTAGTATCTACTGTGCCATGTAGGTTATCCCATGCTTATCAGTTTCCCACACCGTAAAAGTCGGGACCCTTGGTGGTTACTGTTTGAATCCAATTCCCCCTTTTCCCCCTGCCATTGAAGCAGAGAGCAATGAGGGAGTTGCATCAACAGTATCAAGGCTTATTGGTTCAGTTCAGTTCATAAATCTATGCTAAGCAGGGGATGTGCATCAGAAATGAAACTTAAATCAGTAGAAGAATGTGTGATTTCGAAATGATCAGAGATTTCTACATTGTCAGACAAACTTTTGCTGAATCTCATGCAGCAATACATTTACTATTATTGCGAGGCTGCTCCCAATGAGCATCTTATCGAAGTTCAGATATTTAAACCTAGTCTAGTTTTAGGGATACTAATCTTTATGGGGTAACTCACCAAATAATTTGTCCAGTTCGGTATCGGACACATAAAATGGTGGCCCTGAAAGACAGACAAGTAAATATTAGCTTTCAAATTCAACACTAAAAACAAAGGAGGTCCATTATTCAAAAGCATTTAGCTGGATAATTCAGTTATCCAGTTAAATAAAGATTTGGGCACTTATCCAACTAAATTCTTGCTGGGGGATTAAGTTAGCCAGCTAACTCATGTATTTAAAATTAGCCAGTTAAGTTAACTGGCTAAAGTCTGATTGAACCAAATTGCTGTCCTAAAGTTAGTGAAATAAAGTTAGCCGGATATAGTCAATAGTGCAGCTGTGCTATTGAATATACCTCCAGAATTAGCCAGATAAGTTTATCCGGCTAACTTTGCTATCCGAGCAGTGACTGAATATGGACCTCAACATCTGTACTGGAAACCAAAAAGAGTACAATCACTTTTTTTTTCCCCCCCACAGCAAATCTCACTCTCTCTTGCAGGTCTTAGATTAGAGAACTAAAGATGAAATGAGTGATCTAACGGTTGAAGAGGGATCCGCTGGAGTCACCTCAGATACTTCGGGGCTGATTCATATGGTTTCATAGAGGACAAAGTCAGTATCCGAGAACAAATTTGAGCGATCAGTTTATCACTTTACACCAAATGGACTAAGATGCACAGTTGGCACAGAGCCATAAAGAGAGTATGAGCAAACCACATTTATCTATCAGTGAACCTTTTAGGCACTTTTACCCAAGATGACTTGCATAATGACAGCAGCACAGAAATGAATGATAAAGAGACAGGATAATAACTACATCTTCATAATATATCATTCTCAACAAACTGAGTCAAAATTTAAAGGATAGCAGAGCAAGAAACAGTCATATGTTTTGTCTTAAACTATTCTTTTTTGATCCTGTATTTTTCTCCTCATTTTGTACTCCCATCCTTCTATTAGCCCAACATCACAGCAACCACTCCATTGGTTGGGGGGGAAGGGCTGGCACATACTACATCTCCTTTTGATAGGTATGCATGCTGTGTCTGGCTACTAGCTGTCAGTGGTGTGCAAACGCTGGGACTCCCTCACTCCCAGGGGCTGGGAATGCTGGCATTGCCCCTAGACATTACTGGCCCAATGACTAACTGGGCCTGTGAACTAAAGTCAGGTCTCCTGCATGGCAGAGTACAGCTTTACCATTGGATTAGCAGACTTGCCCTTAGCAAGTCACATACTTGAGGTGGGAAAATTATGTTTTCAATAAAAAACGGTAGGGTCAAGCAGATTTTTGGCAGTAAGGGGGTCACTGCAAGTTCACAGGAGACGTCATGGATGGAAGACTGGGAAAGTGCAGGACAAGCAGGAATACAGAATACCAAAGACTGCAAATAAGTAGGAACAGAGCTAGGTGAAAACCCTCTAACAATAAGATGCATAGACCCTGGAACATGACAGAATGTATGATCCTAAAGGTATATACACATTCACTACATGGATTCTGAGGACCAAGACCACAGGCAGCCAAGAAGCATGAAAAACAGAAATACTGATAATGTTGGCAGCAAAGGAACTTTTGGTCCATCCAGTTTGTTCATGTTTTGCCTGTCTACTGTGCTGCCATAGCTCTCACTCAGGCTGTGACAGCTTCTAAGTTCTTGTTGTGCCTATTCCTCGCATATTTGAATTCTGTCACTGTTCTGGCTCCTTTAACCTCTGCTGGAAATCTGTTCAGGGTGTCCATCACCCCCTCAGTGAAAAAAGTATTTTCTCACATTCCTTATGAGGTTCCCTCCTTTCTGTGTCCTTGAGCTTTTCATTCTTTGGAAAATGCTTTCTTCTAGCACTTTACTGAAGCCTGCTAGATATCTGAATGTCTGTATCATATTTCCCATTTCCCTTCTTCTGTAGAGTACAGCTTTAATTCACTTAGTCATTTATGTATGGCCTACAGGGCAGGTCATGCACCATTGTGGTGAGCCTCCTTTGAATTGCCTCTCCCTTGTCAATGTCCTTTTCAGATCTGTAGAGCTTCCCTTTTTCTAATAGTGATTCCTCTTTATGCACTTGAATATATTAGCAGCTTTCTCCAATGCTTTGTGTCACACTGACTTGTTAACTTGATGTCAACAGAGATGATGACCTCCAGCTCTCTTTCCAGTTTGGTGACTTCTAATTTTCCACCTCCAAAAAAGAAGAGTTGCTTACCTGTAACAGGTGTTCTCCTAGGACAGCAGGATGTCAGCCCTCACAGATGGGTGACTTCATCAGATGGAACCCGGCACGGAAAACTTCTGCCAAAGTTTCTAGAACTTTGGCACACTGAGCATGCCCAGCATGCCACTATCAATGCGTCCACGCGGGGTCTCTCTTCAGTCTCGTAACATAGAATTCACAAGCAAAAAATAAAATAAAATGCAGGAGAACCCAACTCCACCGGGTGGCGGGTGGGTTTCCTGAGGACCATCCCTGTCCAAGCAGTACTGGGCAGTGAACGTGTGTATGGAACTCCACATTGTGGCCTTGCAGATTTCAGCAATGTGAACCGTTCGCAAGTGAGCCATCGATGCTGCCATGGCTCTCACAGAGTGAGCTTTTATGCAGAGTTTGCTTGCCCACCGCAATGCCCAGCCTGTTCCTGTCAAAGGATATAAAGAGTTGCAAGGACTGCTTGTGGCCTGCTATGCATTCGAGATGGAAAACTAAAGCCCTCTTGCAGTCCAAACTGTGCAAAGCCCGTTTGCCCTGGTGAGAATGAGACCTCGGAAAAAAGGTGGGCAGAATGATGGACTGATTAAGATGAAAATCAGTCACCACCTTACGCAGGACCTTAGGGTGCATACGCAGGATGACCCTATCAGGAAAATTTTGTGTAGGGCAAATTTGCAGACACAAAATTATTCTGAGCTATTAAATCACAATCGGATTGTGATAAATTGCAGGAGGACTTTGGGAGGCTAGAGATCTAAATGTCAGATGAAATTTAATGTGGACAAGGGAAAGTAATGCACATAGGGAAAAGTAAAGGAAAATTGGTTCTTACCTGCTAATATTCGTTCCTGTAGTACCACAGATCAGTCCAGAGTTTTGCCTCCCTTCCAGAAGATGGAGATAGAGAAAGTTTCACAGCCACTGCCACATAACCTGGTGTGCTACCTGCAGACCCTCAGTATTACTAAGTACCCAAGCTAAGACAGCAAAAAACATAAAATAAATTAATGTAATAATATCCCCCAAATGAGCAGAGGAAAGAAGAAAATTTATAACTGAGAGTTCTATCCAATTTTGGAACTTTAA
Source organism: Rhinatrema bivittatum (assembly GCF_901001135.1). Taxonomy (NCBI): domain Eukaryota; kingdom Metazoa; phylum Chordata; class Amphibia; order Gymnophiona; family Rhinatrematidae; genus Rhinatrema; species Rhinatrema bivittatum. The sequence goes on from NC_042616.1 coordinate 512,365,417, forward strand.
TTATAAGGACTAACCAGAAACCTGTGCCATTCTTCAGAATCATTATAGTAAACAGGTCGAGCAACTCTCCAAAGCTCTCCACCACCAGGCACGACTCTGGACTGATCTGTGGTACTACAGGAACGAAAATTAGCAGGTAAGAACCAATTTTCCTTTCAATGTACGTACTCAGATCAGTCCAGACTCCTAGGATGTACCAAAGCTTCTCTAACCAGGGTGGGACTGCAAGAGTCCTGCTCAAAGTACACTTTCACCAAAACTGCTGACGTCCAGAGCCTAGATGTCTAATCGATAGTGTCTGGCACAGGTACACAAAGACTTCCAAGTAGCCACCCTGCAAATCTCTTGTGGCAAAACTAGCTGACATTCTGCCCATAAGGCTGCCTGGGACCGGGAAGAATGAGCCCTTAACCCCTCCAGGATAAACCGACCGTGACGGATGTATGCGGAACCAATAGCCTCCTTCAACCAATGCGCAATGGTGGCTTTTGATGCCTTCTGTCCCTTTTTCGCACCACTCCATAGCACAAAAAGGTGATCCGATAATCTGAAACTATTAGTGAACTCTAGATATCGTAACAATGCCCTTCTGACATCCAGACATCTTAACTCTTTTGCATGAAGTGCACCAACCTCCAGATTTGAAAAAACAGGAAGCTCCACTGACTGACTTAAGTGGAACGCTGAAATCACCTTCGGCAGAGAAGATGGAACCGTTCTTCAAAGAGACCCTGGAATCCGCAAAAAAAAGTCTCCCTATGTGACAGAGCTTGAAGTTCTGACACTCTTCTTGCTGAACAAATTGCCACCAAGAAAGCCACCTTCAAAGTGAGATCTTTTATGGTGGCCCTTTTAAGAGGCTAAAACAGCACCGCACACATGCCCTTGAGGACCAGGTTAAGGTTCCAAGAAGGGTGCATCTTACGAATAAGGGGGCACAAATGCTTCGCCCTTCAGAGGAAATGTACCACATCCGGATGCGCAGCTAGATTTGTTCCATGAACCTTGCCTCGCAAAACAGCCCAGGGCCGACACCTGCAATCTCAGGGAACTAAAGGACAAACCTTTCATTAGGCCTCTCTGCAAAAAAGCCAGAATCTGAGCCACCGATGCTCGCCAAGGATCAACCCCTTGCTCCATACACCAAGACTCAAAGATCCTCCAAACCCAGACGTACGCCAAGGAAGTAGAAGTCTTTCGAGCTGAAACAGAGTAGAAATAACATCCTCAAGATATCCTTTCTTCCTTAATTGCCTCCTTTCAAAAGCCAAGCTGCTAGACAAAAGCGATCCGCTTGATCTGAAAATATGGGGCCCTGCCATAGCAGATTTGGCAGATGTCCCAGTCTTAATGGGCCATCCACTACTAGATTGACCAAATTTGCAAACCAAGGTCTCCATAGGCATTCTGGAGCCAAGAGAATCACCTTTCCTGGATGGATCTCTATTCTCCTCACAACTTGCCCACCAGAAGCCATGGTGGAAACATGTAGATCAGAATGTCGTGGCCATGGAAGAACTAGGACATTGACAAATTCCACCTCGTGCTCTCTTCTGCGACTGAAGAAGTGTGGTACCTTGGCATTCTGCTGAGTTGCCTCAGTCATATGAGGAATGGCCAGTCTGCAAGTAATGAGGCTCATTGCTTCCTCCAATAACTCCCATTCTCCAGGATTCAATTGTTGTTGGCTGAGAAAATCTGCTTGCACATTGTTGGACCCCATTATGTACGAAGCCGCTATCAAGGCTAGATGCTGCTCCACCTAGCACATCAGCATTTCCGCTTCCAGAGCAACTGCTTGACTCTTGGCACCACCCTGGTGGTTGATGTAGGCCACCGCTGTCACATTGTCTGACAGGATTCTGTCAGCCCAGTTGCACAAAAAGAGGTAGAAACTCCGGCAAAGCCAACCGCACTGCTCTTGTCTCTGATGGACCAGGATGCTTCCTTCGTCGACCTTTAGCCTTGCACCGACTGGGACTGACACATAGCTCCCCAACTGGAGAGACTGGTGTCTCTGTTGTCCCTACCATCCACTGTGGCATCTAGAGGTCCACACCGTGGCACAAATGGTCCCAACCAAGCCATCATGAAAGACCGGACCTTGCTGACTGTAAATGGTAGTAAAAGATGAAACTGCTCTGACATCGGATCCCACCGGGATAGTAACGCTTTTTGCAGAGGTCTCATATGAGCAAATACCCACGGGATCAGCTCCAAGGTAGTTGCCATGGAACCGAGGACTTGCAAGTAATCCCAGACCCTTGGCACTCAGGCTTCCAAAAGGTTCAGAACTTGAGTCTGCAGCTTGATAATCTGCTCCTCCGTGAGAAAGACTTTCCCCACTCGGGTATCAAAGCATGCGCCCAAGAACTCCAGGACCTGCGAAGGAGAAAGATGGCTCTTGGACAGATTCACTATCCAGCCCAAGGATCTCAAGTGGTGCAACACCACTTCCATTGCCTGTCTGCAAAGGTCCTCTGACTTTGCTTGGATAAGTCAGTCATCCAGATATGGATGAACCAGCACTCACTCCTTTCTGAGGGCTGCCACCACCATCACCATCACTTTAGTGAAGGTCCTCAGGGCCATTGCCAGCTCAATTAGGAGAGCACAAAATTGAAAATGCCTCCCGAGGATCATAAACCGGAAGTATCTCTAATGATCCGGGCGGATCCCTATGTATAGATAGACTTCTGTTATATCCAAGGAAGCCAAAAACTCTCCGCTTCGTACCGCTGCTATGACAGACCTCAGAGTCTCCATCCGGAAATGGAACTTTGAGAGCTACATTCACTTTTTTTAAGTCCAGAATTGGATGAAAATTCCCTTCCGTTTTTGGTACCACAAAATAAATGGAATAACGTCCCGTCCTTGCTCCTCCCGAGGGATGGGAACAATGGCTCCCAGCATCTGCAGTCATTGGATGGTCTGCTGAATGACCAGCTTCTTTGTCACCGAAGCACAAGGACATACCATGAACAGGTTTCTTAGCGGCCGAGCAAATTCTAAAGCATAGCCTTGCCCTATCACGCTTAGAACCCACTGGTCCGACATGATTTTGGCCCACTCCTCATAAAACTGAGTCAAATGACCCCCAATGACTGGGACTGAGGAGTGGACCAGCCAGTACCTTGGCTGGAGCCCTCTCGGTTCACTCTACATCCATGAAATGACTGGTTACTGGACTGTGGTCTCCCCGAGGTCTGCCTTTGGCCAGCACCCAGAGCTCTGCTCTGACAGAAATGCCTTTGCCCTAGAAATCAAGAGTGCACAGGAGGAAAATCCTTTGGACTCTTTGGGCTTGTCCTCCAGTAGCTTGTGCACTTTATTATCTCCTAGATGCTTTATCAGCTGCTCCAATCCTCTCCAAAAATAAACTTGCCCTTAAAAGGCAATGCTCCAAGCTGAACTTTCGACGAAACATTCGCTGACCAGTTTCATAACCAAAGAAGCCTCCTAGTCAAGACCACGGACATTATCATCCTGAAAGAAGTGCAAATGAGGTCATACATATCATCAGCTCCATAAGCATCTGCAGCCTTCAAGCATTCCACCTGTTTAGAATCCTGGGGTGACATATCCTTGTTACTTGTAACTGCTGCACCCATTTCAACCCAGCCCAAAGCATAAAGCTGCTGCACACTGCAGCATGGATGCCAAGAGCAGACACCTTAAAAATCTTCTTAAGGTGCACCTTGAGCTTCCTGTCCTGCAAATCCTTCAGAGGTCCTGCATCAGCTACTGGAATGGTGGTCCTTTTCTTAACTGCCAAGATGGAGGCATCCTCCTTCGGAACCCTTAAGAGCTCCGGAGTGTCTTCGGGCAAAGGATACAGCTTATCCATGATCCTGCTAACCTTAAGGCCAATCTCTGGAGTGTCCCACTCCCTGACCACCAACTCTTTAACCAATCTGTGAAAAGAGAAAGTCTTCGCTGGACCCCGTAAGCCGGCCATGACATGATCCACTTCCTCCTGGTCAGACTCCTCCTGCGGGACCGTTATTCCTAACTCTGCTAGGACCGGCGGGATCAGGGACCCGGGTTCCTCATTTAGAAAACAGGCGAACCATCTTGGGATTGTCGCCTTCCATCATCATGCCCTTTCCCAAGTCCTCTTCCGGATCCTGTGCAACCCGAGAAGGATCAGTGTCAGGAGCTGCAACAATGTTCCCCCTTTGACCTGAGCCCCTCTGCCACAGACAGGGAGATGAAACGAAAAGTAAATGCTCTCCTTTTCTTGTCTTTTTTTTTTTTTTTACTTTATAAAAGAGACAGAAAAAGAAAATATCTTTATCTGAAGGGTGGCAAAGGCTTCTCCCAAGTCTCCTGAAGGCGAGGGAACTGGATCACCAGCTTTCACACCCCCCCCCCCCCCGTGTGATTCAGCGAGCAATCAAGGGTCCCCAACCCCTGCTCATCCACCTCTAAAACCAGGAGGGATGGTCCCACCAGGACCTGCCAACCTCCTGGGAGGGAATTCCGTTCCTATCCTTCTCCTTTTAATTTTCTCTTTTTTTTTTTTTTATGAGGTACAGAACTGCAAGTTTTGCACCTCCTCCATCTGTTGGAGACAGAGATAAACTGAGGGACTGCAGGTGGCACATGAGGTTATGTGGTGGTGGCTGCAAAGCTTTTTCTGTCTCCATCTGCCTGAAGGGAGGCAAAACCCAGGAGTCTGGACTGATCTGGGTACTTACTAGAGATATGCATTCATTTATCACCAATTGAATTGCCTAATTCGTCGTGGTTTGGGGGACCTGAACCACGAAATGGATTTTCCCCGAACTTCGGGGAAAATTCGTTTTTCGGGTTAGTGCGAGGGGGAGGGGCACATTTATTAAAAAAAAACCCCTCAACCCTTCAAATTTACTGTATTACAATCCCCCCACCATCCCGATCCCTCCCCAAGACTTACTAAAAGCCCTAGTGGTCCAGTGGGGTCCCGCGAGCGATCTCTCCCTCCAGGCCATCGGGCCATCGTGCTTGCTACGAATCAAAATGGCGCTGATGGCCCTTTGCCCTTATGATGTCACGGCCTGAGTGCAGGAGATCGCTCCAGGATCCCCGCTGGACCACCAGGGACTTTTGGCAAGTCTTGGGGGGGACCCAAGATGGCGCCGGCCGTCCATTACTCCTACCATGTGACAGGGGCCAATCAATGGCACCAGTAGCCCTGTGACATCGTAAGGACAAAGGGCCATCTGCGCCATTTTGATTTGTAGCAGGCCCAACAACCCGGAGGAAGAGATCGCTCGTGGGACCCCGCTGGACCACCAGGGCTTTTAGTAAGTCTTGGGGAGGGATCGGGATGGTGGGGGGGGGGTTGTAAGAAAGTAAAATTGAAGGGTTGGGGTGGTTTTTTTCCAATTCTTTTTTTTTCCCCGATTCGTTTTTTGTTTTTTTTGACTCGTTTTCCAGATCCGCGCCGACAAAAAAACGATCTGCCGAAAAATGAAATTTTCGATGAAGCGCCTGAACCGAAATATGTCCTGATACGAAAAAATGAAGCTCATCTCTAGTACTTACAGGGAAACCACACTATAGTTACACGATGTTAGGTTCCATATTAGAGTTACCACCCAGGAAAAAGCCTGGGCATCACTGTGGAAAATACTTTGAAATCCTCAGCTCAATGTATGGTGGCCGTCATAAAAGCAAACAGAATGTTAGGAATTATTAGGAAAGGAATGGAGAATGTCATATTACCTCTGTATCGTTCTATGGTAAGATCTCAAGTACTGTGTGCAATTCTGGTCGCTGCATCTCAAAAAAGATATAGTTGAACCAGAAAAGGCATAGAGAGGGGCAACCAAAATGATGAAGGCGATGGAATGGCTCCCCTAATAAGGAAAGGCTAAAGAGGGTTGTTCAGCTTGGTGAAGAGACAGCTGAGGGGGGATATGATAGATAAAATCAAGAGTAGAAAAGAATGGATAAGTGAATTGATTATTTACTCTTCCAAAAAAATAAAAAGACTAGGGGACATTCTGTGAGCTTAGTAAGTAAAACATTTAAAACAAAACAGAGAAAATTCTTTTTCACTCAGTGCACAGTTAAGCTTTAGAATTCACTGCCAGAGAATGTGGGAAAGGCAGCAAAGCTGGGTTTAAAAAAAGATTTGGACAAGTTCTTGGAGAAGTCCATAAACTGTTAACCAAATAGACTGAGGGAAAATCATTACTTATCCCCAGGCATTAGCAGCATGGGATCTATCTCTCTATTGTTTGGGATCTTGCCAAGTGACCTGGATTGGTCACTGTTAGAAACAGGATGCTGGGCTTGATGGACCCTCGGTTTGACCCAGTATGGCAATTTTTATGTTCTTAAATCTCAGACTGACTAGTTTGCTCACCAGTCTTTTATATGGAACAGTGACAAAGACTTTATACCAAAATCCAGATAGATGAAATATGCACCCCTACCTTACTATTGTGGTCACTTGAACAAAAAGTCAATCAAGTTTTGCAAGATTTAGCCTGCTCAAGACAGGTTGCTTATGCTCCCATAGCCCACTGGCTTCAAGGTACTGCATTATTTGGTCTTTCAGTAATGTCTCTGTTACCTTGTCCATCACTGACACTAAACCAACAGGTTTGAAATTGTCCACTTCCTCTTTGTTCCCATTGCTGTGGGGCAGCAGTACATCTGCTCTTCTCCTGGCACCTCTTCTAGTCCAAATGATAAGCTGAACAGAGCTTGAGTGGTACAGTGTGCACCCTCTTTAGCTCCTTTGATCTTCTAGATGTAACCCATTAGGTCCCATAGAACTGTTTCAATTGCGCCTGGACCTTAAATACAACCTCCTCGGTAAACAGTAATGTGTGTTCCCTCTGCAGACCTTTATATCTTTACATTTGGTCCTCACAATCTCCTTCAAGTATAAATGCTGAGCAATATTGGTTTAAAATCTCTTCTTTCTTCTGATCCTCCTCACCACTGAACTTGTCCTCCCTTTTAATTCTTACAGTTCCCCTTTTTGTCTTCTTTTCCTTTAAGCAATCTAAAGAAATTTGTATCCCATGTATAAATTCCTGACCACACAAGTTAGAATGTTTTTACTGCTTATAAGAATTGTAAGAATTAAAAGGGAAGACAAGTTCAGTGGTGAGGAGGATCAGAAGAAAGTAGAGATTTTAAACCAATACTTTTGCTCAGCATTTATACTAGAAGGAGATTGTGAGGACCAAATGTAAAGATATAAAGGACTGCAGAGGGAACACATTACTGTTTATCGAGGAGATTGTATTTAAGGTCCAGGCGCAATTGAAACAGTTCTATGGGTCCTAATGGGTTACATCTAGAAGATCAAAGGAGCTATATATAATGTATGTATTTATTTATTTATTAACATTGCATAGTAACATTTGTCTTTTTCTGAAAAAAAAAAAAAAAAAGACAAACGGCTCAACCAGTCTGCCCCAGTTACAGTACATCTTTTGCTTTGACAAAATTAATAAGGGCAATTTTCAAAATGGGCATGTACAAAGTTTGTGGGTACTTTTCTCCATGGATTTTGACCAGTTCCCAAAAGGGAAGAACACATGTACTTTCCCTTTGAGAATTACCCAATTAGAAAGTACCTGTCAAAATTTGCCTAAGCCCACCCTGGGAACACCTCCATGAAAAATGTGGATAAAAGTTAGTGCGCTGTCGGACAATGCATGTAGCCCTTTTACCTGTGTAAATGGCTTTTGATCATTGCCCTCCCTATGGTTAATTTACTGAATAAGAAGTTTAATATTAAACAGAAAAATAGCCAGAATTCTAACTGGATCAAAAAAACATGAGCACATCACACCAACCCTCATCTCTTTACACTGGCTCCCAATAAAATACCATTTTCGTCCAAGCCTTCCCCGAAGCCTAACAGGGCAACAATTCTGCTTTCACATAGCCCTCCAGACTAAATGTCAGACCTAACCATTGTTCTTTCACTCTTGTTCATTCTCCAGTTCTTTCTGTCCTTAATTTCCTGGCTACCCTAGCCCCCAAGTTTAATATCCCTGTTATTTGTACCTGCGCCTCGGCCTTCTTGTTATATTGTTATTGTTAAGTTAACCCCTAGTTTGATGTAAACCGGCCTGATATGAAGCTTGTCATGAAGTTCGGTATAGAAAAATGTTAAATAAATAAATAAATAAATAAATATAGAACACAAAGTAGTTACAATCCTGCATAAAATAATCCAAGAACAGCAAAACAACTGGCTAAGCAAATTCATCATAATCCACGCTCCTAAACAGAACCTACGATCAACAAACAAAGGCCTCATCAAAATTCCTCACGCCAAAACCACACAAATGAAATCAACACGTGAGAGAGCGATATCCATCGCCAGCCCCACTCTATGGAACTCAATACCAATCGGAATAAGAAATCAACCAGATATCAAAATATTCAAAAAAGACTTGAAAACCTGGTTATTCACCAGAGCCTACTCAAACTCACTCAATCAATCAGAACAGCAATCAACCACGCAACGCAAAACCAAGGAAAACACTCCGTCTCTCCATCAATTAAATAACCCCCACCATGTGAACACTTAAGATATCAACATTAACGTACCTAGTAACTATGCTGCTATATAAGAATGACATTATATACTTCTGCTATATAAGATTGATAAATGTATTGCTGCTATGTAAGATTGATAAAATGTAATAATTTAATATTTAATTAACCAACCTTCATACCCAAATTTTCATTCAATATGACAGTTTACAGCTATGATGTCTGTAGCCAATATATTATTTCATGACTACTGTAAACCGTTCTGATGGTGAAACCGAATGACGGTATACAAAACACATTAAATAAAATAAATAAATAAATAAATTTATGGAGAATACTAGAAAAAAAATAAATTTTATTCATACAGTCATTAATTTTAATAGTGCTACTGCTAAAGGTGGTTTCAGGTCACACAGCTGAGCCAAAAATGTTTAAAAATGAAGTTGTTGCTCTTAATTTTCTTTTGGAGAGCTGACTGAAAATGGGAAATACTAAGGTGGAACTATGGTCCTTTTGATTGATGGCTACTTTGACCAATAATTTTTTTTTCTGTTTCCCAGATGTACAGATACATGAGATGGAGATGACTTAAGACCAGTATGAACTGTTTGCTTGTAAAGATTCAAACAGCTTGGATGCTCTAGGATATGTATTACTCTCAGCATTGCTGTAGCTGGGATTTACTTCTAGAAAAATGTGTCAGAAAACCAGGAATTCTGCATAGAAAGTTATTGCACATTAAAGCTCCTATTATCACAATGGTTTCACTCATTTTGAGCTGAAGGAAAAATATTTCCAATACTATAAGCCTAGGTTTGGTGCTAATATATAATAAAGAGAAGCTCTTACCGCTATGCAATTTGGGATCATATGAAACGGTAACCAAGAGATAACGACATTCTTTCTCCATTAGGGATAGCAGTATATTTGCATAGCTACAAAAACACAATAAAAAAAGCAATAATAAGTTTATGAGAGAAAATAAGATTTTGTGGGTTGTGACATGTTACTGGACCAACATGAACAGTACACAAAACCACAGCACATGCACTTTTGATACTGGATAAGTCCTTTAACAGATAGGACAGCCCACAAAAACCAGGAAGCAAGAATATAGCAGCAAAGTCACAACAGGAAAGACAGCTACAGTAGTCCTAAGCACTGTGTTAGACGCTGTTATGTGGGCTTGAATCTTGCATATTGATGGCCTCTTGGTAATGTTTTAAGGTCTTTGCATCTCTCTATCCCAGGGTTTGGGCTAGCAGAGAACCCACCAAGCTTTAATTTGTAAATACTAGTTCTGTGGTTATACAAAAAACTGGCTTGCAAAGTTCATTCATACAGGATTTTATTAAGGAAAAAAAACTCGCATAGCCCAAAACAAACAGTATAACTCTATATGATGAAATTCCCAGGACCTAGACTAGAAAAACATTATCCAATTTATATATGTTCTGAACAAAATAGTTATATGCCATGCAGTACACTTAACCACCCGCCCCGTACTCTCTCTTCCTTCTTCCCCTTCCATCTGGGTCTGCTGCTCTCTGTGAGGCAGATATTCAGCACCACTTAGCCAGATTAATTTCAACTTATCTGGCTAAATGACACTAACTGAATATCTACCTGGGATCAGCAGCCACCACTTAGCTGGTTAACTACTTATCAGGCTAAATAGTCAGCTGGCTATGTGGTGGGTCAGGCAAAGTTGTTCTGAGGAGGAGCTGAGTTAGCCAGATAAGTTATCTGGCTAACTCTGGTCGAGCCATAGATCTGTTCTAAAGTTAGCTGGATAGACTCATCCGGCTAAGTTTAGGATATCTGGGTATATTCAGCAGCTAAGGCCTACATTTATCATTTTGCTTTAAAATTTGTAGACAGGTTTTGAGAGAGAGAGAGAGAGAGAGAGAGACTTTATAAGGCTACCATATAAGTAAACTATATATATCACTATAAGAAGGGCAACTAGTAACTCGGGGTGAGGGTTTGCTGGTGGGCTAGATTTTGGGGGACAGTTTTACATGCACAGTTAGAGGTACGAACAGCACAGTCAAGATTGTGTGTGATTTGGAGTGATAAAAGGTACACAAAGATGAGATTCGTTCATTGTACTTTTGACCTAACTTGATGCACATTCTACCTAGCTGCTATCAAGCTAGGAATAGAATACAATGTACAAATCTCATCACTCCAAATCACATGAAATCTTTACTGGTGGTAACTGTGCTGGTCATACCTTTGACTTGCATGTAAAACTGCCCCCCCCCCCCAAACCTAGCACATCACCATAACCTCACCCCAAGTTCAGAATGAGAATATGAGAGAAAATAGCAGAAATACCCTACACACTTAAATAAAGCTTTATTCAAAGATAAACTGGAATTATATCAAGAGGCCATCAACTCTTCCGAGAAATCTTATATCTACTCTAAGCTGTCAGCTGCACGAAACAACCCTAGAGAATTATATGCCTCCATAAAGAACGAAATTAACCACAGCTCTACTCCCTCTACTCTCCTTCCCACCCTCCTGGGAATGAACATTGCAGAAACATTCGCTCTTACTTTATTAATAAGACTGCAGCTGTCAACATCACCTTTAATAACTCCTATTCTGAAGAATCTGATGAAGATCTGAACACTGAGGTTCCAACCTGGGAACGCTTTGATGACATGACAACATTAGACACCACTAAGATCATCAATAACCTGAAACCATCATCTAATCTCCATAACCCGTGCCATACATCACTTCTTAAACTGATCAAACTGGATATTGCGCCATTTATCACCAAGTTCATTAACTCATCATTACAACATGGCATCGCCCCTGACCTTCTAAAACAAGCGTTAGACTGACCATTAACCAAAAAACCTTTAGCTGATTCTACCATCATCTCCAATTACCACCTGATCTCCACTTTATCCTTTATGGCCAAAGGATTAGAAACAGCAGTTCTCTACCAACTCTGCAACTTTATTGATACTAATAATATCAAACAATATCGGTTGGCTTTCAGGAAACATTACAGCACTGAACAACTGCTGCTCTCCAGTTTTGATATGGTGAGACGGGGCTTTGATCAAGGCTCATCATTCCTTCTTTGTCTTCTTGACATCTCCACTGCATTTGACAAGGTGAATCACTCCATCCTACTTTCAAGACTGCGCTCCTTCAGTATATCTGGCTCCCTTCTGGCCTGATTCTCTTCATACCTCAATAACAGGACCCAACAAGTCCAAATCAATTCCTTCACCTCCTCCTTGATGCCTCTGAACTCTGGAGTGCCCCAAGTTTCTGTCCTATCTGCTGCATTATGTAACTTCTACCTAATTCCCTTATATCACACCTTTAACGATCTCGGAGTGCACTATAAAATTTATGCCGATGATATCCAATTCTTCTTTCCCCTCAAAGAAGCATGGACCCTTACAGAAGCTTTCCTCACCCACTGAAATGGCTTCACGCAGCAAATTAGCTCTACACATATCTAAAACGGAAATTATTATTCTATCACGTCATCCTGTTGCTAACACTCCCAAATACTTCTCCTTTGAGTCCCATTCCATCTCCATCTCCTAAAGTGTAAGAAATCTGGGAGTCACAATTGACCTCTCTCTCTGAATGCACAACCACATAAGGACTATTACTAACTCCTCCTATTACAAACTTTGCTTGCTCTATCACCTTAAGCCCCTTCTTGAATATTCTGACTTCAGGTTGGTCCTTCAATCTCTACTATTCTCCAGGATAGACTACTGCAACTCCCTCCTGACAGGTCTACCAGTGTATACAATCAGCCCTCTACAGATCATACAAAATTTGGCAGCAAGATTCCTGACCAGCCTGTACTCAAAGCTCTACACTGGCTCCCTATCTCCTACCGAGTACAATACAAGCTTGCCAAGATCTTACACTCATTAATCCACAAACTACACTCCCCATGGTTCTCCTCAACAATAAAAATCCACACCCCCTCTTGACCACTCAGATCATTTAACCTAATGCTATTAGATGCCCCACCTCCAAAACTCACCCACCTTGAGGAAACCAGGACCATTACTAAGAAACAGTCTACTTAAGGAAGTAAGTTGTATCCAAGAAAAGACCATCTTTAAAAAAGCCCTAAAAACTTCTCAAGAAAGCATTCCCAATCCCAAATGGTAATGGAACATCCCTAACTTGTCCCTCCTCGGATGGTACTACATAGCAGATTACTGCCCTCACTTCTGGCCACGATCTCAAAAATATACCCGCTAACTAATTATTTGCCTCTCCCCCATCCTTAAGAATCATGTTATTCCCCTTCTTTGTATGATTGATGCATTGTCTTGCTCTATCCATTCGCTTGACTGTTAATGTTCTTATTGTACCCTGCTCTGAACGTAGGAAAGACAGGTAATAAATGTTTTTAAATAAATAAATAAAATAAATTAAATACAAATGCCCCCTCTTGCAGTGGTATAAAAGTTGACTAATATGTGTGCCTCCCCAGAGGCTCTCTCTCTCTCTCTCTCTCCCTCCCTCATTTTCATTAACTCCTCCCACCTGACTACATTTTTCAAATGTGCATACGCATCCTGTGATGGGTTATTTATCGCATGCGTTATGGGCCTAACGCAATTTGCTGAGTCTCACAGCAGCTGAATATGGACCTCTGTGTTTCCTGCCACCCTCCCTCCCATGTCTCTGCATCACATGGTCAATTGAGGAATAAGGTGGGTTTGCTAGACCTGTGCTATTCTGATGGTCCTGGGAGAAGTCAGACAGCATCTCTATAGCAGCGCACACTGCCAAGTGTTGAGTGGCTCATTTTACCCAGTTGACCCCACATAAATGTACTGGAGAGAATAAAGGGGTGAAAGTAGTTGGGGAGAGGAGAGAGGGATGAGGGAAGCGAGCAAAGAAGAAAGTTGAGCGTGAGGTGGAAGTAGTAATGAAAAGGAGTAGGGAGGAAGGAAGAAGTAGGGAAGACAAACAAGGAAGGGGGAAAGTAGATTATATGGAGCATGTGAAGGCAGTCTAGGGGACAGATAGAAAGAAGAAGGGGAGAGACTGGTTAGGCTGAAGGAGAAAGAAGAGGAGGTGGGCTGTGTGACGTGCAAAGTCACAAGGGCATGCTAAGCTGAGAAGGAGAAAAATGAAGAGTCAGACTGAATTAGGGGCAAGATGAAAAGAGAAAGACGCAAGGTTAGATGCAACCTAGTGGGGAAAACAGAGCCACTGAGGTTCAGTGTAGCCCATCCTGCCAACCCACCCATGGGAAGAGATACCATGGAGGAAAAAGGTGTTGGGGCCAGATGTGGCGGGAGCAGATACACCTGAAACCCTAAGTTATGCATCACCCTTGTGGTGGGCACTTTTACTACATATTACAGTACTTGTGTGCTTTTATTTATTTAAAATTGCTTTTATCACGCATCCTCCAAAGTTTGGGGCAGGTTACATAAAAACATTCATAAGAACATAAGACATGCCATACTGGGTCGACCAAGGGTCAATCAAGCCCAGCATCCTGTTTCTAACAGTGGCCAATCCAAGTCACAAATACCTAGCAAGTACCCAAATATTAAATAGATCAAACTACTATTCCATATTGATTAATAGCAGTTTATGGATTTTTCCTGTAGGAATTTATCCAAACCTTTTTTAAACCCAATTACGCTAACTGCCATAACCACATCCTCTGGCAATGAATTCCAGAGTTTAACTATGTGCTAAGTGAAAAAGAAATTTCTCTGATTTGTTTTAAATGAGCTACTTGCTAACTTCATGGAGTGACCCTAGACCTATTATCTGAGAGAGTAAATAACAGATTTACATTAACCTGTTCAAGTCCTTTCATGATTTTGTAGACCCCTATCAAATCCAGCCTCAGTCATCTCTTCTTCAACCTTAACAGCCCTAATCTCGTTAGCCTTTCCTCATAGGAAAGCCGTTCCATGGCCTTTATCATTTTGGTGACCCTTCTCTGCACTTTCTCCAGTGCAACTATATCTTTTTTGAGATGTGGCGACCAGAATTATATCCAGTATTCAAGATGCAGTCTCACCATGGAGCGATACAGAGGCATTATGACATCCACTGTATTATTCACCATTCCCTTCCTAATAATTCCTAACATTCTGTTTACGTTTTTGACCTCCACAGCACATTGAGCCTATGATAATCTCTTTCCTGGGTGGTAACTCCTAAGATAGAACCTAACATCGTGTAACTACAGTAAGGGTTATTTTTCTCTATATGCAACACCTTGCACTTATCCACATTAAATTTCATCTAACATTTGGAAACCCAGTCTTCTAGTCTCCCAAGGTCTTCCTGCAATTTATTGCAATCGATTTGAGATTTAACTACTCTGCATAATTTTGTGTCATCTGCAAATTTGATCACCTCACTTGTTATACCCCTTTCCAGATCACGTATAAATATATTAAAAAGCACCGGTCCAAGTACAGATCCCTGAGGCACTCCACTGTTTTATCTTTTTCCACTGTGAAAACAGACCATTTAATCCTACTCTCTGTTTCCTCTCTTTTAATCAACTTGTAATCCACAAAAGGACATCACTTTCTATCCCATGACCATTTTAGTTTTTTTAGAAGTCTCTCATGAAGGACTTGATTGAATGCCTTCTGAAAATCCAAATACACCACATCTACCGGTTCACCTTTGTCCATATTTATTCACCCCTTAAAAGAAATAAAATAATAAAATAAAAATTCACAATAAAACAAAATCAATTCAATTACAAACATAGTACTTGTTTGATGATCCCTGGGTAATATGGGCTGAATTTTCAAAACATTTGTGCAAGTAAAATTAGCATATACACACAAAAGTAGCTTGTACTTGAGTGCATGCTATTTTAAAAACAAACGTATGCATGTATTTTTGGTCTTGCACCCATATTTACACGTGACAAAAAGGGGTGGTCTAGGGGCGTTCTAGAGCAGGGCAAGAGTTATGCATGCAAGTTGCTATTTTATAAGTGACTTAAGAACGTGCATTTGTCAACTTATTCACGTAATTTTATACCTGCTAATTTATCTTGTGCAATTGACATTAGACTCGTCTCTTGTTTACTGTTGGTTGGGCGGGAGGTCTGGGTAAACTGCGGGAGAGTTCAGAGTGAAGAACTAGGAGGATCTCAATGACATGGAGAAGGACTAGATGAACTGGTGGAGATTCCAGCAAACTGGTGATTTCAATTACATAAATGTTTTAAAATATAACGACTTCCTTCTGGATCTCGGCATAGCATGAAAGCATGTTCTTCATCAAAAAATAATTAAACAGACTGAACACATGTAAAACCCCCCTCCCCCCTTTTCCTGGGGGTCACCTTCACAGACCTCAGAGGGATGCGCAGGAAGAAGAGACCATGCTGGTGCCACTGACTCCAGCTCTCCTGCTGCATTCCGCCTGGGCTGTCAGCATTTTAAGACCGGGCGGAGGATGAGTTCTTATTTTGCTGAGACAGGGGGAGCAGCTGGGTCAGTGGGGGACCAGTAATGGGGGCGACATACCTGTGTGTGCTTGGTGACACACCAGTTGAGAACCACTTCTCTAGAACACACACCTGACTTGCCTTGGAGAGCTGGTCCCCTCCAGAAATATTCTAGTTCCTGTTAGTGACCCTTGGTAGGTATTCACATGTAACCTTACATACATGCGTCTATTTGCTTGTAGATATGCTCATACTTTATAAACTGTGCATACCTCAAACTTTTGGTGTGATTCATTACGAAAGGTCAGATCACTCCAGTGAAAACTGTGAAAGCCAGGAGAACTAATCGAGTCCCCTGGTTCTCACCTGAGATTAGAACTGCTAAAGTTCATCTTCGCTGGCTAGAATGAGCCTGGTGTACATCCCATGCTCTCCCTTTGCTTCTCAGAAAAGCACCAGTGAAGCTAAAAAGGTAGCCATCTACAAATCCATGCAAGCTTCAGGTTTTAATTCATGAGAGTTACTCCGTGCTGTCTCCTGACTTACAAACACATTCTCATCAGCTTCAGCCACAAACTGTAAAAAGCAATTGGATCCTGAATTTTCTATTAATGGTTTCAAGCAAAGATTAAGGATATTTGTGCCACATTTAACTCCAATGTTACATCTATAACAAGTGTTACCACTCCTTTGGTTCTCTTATGGGAAAATTTTGAGGGTGTGTAAGAGTGAAGTAATGAATATATGCAGAGCCATGAATCCTGCCAATTGTTGTTTGAATTCTTACGACATGTCCATTCTCAAGATCCTAACAGAAATCAGTGCCTCTTTAACCTGTATTATCAATAAATCTAACTGAAGGCCAGTTATCAGCTTTACTGAAATGTGCCTCAATCAGACCTTTGTTAAAAGAAACCTTAACTGGACATATCTATCCTTAGTAATTAATTATCAACCAATTTTGTCGATTTCATTTGTTGCTAAGGTCATTGAGGCATGATTTCTTAAGAGGATCATGGCATTTTGGACTCTTCAATTTGGCTTTGGGCCTACATCAGCACAGAGCAGTGATTATAATCGAGCATTGATGTGCTTCAACGTGGCATGGATAATGCTTGTTCTCCTAGATGTGTCTGCCACATTCTACACTCTTGATTATAACATCTTGTTTCCTGCATGGCCCAAACTGGGATTGCACGTGGTTTAATTTGGCTGACCGATCTCAGCAGGTGCATTATAATTCTCAAACCACTTCTTGGTATTCTCTCTACAGGTGTTCCTAAAGGTTCCTCAGGTTCTATGACCCTTTTTAACAACTAACATACTAATTTGTAAACATTTGCCAGGATATATGCAGATATCCAGTTTTTTGTCACAGTGTCATCCAACACCACCACCACCACTTTGGGGATGATTAGCTGGCTTGTTACGGCGGTTACTACCCCAAACCAAATAAGCCTGATACTTCACTTTCAATGCATATCCAGCATAGCTCTCTACTTCAACGGCAGAGGAGAAGAAAAACTGATACTTCACGCATATCCAGCATAGCTCTCTGCTTCAACGACAGGGGAGAAGAAAAACTGATACTTCACGCATATCCAGCATAGCTCTCTGCTTCAACGGCAGGGGAGAAGAAAAACTGATACTTCACGCATATCCAGCATAGCTCTCTGCTTCAACGGCAGGGGAGAAGAAAAACTGATACTTCACGCATATCCAGCATAGCTCTCTGCTTCAACGGCAGGGGAGAAGAAAAACTGATACTTCACGCATATCCAGCATAGCTCTCTGCTTCAACGGCAGGGGAGAAGAAAAAAGGATTCGCACTCACAAAGCGGGGAGTAGCTGGCTTGTTACGGCGGTTACTACCCCAAACCAAATAAGCCTGATACTTCACTTTCAATGCATATCCTGCTTCAACGGCAGGGGAGAAGAAAAACTGATACTTCACGCATATCCAGCATAGCTCTCTGCTTCAACGGCAGGGGAGAAGAAAAACTGATACTACACGCATATCCAGCATAGCTCCCTGCTTCAACGGCAGGGGAGAAGAAAAACAACCAATAAGGGCTGAATAACACAGTCTGGGTAAAACAAATAAGCATGGGTGTAGCTTGCTTATTGCGGCGGTTACTTCCCCTACTACCCATAACTAATCAAGCTTGATATTTCACTTGGTTGCAGCTCCATCACTCCATCATTGCTCTCTACATTAATGGTGGGGGTGGAAGGGAAATAGAACCAAAGAGCTAAGAGAAACAGATAAGTATGAGAAAAAAATGTGAAGCTTGCTGGGCAGACTGGATGGGCCGTTTGGTCTTCTTCTGCCGTCATTTCTATGTTTCTATATTTCTATGTTTCTATGATTTCACATTGGCTCCCTATCCTACCCTGCATACAATTCAAGTTCCTCTTTCTCACCCACAAATGCCTTAACCCTGCAGCACCTCACTACCTCACTACCTCTCCTCTCTTATCTCTCTACTTCCCTCCTTGTGCACTCTGCTCGTTGGATAAGTCACTCCTATCTGTGCCCTTCTCCTCTACTGCTAATTCCAGACTCCGTGCTTTCCACCTGGCTGCGCCGTGTGTATGGAATAGTCTTCCTGAACTGGTTCGTCATGCTCCCTCTCTTGCCATGTTTAAATCCCATCTAAAGACCTACCTTTTTGAAACCACTTTTAAATTGTATGCCTGATTGTCTGCTTTTAGTCTTGTTGACTAACTTTCTTTTCTTTTTAAACATTGTCTTGCTTTATACCCCAAGTCTCTTGTCCTATATGTTTGCCTTATCAGATTGTAAGCTCCATTGAAGAGGCACTGTCTTTTTGTATGCTTGTACAGCGCTGCGTATGTCATGAGCTCTATAAAAATATTAAGTAGTAGTAGTAATTTACCTTAAAGCCATAACATGTAATAGACTCACTGTAAACATCAGCAAATCAGATTATTAAAATTGGTAGAGTCTCGTATTTATCCCTTTCTGGTTAAATCTTTTTCAATGGTGTTAATATCCCTGTCATGAAGGAAGTAAAGAACTTTGGGGTCATTTTTTACGAAGACCTGTATTTTATTCCACATTCCAAATTTGTTATTCAGAACTAATTTCTTAAACTACACATGCTCTGGAAGTTAAAACCAGTTCTGTAGATGAATAATTTCTGGACAGTATTGCAGGCTTTGATTCTCATGGGCATCAATTATTCTAACATCATTTATCTGGGAATTTCCTCCTCAGGTTTGCGTGCATTACAGGTTATTCAAAATTCTGCGGTCCGTATTTTAACCGGGACTTCACAATTGATCACATCACACCTATTCTAGTCACCATTCACTGGCTTCGGGTAGAAGTAAGGATCTCTTATAAAACCTTAATTTTGATCCATAAGGCATTAAATAATGAGGCCCACCAGTGTGTGAGAGCCACAAAGGACTCTCTGTTCTATGGGACAATGCCTGTTAGAGATTCCGACAGGTTCAGTTTGTGGACTCTTTTTAAAAACCGTTCGCTGTAGCAGCTTGTGGAACTTTTTGCTAGCCACTTTAAGGAAAGTATCATATTTTAAAACCTTTAATTCTATTTTTAAAGACCTTCCTTTTTTAGAAGATATTTTTTCAATATGTGCCTTAATGTTACATTATTTGTTTCTTATCTGAGTATGTTTTATTTAATTTTTTGAATGTATATGCTGTAAACTGCTTGGAATTTTAGATAACATGGTATAAAAGTTTTTAAATAAAATACTGTAAATTAAATACTGTCATAGATCTCTGCGAGGTCATATAGGTGCATATATGGGGCCATGTGGAGTTGTCTGAAAGTTACTCTCTCTAGTTTCACATGCTAGTCTTACCATTTGGTAATTATTTTAGCAAAAGCATGGGCCTTCATTATTCCTGTCTAAAAGTGAGCATTAGCACACATGTCAGGGGCATGCTCTTTGGATGACTGTTCCCATATGAAGTGGAATTTAGCAAACGTATAATGGAGTATAATGAAGGATAACATAAGGAATGTCATGCTGGGTCAGACCAAGGTCCATCGAGCCCAGCATCCTGTCTCTGACTGGCCAGTCCAGGTCACAAGCATCCAGCAGATCTCATAAGGTAGATCTAATTCTTGTTACTCACTCCGAGGAATAACAATGGCTTTCTTTAGTCTACCTGACTAATGATATTTATAGATTTTTTTCATCCAGGAGCTTGTCTAAACCTCTTAAAACCTGCTATGCTTTAAACATCGCCTTAACCACATTCTCTGGCAACAGATTCCAAAGAATCAGCCCCCGGTACTCCCAGCATCTTCAATGTCTAGAAAATCAGAGCTGGTATCTCTTTCTATGAAAGAAATGCAACATAGATCTATACGGCTCCAGCCCCAGAGGAATTTCCCCATCCTCCAAGGAATAAGGATTGGTTTCATCACCCGTGCTGCTGGGTCCCTATCGGAACGACCCGTGGTAGGCCTAGACTTACTCTGACACTTACCTGCAACACCAGGTGTGCAGGGATCGGTAGACTGCGATACTGAATCAATATTAACTGGGGCCAGCAATTGCACCTAAAGAAAAAATTCCACCAAGAAAAGGTAGACGGATCCAGACCAAAACTAGGGGGCGCTGGTACTGCGCCCATTGAATCACCTTTCCCTGCTAAGGAACCAGTTAAGGGAATCCCAATTCCAGGCAAGCACTCTGGCAACTCTTTTTCCATTCCTGCAACAAACTGGGAGGGACCGGGCTTAGCAAAATCAATTACGGAGACAAGTCTCCTTGAGCCTCCAAAACAGTGCTGACAAAAAATTAGAGGGAATGCCAGGCTGAGATGGCCAAATATGGCAAGCAGCACACAGGGCCAGGCACTTAGGCTTCTTTGCTATTGGGACTGAAGAGTGCATGCCTGGCTGAGCTCATTGCTTGAAAAGGACTTGGATGGCCCAAAATTTAGACGTCCAAAAATTAGACGCCCAATATACCTGATCAGCTGGACAACCAATTTTAGTGAGTCCAACTCTTAGGCGACCTGTAGCTCACCAGTGTGCATCCAGCTAGGCGCCTCCAGGCGCACTACCAAGTGCTACGGAAGGTGTCTTATGCACACAGCTGTGCATCCATATGTACCCAATTGGGTGTCCAGCTAGGCACACTATTTTCACACAGCCAGGCATCCAGCGTGAACCAATGTCCTGAAGAGAGCGGACTTGCGCGTCGTGATAAAGCATGCGATCGCCTGCGGCCCACCACATGGCAAAATTCAGAGCCTGAAAGCAGTGCCTAACCCAAAAGACTGCTCAACCCACCAGGCTGCCCGAGTTCCCCAATTCCCCCTTTGGCGGGAATGGATGTCAAACCGGTGCACCGAGCATGGAGACTGGAGGGGAGAGAAATCCCTAAACCAACTCCCTCTCTTTTACTTCCTTTATTTATTTAACTCTTAACCTGAGCTCAGCCCATCCTGGCTGAGAATGGAGTTGGTCTCCGGCTGTGGGGGGAGAGGGCATGTACCTTCACTGCTGCGCTTGGCTTCCTACACCCACTTGTCTTTCAGCTGGAAAAAACAGCTAGCAGACGAAGGCACTCAATTGAGGGAGAATCCACCAAAATCACCTCAGGAAATCTTGAGTGAGGGAGGGACCTTAAGGTATCACCTCAGGAGAGCAGGGCAATAAACTTCTATCCTTCTTTCTCCTTCTATTAAACTTCAACGCAATCCCCAGTAGGGAAAAGCACATCCACCATCTGCTGGAGATGGAGAATACTGGCAGGCTGATGTCAGTGCAGGGGTATATATATACCGTGACATCATCTTTGCTCAGTCTCCATATGCTGGTAGAGGTGCATAACCCACTGGTTCTGGACCCACCTGTCTGAACACTAAGAAAATATATTTTGTGCGGTATAAATGCATATTTGGGAACTTACAATAATTAATAACTTAAATAAAAACAAAATCTCAGTTACTAACCGTTTTCTATCACATGGATTAACAGCTACCAGTCCTCCTCTATCCCAGATACCATCGAATTTGACAGCAATTCTGTAGGGGATACAAACTGTTAATAATACATCACTGAAACCACTACATAAATACCTGATGACTTATTCTGCTATCAAGGTATATACCTCAAACTAATGTATGCATTGAAATTATACTGCATTTGTGAAAGATCACAATACCTAGTAGTATAGGTCACCATTCAGTATTGCTCGACGTTTGCAGTGGGATTTCTAGTGCTACTGCACTCTCTGAGCCACTGGAAGTGTTAGGATGTCACAAAAAAAGGGATATGTAAGTGTACATGTGTAGGAGTGGCGGCCTCATGGCACAACAACTGGCCATGAACCCGGAAAACCAGTATTCATATCCTACTTCTCCCACTGACACTACTTGTGACCTTGGGGAAATCATTTTATCTCCCATTGCTTCAAATACCCACTTAGACTGTAAGTTCTTTAGGCTAGAGACTGATCATAGCTGAATATAGTACCTTGTAAAAGTCTTCACACCTTTCTACATTTTTCACATTCTGCTGTCTAAAAAAATACAAATGAAAGTGCATTAAAGTTGGAATTTATTTCACTGACCTACACAATATACGCTATACTTTCAACGGGGCGGGGGGGGGGGGAGTTCTTCAAGGAGTCATTAACGAAATGAGATAAGCTAGGGTAAGTAGAAAAGCAGTAGGCAAAATTAGAATGAGATATTGAAAGGCCAGCAAACTTTTTTTGTTAGGAAATTGAATAAAGTGGGGTGTAAAAGTCTTAACTCCCTTGTACATTTTTCACAGCTAACACAGCAGATCATCAGCTAACACTATCCCAACGGGAAAGCATGGTGGTTGCAGCACTGCATTATGGGAATGCTTTGCAGCATTAGGGATAGAGAGGCTTGTGAAGATCGAGGAAAAAAAGAATGCAAATTACAGGCAGAAAACCTTATTCTAGTCTGCCAAAAACCTGGAACTGATGAGAAGATCCACTTTTCAGAAGACAGTGATCCTACGCACAATGCAAAAGCAACAACAGAGTGGTTCAGCAAAAAGAAAGTGAATATCCTCGACTGAATCCTATAGAAAATCTGTGGTATGACTTGAAGACTGCAGTCCACAGACAATCCCCAGCCAATCTGAAAGAGCCTGTGCTCTCCTGCCATGAAGAATGGGCAAAAACTCCACCTTCACACTGTGCACAGTTGGTAGACACTTATGTAACCCCACTCCGGTGTATATGCTCTGCACAAGTGTAGCCATTAACTCCTTTGTAAGTTCTTTGGGGCAGGAACCCTGACTAGGTCTTTTCAGTGCCCCTTTCCCCAGGGTGTGGATAATGTGGCTTGGGGAGAAAGGGTTCCTTTTGGGTCCCAGTGCAGGGGTGGCTAACATGCTCTTAGTTTTCCCTGGGAGAGGAGTCACTTCTCTTCTTGTGTGCTGTGTGCCAAATGAATACACTGGATTAGTGTCCACACTTAAATTTACTGGATGGAATAGTTGCAGATGGCACAATAAATATGTTTCCAGCACCACAGTCTCTCTTCTCTTAAACACAGGTTTTACCTCTATCTGTGCAGGAATCTTTAAGTAGGTAAGGGATCCTACCACCCTCCTTGGTTAGGTGAGATGGAGGTCCCAATGGGCAGGGCATCCTTTTTCGCCGGGCAGGAAAACCCCTTCCACTGATGGTCAAAGATTCTGTCCTTGCACAGAGAGTAAAGTTTCACTTTCTCACTCTCCCCAGGGGTTGAAGATTCCTGCTGGGTGTCCTCTGGAATCCTTACTGGAATTCTTAAAGTTCTGTTATTTACGGTGAGCAAGTTCATCTACTTCTTTAGATTTATTACAATCTTCAACTCTCCTTTAGATCCCTTATGGGAAGGATCCCTGGAAACAGGTTTCTTACCCTGCTCCACTGCAGTAGGAAGGAACAGTCAACAACCTTCCTCCTGGATGCCTAACTTAATAGTCTCGTCCCTTAACCAAAATTACTACAAGAGGTAACCCTTGCAGAAGGTCTTCCCTATCCCTGGGTGTCCTGAACACTGGGTTCCCCTTTCCCTGCATCCAAGAAAGGCCTGAGTGTCCAGCAAGGCGCCTACCACCATTAAGGTCAAAACCCCCAAAAACAATGCGGAAGGATATCCACACCAGCTAGGGAATAGACTGGCAGGACCACCTTCCCGACCCTGGTCAGGAATCCCAGGTTAGATTAGCCTGTTCCCTCTGACTGGGCCTGAAAACACGAAAAAAGGTAAGCTCCTCACCATCTCCTGACTCTCCAAAACTTATAATAGACTGTCTCCAGACTCTCAGGAGAGAGCTGTTATAAAGCCTCCTAGGGGGGACAGCCATTCCCAGGCCCCTCAAAGGGAGAGACTGGAATTTCAATGGTTCCTCCCCCATCCACTACCCTCTTGTTAGTACTTCCTAGACATACTGGTAACCAAAAAATGGCTCTCAGTTACACCTATCCTAAAGAACTTGTGTTTGTTACTGATGCAAAAGCGGCTTTCACCAAGTATTGAGTTAGGGAGTGTGAAGACTTCTGTAATCAAGATTTTTTTTCATTTTTTTTTTTCATTCTTAATTATGTGGTACCCCTCTGGGTTGGCTACTAGATGTCCCTAGTATGCCACAAACCAGCTAGAAGGAATACCACAGTTTCGATCCTCCTCTAGAGGCTGCTGAGTGGGTGGACCTTTCTTATAAGCAAGGATTGAGATAATAGGAGCTGTGGCTTTTGAATTCAGCTTTTGAGGAATTCTGGTGTGCTTCCCCTCACTGCTCTATATTTTTTTAGAGGCTATTCCTCCTACCTGTTTGCAGGTTGGTCTAACTTAGAAGAGATTTTGTTGAGATTTTTGCTAAGACAGTCAGCTGTAATTTCAATTATTCATAGTTGGACAATGATTTAACTTTTTGAAAGAATCAGTAAAATATTATTTCAACATCCAGCTCTGTGTCCAGTGAATTTTGTTCCTGCAGCTACAGCATCAGAGGCCACAGAGGGAATTATACGCAAGGTGAACGCCATAAGCATCAGCTTCCCATCACATAAAGGACCCACACCTTGGGAAGTGAAGAAAAGCAGTGTAGACAGATCCTGAATTATGAATTACTTTGTGTGCCCTTGAAGAAATATACCACTTAAAAGAAAAAGGGTTACAATTACATTTGGAATATTTCTATTAATTGTTCATTCTCGTGAATTGTAGAGTATATTGTGTAGTTCAGCGAAACAAACTCCTCCTTTAATGAATTTTGATTTGCATTTTTTGGACAGCAGCATATGAAGTGTGAAGATGGTTATAAGGCATTGCAATTATCACCACTGTACAGTACAGCATGGAGGTACAGCTATGCCAGGGCTGCAGAGAGCTGCCATGGTTAATCCTTGGGTAATCTGCATGTAGTGACAGTTATAACCTTAACAGCAGTGGCAATTGCATCAAGCTTCCAAAAGGCCGACTTTACCTTGTTATGAATGCTACTTGAAAATTATTAGTTCTTATTGTTTCCATTTTTTACTAGCCTGTTTAATGTATGTTTGCATTTCACGGTCTATTTCACCATCCTGGACAGGTGGATAGTAATATACACTCGCTTCTTTTCTCCTCCCCATCACTCATGGAATTTCTATCCATAGTGATTCCAGAATGCAGTCTGTTTCCTGCTGAACTTTTATCTTGTTTGATTCTATAGCATTCTCACCTATAGCACCATCCCACCAAAAATCTGATCTGAGCTGACGTTTTGATACATTTTGTATCCTGATATCAGTATCCCAATGGTTTATTTTAAATTTTAACATTTATTACTTGCTAAAAATACTACGTAAATGAAAACTCCAGGCGAGGAATAATCGTTCATATTTGTCTGGTCTTCGTTTAACACCACCTGAGCTACCTTGGCTTTTTCCATATCCTTTCTATCGTGATATTCTTAACTTCCCTCTTTTAAGGTGCCTCTGCAGGCACAACTATGATGCCATAGCGTAGCCACATAACTAACTCAGCAAGGGCCAGCAAACAGGCTGGGACAAGGGGAGGAGTTAGGGGGCAGGACAGGCTGGGTCATAGGGGGCCGATGGAATAAGAACCGCTGCTCTCCAAGTGGCTGTCTTTCCTTCCAGGCCAACTGAAGATTCTGTCCACCCTCCCAACACTCTTTCCACATTCTAGCCTGTTGGGTAATTTGTTGCGGCTTCGATGCAGGGGAATTCGGGATTCCAGGATTGGCTGGACAATGATAGATCCCTGACAAAAATTGAATAAGGCATTACAAAAAAAGGTCCTAAAGATCGGGGCAGGACAGAAGCAAGGGTTTGTGCAGTTCAAGCTTGGCATTAGCAAGAACACAGCCAGATCTGTCTGGCAAGCTATTGGGCACAGTAAGGCGCTAGTATAAAAGCAGCTGGGTCGATCTGGCAGGCTATGCATTCCTCCTGTCACCCGGGTTACTCTAGCAGATCGGCAGCAGTCAGGCAGGTGGGCCGACTGCAAGCGAAGAATTAAGAGAAAAAAAAACGATTGTAAGGAGGACCAAGTTATTTGTTGAATAAGCCAAACCTCAGAGAGTTAGTTAGGATGAATGCACCATGTCTCAGCTTGGAGAAGAGATGGCTGAGGGGGGATATGATAGAGGTCTTTAAAATCATGAGAGGTCTTGAACAAGTAGATGTGAATTGGATATTTATACTTTTTGATAATAGAAGGACTAGGGGGCACTCCATGAAGTTAGCAAGTAGCACATTTACGATTAATCGGAGAAAATTATTTTTCACTCAATGCACAATTAAACTCTGGAATTTGTTGACAGAGGATGTGGTTAATGCAGTTAGTGTAGCTGGGATTAAAAAAGGTTTGAATAAGTTCTTGGGAAGAGAAGTCTAGTAACTGCTATTAATCAAATTGACTTAGGGAATAGCCTCTGCTCTTATTGGCATCAGTAGCATGGGATCTTCTTGGTGTTTGGGTACTTGCCAGGTTCTTTTGGCCTGGTTTGGTCTCTGTTGGAAACAGGATGCTGGACTTGATGGACCCTTGGTCTGACCCAGCATGGCAATTTCCTATGTTTTCATATGCTTTTCCTTATATCTTAAATAAAGCTGCAGACATACTCAAGTTTGCATGCTCAACTGACAAGGCGAAAGGGGGGTGTGGGATGTGAAGGAGTGTAGTGAACATGGGCCAAGGTGGGGTGGGCTTACAGTGTGCCCACATTAAGAGTATCCTTTGAAGATAGCTCCCTCCAAAACATGCACTCCTGAGTGACTACTGGCTTTTCCCCTAGATCTAGTTTAAAATTTGCTCAATCTCCTCTTTAATTGTTAGCACCAGTGGCCAATTTCTAATATGGTTAAAGTGGAGCCTTTCCTGTGAAAATATACAGACTTCCTCTTCCCCAAAATATTTTCCAGTTTCTAACAAATGGAAAAGCCTCCTCCCTGCACTATTGTTTCATTTATGCAGAGAGACCCGGAGCTCAGTCTGCCTGTGGGTTCCTGCACTGAACTGGAAGCATTTCCGAGAACGTTCTGCTGGACATTCTGGATTTCAATCTTCTACCTAGAAGCAGAAATTTGGCCTCTAGAATTTCCCTCCTGCACCTTCCTACCACAACAGCACAGTACCACAACAGCAATCTCTAAAAATCCTATCTAGGTGACATATGAGGTCAGTTACCTTCATATCAGGTAGGCAAGTTACCAAGTAATTCTCAAGGCCACAAAGCCATCCACCTTTCTAGATTCCTAACAATCAAGTCACCAATAAAGAATAGCAATCTTATCCCTACTCTTCTGGTCACACTCCTCTAGAAATGCAGCCTTGGTGCAAAAGGATAATGTATTGTGTAGAAAACATACACAGGATCGCTTCCTACCATTCCACACTGATGCTCTCCTTCCTATGTCCCTGCATATAGCCTCAGCTTCTCTAGATTTGCTATGCTAGCTTCCACAGAACATACTTAGTGTCCGAGAGCTAGGCCTTCTTTGTACCATGTACATATATGACCTCTCCCCGGATGGTACACGTGTAGACCTTTTCCTACTACTGGACTGCAGTCTGCATCTATATTTAACAATTATTAAAGGGAATGGGGTATGCTTAGCAAAGTTTAAGTGCCTTAATATATTGCAAACTGTGCGCCTTTAGAGGGTAGAATAGAAATATATTAATAAAAATTTAATTAAACACAGGCTTGATTTTCATTAAGTTTAGGTGCCTAACGTAGGTAATGGACAGCAGTACTAAATTTAGGCCTCTAAATCTAAGGTCCCTAAATACAACCATTTTTAGAAAATTGATCCTATAGCTTCTTAAGAGTTTGATAAAGGTTTCTTAAGGGTCTCCTCACGCTGTTTGCCTCTCACAATAGCCCAATTCTCAGCAGCTCACACAGCTAGCAGCTCACTCCACTAGAGGCTCCTTCCACTTGAGTTAAAAGGTATCACAACCTATTAAGACTCTTCTTTGATCCAGGACCAATGCGGTGGTTACTAGAATTTTCTGTGTGTGTTTTATGAAGCTCCGTCATTATTTCTTATATTGTTACATCTGTGTTTTGTGTTTTATGCCTTCTGTCAATTGGTTTTTTTTTATTTTTATTATATTGCTATATGATTTTATTAGTTGCAATTTGGTTTTTAGGAAATGTTTGTTGTATAATTCGATGTTTTAATGTTTAATTGCTGTGTATTACATTGTAAACTGCTTTTACTATAGAAAGCCAATACAGGAAGATTAAAAATAAACAGCAGCACTATATTACTAAATAAAGAAATACTTTAGAAATATTATAAATATGTGAAAATTGGGTAACTGGGAAAGGGAGAAGAGAGAGATGCAAAAATAAAATAAAAGAAGGCATTGATAGAGGCAGTGTGCCTGGGAAGGCTGTGAGCTCTTCCTCTGCAGCATTCTCAATCCCAAATGATTTGGAAAATAAACTTGAGTTCGCTGCTGGCAGGCTGAAACAGATGCTTGCTCATTCTTTATACACTCTCAATCAGTTTCAATGCATTGTTTCTCATAAGCAGAGAGATTTCTAATCAATTTATTGTCTGTGATGGGCTTTAGTAGCCATCACAGTATTATTTGAGATATCTAAAACAAGGTACAAGCCAAACTAGTTTTGATTTAGTGCACAATAATGATTCTAAGCAGCAGGCTTTCACTCATATATTGGGATTTATATCAAGACCATAGCAGATGGGTCAATGAAGTGCGATATGGAAAAGCAGGGAAGTAAGAAAAGGAAGAGCTAATTTTCTTCAGTCCTGCTCTTTAGACCTGAAGTCTGGTGAATTACCAGATAGTGTTTAGTTTATTTACTTAATCACCTTTCTAATTTGAAAATCAAGGTGATGTATAATTATTAAATCCAGTTACAATAAAATTCAAGTGTAAGATTAAAAGTAAAACAGAATCACTAGTCAAATAAATATATATGATAAAAAAGATGGATTGGGCATTATGATCGCAGATAGCCCACAAAAGTTTGAATCATAAGATTTCTGAAACACTATTCAGTCTTACCTGGGAAAATCATAGATGCTGCAGCAGTAGAGTGAAATATTCCCAGACAAACTCTGCAAAAAAAAGGCAAGGAGCTTAGTGAGAGGTGAAATAAAATATTTCATTTTTAATTACAGTTTCTGAATAAGGGAGAGGAGTCGAATCCTCATAAATGCTGCCTCTCATCTGAAAGGCAACATCTGCTTTCAGAATGGTCTGGGTCTCAGCCTTTTGAAAATACTCAGGTATACGTTCACATTACAGCGCACAAAGTTACACCTCCTCTTCAGAGGGCATTGCTAGTTTGATGTAATTTATGTGCATACTTCTTAAAATCAAAAAAGGTATGCGCATAAATCTCAACTCCAGCCCCCAACGCCTCTCTGCAGCTTGCATAGAAGTGCACATGGAGCCGGTTACATACACATGGGTAGTAATAAATGGCTTTGAAAATTCAACCCTTACAGTTAGCAACCAGTCTTACTTTACATAAACTTTATACAGAGGGCAATTTTCAAAGCCATCAACCCGGATAAACTGTCCGGTCTGCAAGTTTCCCCCCCTCTGCCTGGCTGTGAGTAAGCACAGGAACTTTTAGCTGGGTTACAAAGAGGCATTCTCGTGGGTGCGTTTGGCTTGCAGGAGCAAAAAACAGCAGGCACACATTTGTTTTTCAAATGTATGTACACTCTTTTACTCCTATAAATAGTAACTGCAAAGGACAAGGATAGTTTGCCTTTGAAAACTGGCTGCAGTGTACATGGGCAAATAACGCAGGCTAGGCTAAGTTTCACCCTTAATATTAAACATAAGAACATAAGAAAATGCCATACTGGGTCAGACCAAGGGTCCATCAAGCCCAGCATCCTGTTTCCAACAGTGGCCAATCCAGGCCATAAGAACCTGGCAAGTACCCAAAAACTAAGTCTATTCCATGTTACCATTGCTAATGGCAGTGGCTATTCTCTAAGTGAACTTAATAGCAGGTAATGGACTTCTCCTCCAAGAACTTATCCAATCCTTTTTTAAACCCAGCTACACTAACTGCACTAACCACATCCTCTGGCAACAAATTCCAGAGTTTAATTGTGCATTGAGTAAAAAAGAATTTTCTCCGATTAGTTTAAATGTGCCCCATGCTAACTTCATGGAGTGCCCCCTAGTCTTTCTACTATCTGAAAGAGTAAATAACCGACTCACATCTACCCGTTCTAGACCTCTCATGATTTTAAACACCTCTATCATATCCCCCCTCAGCCATCTCTTCTCCAAGTGAACTTAATAGCAGGTAATGGACTTCTCCTCCAAGAACTTATCCAATCCTTTTTTAAACACAGCTATACTAACTGCACTAACCACATCTTCAGGCAACAAATTCCAGAGTTTAATTGTGCGTTGAGTAAAAAAGAACTTTCTCCGATTAGTTTTAAATGTGCCCCATGCTAACTTCATGGAGTGCCCCCTAGTCTTTCTACTATCCGAAAGAGTAAATAACTGATTCACATCTACCCGTTCTAGACCTCTCATGATTTTAAACACCTCTATCATATCCCCCCTCAGCCGTCTCTTCTCCAAACTGAAAAGTCCTAACCTCTTTAGTCTTTCCTCATAGGGGAGTTGTTCCATTCCCCTTATCATTTTGGTCGCCCTTCTGTGTACCTTCTCCATCGCAATTATATCTTTTTTGAGATGCGGTGACCAGAATTGTACCCAGTAGTCAAGTTGCGGTCTCACCATGGAGTGATACAGAGCCATTATGGCATTTTCCGTTTTATTCACCATTCCCTTTCTAATAATTCCCAACATTCTGTTTGCTTTTTTGACTGCCGCAGCACACTGTACCGACGATTTCAATGCGTTATCCACTATGACACATAGATCTCTTTCTTGGGTTGTAGCACCTAATATGGAACCCAACATTGTGTAATTATAGCATGGGTTATTTTTCCCTATATGCATCACCTTGCACTTATCCACATTAAATTTCATCTGCCATTTGGATGCCCAATTTTCCAGTCTCACAAGGTCTTCCTGCAATTTATCACAATCTGCTTGTGATTTAACTACTCTGAACAATTTTGTGTCATCTGCAAATTTGATTATCTCACTCGTCGTATTTCTTTCCAGATCATTTATAAATATATTGAAAAGTAAGGGTCCCAATACAGATCCCTGAGGCACTCCACTGTCCACTCCCTTCCACTGAGAAAATTGCCCATTTAATCCTACTCTCTGTTTCCTGTCTTTTAGCCAGTTTGCAATCCACGAAACGACATCGCCACCTATCCCATGACTTTTTACTTTTCCTAGAAGTCTCTCATGAGGAACTTTGTCAAACGCCTTCTGAAAATCCAAGTATACTATATCTACCGGTTCACCTTTATCCACATGTTTATTAACTCCTTCAAAAAAGTGAAGCAGATTTGTGAGGAAAGACTTGCCCTGGGTAAAGCCATGCTGACTTTGTTCCATTAAACCATGTCTTTCTATATGTTCTGTGATTTTGATGTTTAGAACACTTTCCACTATTTTTCCTGGCACTGAAGTCAGGCTAACCGGTCTGTAGTTTCCCGGATCGCCCCTGGAGCCCTTTTTAAATATTGGGGTTACATTTGCTATCCTCCAGTCTTCAGGTACAATGGATGATTTTAATGATAAGTTACAAATTTTTACTAATAGGTCTGAAATTTCATTGTTTAGTTCCTTCAGAACTCTGGGGTGTATACCATCCGGTCCAGGTGATTTACTACTCTTCAGTTTGTCAATCAGGTCTACCACATCTTCTAGGTTCACCGTGATTTGATTCAGTCCATCTGAATCATTACCCTGCAGAAGTCTCTCCAAAAGTCCCCAAGCCAAGTCAAGCCAGGTGGAGGACAAAGGCTTATCTCCTCCTGATTTGATGTCCGGTGTTGCTCTGATAAAGATACTAGTACAGCCATGCTGGATACCAAGACAGGAAGAGGTGTTCCTTTCAACTCAGCTTGGGAAGGTTTTGGGGGTCCTTCTTGAAGATAAGAAGGCTATTGGACAAGGGGGCTGTTGAGAGCTTCATGGCCCTGTACATTTCTTTGAATTCTTGCAGATGAGAGGGTTGGTAAGCGCTGGTCAAAAATACTAGGCTCCTAATTTACTTCCCCTGCCCTAACCACTTTTTAGGTATCTAAAGTAAGTCCTCTTCACATAAGAGAAATTGTAAAAAAATTGATGAGGAGTTTGAAGCTTTTAACTCTATGGCTAATGACTCCTCTATTACCATCAAGCCTGCTGATAACGGAGGGGGCTACAGCTTTTTTAAATACCTCAGGTTATGTGCAGGAGATTCATAGACAATTATCAGATCACACCTTCTACTGGGTTTTGGATCATAATCTTACTAATGATATTAAATCTCATGTGAGTGAATGTTTGAATATGGCCTTACTTCATAAGTGGATCCATGGGCATATCATCTTTAGTGCACAGTGGTGCACAAGCATGAGGCCACCGGCGGACCCCATGTGTGATAGTGGGAATCTGCATGTGAGAATGAGAGCCTGTGTGTGCACGAATGTATGAGAGTGGGAACCTGCATGAGAAACTATATGTTTGTGTGGCAATATGAAGCTGTGTGAGAGAATGTATGTGTCTGTGGAGGGGGGAGGGATGTGAGCCTGGGTGCAAATGAGAGCCCGTGTGTGCGCATATGTATGGAAGTGGGAGCCTGGCCTGCAGGTGAGAGCCTGTGTGCTTGTGTGTGAGAGAGCTTGTAAGAGTGAGAGCTTGGGTATGTCTGAAGGGGAATGGGAGCCTGTGTGTGAGACAGCATGTGAGAGTAGGAGCCTGTGTGTGTCTGTGGGAATGGGAGCTGGTGTGCAAGAGACAACATGAGAGTGGGAGTCTGTGTGTGGGAGTGGGAAACTGTGTGTATGTGAGAGAGCATGCAAGAGTGGGTTCCTGTGCAAGAGAAAGCTTATGTGAGAGAGCCCACATATGAGAAGGAACCTGTGTGTGTGTATTGAGGAAATAAAGAAGACAGGAGGAGAGAGAAGAAACAGAATAAAAGACCCTGAAAAAGGAATAAGGAAAAAACAGACAAGGGAAAAAAGAGAGACTGGGACCAACCGATTAGAAAAATAGGATCAG
Source organism: Rhinatrema bivittatum (assembly GCF_901001135.1). Lineage (NCBI taxonomy): Eukaryota > Metazoa > Chordata > Amphibia > Gymnophiona > Rhinatrematidae > Rhinatrema > Rhinatrema bivittatum. Next base: position 512,399,024 of record NC_042616.1, read on the forward strand.
ACAATAAACATATAAAAAAAATTTATTTTGCCTTTCAACAATTAGAATACGGCATCTTTGGGAATGTGCATTTATTATACATTTGTATTTTGCTTTTTTTTAAATATTCCAGAAGTCAGAGTCTGGTTTCTCTGGTTTTCCATTTCACATTTGCCTGAATGTTTCTGTTTCTAATTTGTAGTCCCTTATTCTGTATTAGATAAAGGTCTGTCTGTGATGCATATGTTTGACAGAGGTGCAGTATTTTGACTAGTGTGTAGTTTCTCTGTAGGGATTTGTCTGGCATGTTCTATTCGCCCAGTAGGTGGTGTACTAGTGTTTTAGGGCCTGTGTGTGTGAGAGAGCGCATTGGCATGTATATGAGAGGAATGTGTGAAAGAATGAATGTTAGTGTGAGAGAAAGAGAAAGAAAGAGAAAGAGAAAAAAAGAATGAATGAATTGTTTGTGTGGCCCTTCCTCCCCCAATCTATGATAACCTCAGGATGAGTGGAATCAAAAGGTCCCAGGTATGGAGAGCAGGAGATTTTTTAAATCCTTATTAGTTTTAATTATTGGGTGTAACTTGATGTTTCTATTGTTTTGAAATATTTTATTGGGTTTTTTTGGGTAATTAGAACATATTTTTAACTATTGGATGTTTTATTCATCAGATGTTTTGAAATATTTTATTAATATTAGAACAAAATTATTCAAGTTTTTTTAAATTACTGGATGTTCATCGGCTGTGTTGACATTTATTCTTTTTATTAGCATGGTTTTAATATTATCAATGACGTTTTCTCTCTCTATTTTATTGCTTGATGTTTTGCAAGGAATGATGTTTGTTTTTCCATTACTGCACTGCATAATACAGTCGGGCTTTTGGTTTCCAGTACCGTTTTTGTTGGCATGTTAACTATTTTGTATTTGGTGAGGGTTTGTCTGTATTTTAAAAGGTCCAGTTCTTGTGTAACTTGAATTCTTGCTGTGAAATCTATGGTACTTATCACTGGCTTTTAAGGAATTATGGTCTTCTCTTCCTAATTTATATTTTAAACAGAAGTTTGCTCTATATTAAGAACATAAGAACATGCCATACTGGGTCAGACCAAGGGTCCATCAAGCCCAGAATCCTGTTTCCAACAGTGGCCAATCCAGGCCATAAGAACCTGGCAAGTACCCAAAAACTAAGTCTATTTCATGTTACCGTTGCTAGTAATAGCAGTGGCTATTTTCTAAGTCAATGTAATTAATAGCAGGTAATGGACTTCTCCTCCAAGAACTTATCCAATCCTTTTTTAAACACAGCTATACTAACTGCATTAACCACATCCTCTGGCAACAAATTCCAGAGTTTAATTGTGCGTTGAGTGAAAAAGAACTTTCTCAGATTAGTTTTGTGCCACATGCTAACTTCATGGAGTGGCCCCCTAGTCTTTCTATTTTCCGAAAGCATAAATAATTGATTCACATCTACCTGTTCTAGACCTCTCATGATTTTAAACACCTCTATCATATCTCCCCTCAGCCGTCTCTTCTCCAAGCTGAAAAGTCCTAACTTCTTTAGTCTTTCCTCATAGGGGAGCTGTTCCATTCCCCTTATCATTTTGGTAGCCCTTCTCTGTACCTTCTCCATCGCAATTATATCTTTTTTGAGACGCGGTGACCAGAATTGTACACAGTATTCAAGGTGCGGTCTCACCATGGAGCGATACAGAGACATTATGACATTTTCCGTTTTATTCACCATTCCCTTTCTAATAATTCCCAACATTCTGTTTGCTTTTTTGACTGCCACAGCACACTGAACCGATGATTTCAATGTGTTATCCACTATGACGCCTAGATCTCTTTCTTGGGTAGTAGCACCTAATATGGAGCCTAACATTGTGTAACTATGGCGTGGGTTATTTTTCCCTATATGCATCACCTTGCACTTATCCACATTAAATTTCATCTGCCATTTTGATGCCCAATTTTCCAGTCTCACAAGGTCTTCCTGCAATTTATCACAATCTGCTTGTGATTTAACTACTCTGAACAATTTTGTATCATCTGCAAATTTGATTACCTCACTTGTCGTATTTCTTTCCAGATCATTTATAAATATATTGAAAAGTAAGGGTCCCAATACAGATCCCTGAGGCACTCCACTGCCCAATCCCTTCCACAGAGAAAATTGTCCATTTAAGCCTACACAGGTTCACCGTGATTTGGTTCAGTCCATCTGCATCATTACCCATGAAAACCTTCTCCAGTACAGGTACCTCCCCAACATCCTCTTCAGTAAACACCGAAGCAAAGAAATCATTTAATCTTTCCGCGATAGCCTTATCTTCTCTAAGTGCCCCTTTAACCCCTCGATCATCTAATGGTCCAACTGACTCCCTCACAGGCTTTCTGCTTCAGATATATTTTAAAAAGTTTTTACTGTGAGTTTTTGCCTATATGGCCAAATTCTTTTCAAATTCTCTCTTAGCCTGTCTTATCAATGTCTTACATTTAACTTGCCAACATTTATGCATTATCCTATTTTCTTCTGTTGGATCCTTCTTCCAATTTTTGAATGAAGATCTTTTGGCAAAAATAGCATCTTTCACTTCCCCTTTTAACCATGTTGGTAATCGTTTTACCTTCTTTCCACCTTTCTTAATGTGTGGAATACATTTAGGGGTAGATTTTCAAAGGGTTGTGAGTAGAAGATACACACGCAACCCCCGAAAACCTACCCCTGCCTCCCCCTGCGCGCGCCGAGCCTATCTTGCATAGGCTCGGCAGTGCGCACAACCCCAGGGACGTGCGTATGTCCCGGGGTTTGCAAAAAGGGGCGGGGCTAAGCCTGAGCCTCCAGGCACAGGGGCCATTTGCCACTGTGCCCGGGATTGCAGGCCGGCGTAACTTCTTCAACAAAGGTAAGGGGGGGGTTCTAGGTAGGGCTGGGGGGCGGGTTAGGTAGGGGAAGGTGCGGGGGGGGGGGGGTGGAAGGAAATCGGAGCGGCCTCAGAGGGAACGGAGGCAGGCTGTGCGGCTCGGAAAAGAAGAGATGCAGGCTCCTGTTTAAAGGCAAAAAAAAAAGACAGAAGCAATGGGAGCTGGCTGTGAAAGACGACCAGGTTCTGCCTTTTGTGTGCATCCCATGCAAAAAAGAACCTCATGGAGGTGTGCTACACCAAGAGGAGCACTGCTGAACACCAGTGAAAAGGGAAAGAATCTCTCAGCAGGGGACAGGGTAGAGCTGGGAATAAGCTCCTCACTTGCTATCCAACCCCACCTCAGGAGACACTGGCTGCAGTTTCAGTGGAGGGGAAACCATTCCTCTGCAGAAGGAACCAACAGAGATAAGTAAAACAAACAAACAATCTAAATCTTGACTCTATGGGTGAGAACCAGAGAGTTTTCCCTAAAGGTGTATTCCTGCACTGGATGCTCATAGTTATAAGAGCAAGAGCAACCTTTTCAACACTCAGGCTGTGCTAGGAATTGGCTTTACCCTTGGAAATACTACAGGAGGGGCAAACTGCAGTGGGGTTTCAATCCTGAGAATCCCTCTGTGCTGTAAACACTGGTACCAATAATGATAGCCTGCTCAAACAAACACACAGTTTGTACTAAACCCATTTTCACAGGAGGGGACATATCAATCCTCCATAACAGCCCTGTGTGGACATTTGTTTTATTCAGAAAATCAGGAGCCCCACAACGGTTCTGTTTTTTCTCTTGTGCATGCACAACCAGGAATGAGGAAACCAATTTTTATTTCTAGCAACTTACACTGGGGTTTTGTGGGCTGCTGCATGCCCTTTTGCTGTTTCTGGGGTTGCCACTGTTTTCAAAAGTGACATCCTGCTAAATATAATATATATGTATGTCTCTATCTATAGATATATTTAGTCTTAGGGAAATTCTGCGCTACTAACAGAGCACAGATTTTGTGCAGAATTCCCCCCCCTTCTCCCGCAGAAAATGGCAAAGAGGAGACCCCGGCATGCGGCGAGCGGAGAAGGTGAAGACCCCGGCTAGTGTACAACCTGAAGCTGACAGCTGCTAGCTACTGCAGAGGCTCGCAATGATCATTAGATTGCATTCTTACTGCAGAGTGCTTGCGGAATCTACCTTAGACAAGCAACACCAAACCGCCCTCCTACTCCTTTAGGCTTTCCAGCTCTAGGCAAAAGCTACCGCAGTTAGGGCAACGGCACCATGAACCTTCATTTTCAGGGTTCAGGGTTCCTGTTCCCCCCTCCCCATTTTTATTTTCTCCTAGTCCACAATGCATGTTCCAGCCACCACAGCAACAGTTCTTAGTAAGAGGCCCCAGACCTCGGCTCCTTTTGGAATCCTGAATCTCATTCATAGATGTCACTGTTGTGCAGTGGCTAGCATTTCCCAGCCTGGAGGAGTGGGGGGGGGGGTTATAAGCACTGCCCCTGGAGTATCCCTTAATCCAGCAGGTTCAAACAGCAGATGGCAAATGGGAATTGAATGCAGGTCTCTTGCATGGTAGCGCACAGCAATTCCACTGTATGCTTCTTATATTACAAGCTCCACTCAAGTAGTGAGTGTGGTTTGTCTCCCCCCCCCCCCCCCCCCATCTGGTCTCGGAGCAGCACCTCAGTAGATCTAGATTTTTATTTTTAGGAAAATCGCAATTAATATGAATGAGATAGGGTTATGTGTATAACATATAAATCTTCTAAACTACAAAGTTGCCACTTGTTGAAAATATACATTTCATACTCCAAGGCAGTGGATCTCTACCCGTTACTGAAGGATGTCTGGCCAGTCTAGTTTTCGGAATACCCCTAAGGAATATGCATGAGATATTTGCACACATTGGAAGCAGGGTATGCAGATGTGTCATGCATATTCATTAGGAATATTCAGAAAACCAAACTGATCAGGCGGTTGGAGTCTGCAGCCATAAGAATTTGTTTTGGTTTGGTTTTGGGTTGTTTTCTGTTTCATTTGTTTTGTTTTAGAATGCCTACAATTTCTTTGGTGCACACCAATTGCCATTTAGTATGCATTAAAAACTTAGTGCACACTAAGCGAAACAAAGCAAATGCACAACCCTATCTATCAAGCAGTCCCCGAGGATTGGGTTGAGAACCACTGCTCCAAGGCACTTAAGAACATAGGCTCTTGCAATAATGAAGTAATAACCACTCTGAAAGAGTAGACAAATTAATGAGATTCCTTCAACTTTTCAATTCAATACCTGAAGCGCAGAGAAAATAAGGATGCCTAAAACTCTACAAGTGACCCTGTCTTTCTTCTTTCCAATATTTTCCAAAGACTTGGGTTATCTGTTGTTACGTACCGGGGGTTTTTGTGTGCCCATGGGCCTTAGCCCAACCCCAGACAGATCCAGGACTGGACCGAGGGTAGATGGCGTGTTCCACCATGGCTGACGGCCGGCAAGCTCCCAAGGCCAACAACAGATGATGTTGGAATGTGAATGGTCCTCCGACAATTCCGAGCCCTTTCGGACCTGCTGCTTGGATCAGCATGGAGCAGCAGGCCTGGCCTGAGGTCAAGGGCAGACGGGCCTTGACACGAAGACATGACAGCAGGATCGATGCAACGGCATCGCGGATGAAGACATGACACCAGGATCGATGCAACGGCTTTGCAGAGGAAGACTTGACACCAAGGCTGATGCAGACGGCATCAGAGACGAAGGCTGGCACTAGACAAGACACCAAGGTAGCTGAAGACATGACACCAGGGTCGATGCAACGGCATCGCGGACGAAGACATGACACCAAGGTTGATGCGAAGACATCACGGACAATGGTCAATGCGACGGCATCCCGGACCAGGGTCGATGCGACGACATCAGAAACAAGACGTGATACCAAGAGTGATACAACAGCATCCAGGACGAGACGAGGAACTGACGAAGTCCAGACGAGACGAGAAGCTGGGCGGAAGGATATTGGCACTGTCTCTCAGGGCGCCCTACTCAGTTCATCCGCGGAACTGAGTCGCGGACCACCCTGTCCCAATGTGCGCCCTACATAGCCCAAGGAGGCTGGTCACGGACCACGCTGAGAACAGGACAAGCGCAGGGAAGGATCCAGTCGAAGCAGAACTCCAATGACGGAGCCGATGTCATCCGAAGCTCCACCAATGGCTCAGGAGCACAGGACACCAGTCCACCTGTAGGCTAGTCCACGCTCGGGCAAGACATCATCCGAGGGACCCCCGGCCTACAGGACCAGAAGGCTCAGGAGCACTGAAGACAAAGACACAGGAGCAGGACATCAAGGAACTTGGAACATCAGGAAGTAGAAGACCAAGACGAGACACCAGGACACCTGGACGGGGACCTCAGGCATGAACATGACTTGACATGACGAGAAGAGACGAAGAATTCCATGGAGAAGACGAGGAAGACCTGACGGAGCTCTGGCAGGCAGGAACCTCCAGAGTGAAGTAACTCCGATGCAAGGCCAAGACTGACTGACGGAGCAGCCCTTTTATAGGGCTGGTACAGGAAGTCCCATTAAAGATGGGGCCATCACACTTCCTGTGTCTGGCCCTTTAAATGTAGTAGAGAGATACGGCCGCACGCCTAGAGGAAGCAGGAAGAGCTGTGCAGGACCGCGGACAGCGGCCTGCACCGATGCACAGAGCCAGAGACGCAGGACTGGGCCTGAGGAGCAGGCCCGATGATGGCAGCGGCTCCAGCCGCTGCAGGAGACCCTGGGGGTGGCTCCAGCCGCTAATCCAGACCAGGGATGCGGCCTTCACGCTGTGAAGATGAGGTAGCGGCAGCTTCCGGCCACGATGAAGAGGCAGAAAGTCAGCGGCTCCGGCCGCGGTGAAGAGGAACATCCGGGGCGGCCGCTGGGCCGCGAAAAGAACTCAAGGCCGCGGCTCCAGTCGCGCGGTGAAGGCCCGACGGCAGCGTCCATGCCGCATCGGGGAAGCAGCGGCAGCATGGGGTGAGTGCCTGCTCATGGGGAGACCCGCGAGCAGTGATTCATAACATCTGTAGGTTAATTTTTAGCTACACTTCAGCAAATCTTTTGCTATGCAAGGATGAATGAAAAGTCAAACCTTAAATACTTTGGCTCCAGGAATCTCTGGTACTTGTTCTTCAATGTAAGAAACATTCTGGTCGGCAAAAAATTCCTTCAGTCCAGTTTCGCTTATGTCCACCCCAGTAATGCTGTGTCCCATGTCCGCCAACCTGAAACATTAAAAAACCAGCAGTATACTTCCATCTGCAAAATATGGACTTCATTTATAAGCATGCTCAAGGGCAAGTCTCAAAGCAATAAATGCTTTGCTTTACTGCAATAAAAGTGTTTTACTAGCATACATCAACTGCCTGACAATTGCCTTTCCTCGAAGTGGCTAGAAGCCAATGCACTGTTCACCCACGCAAGCTTTCAGCCACCTCAAGAGGAGGCTTTCCTGGGTGTGTGATCAGGTCAGGCAGGGGACAAGTACGCTCAGAGATGGCATTTACAACTTTACATCTGCTTTTCCAGCAAAAATCTACCCCACATAAAGAGCAGGGGCATGTGACCTGTGTAAAGCTTACTCTATGCTTATGGCCAGGGACACAAAAACACTTAGACTCAGTAAAAAGTATAATGTATTTTTATTAATCAATATAAGTGTTCTCGGGAGATGCTAGGTACTGGGTGCCCTTAGTCTTACAATCTGACCAGCATCTCCCTGGATACAGGAAGTGACCCTTGTTTTATAGATAACATTCAAATACAGGAAAAGGATAGAAGGTTCTAGAGACTTGCATGACTGCCCAAAGGATCAATTACATAAGTTGTAATGTCAACTGCATGATAACATCATCGCTAGCTACCCTGATTGGCTTCCCAGGATGTGTAGCCCATTTCCCATGGCTCTCTTTGTTCTGTTAAACTCTTACTGGTAAAGGCAATCAACACGTCTGTAACTGTGTGGATTACAAACTCCTGAGAATGGTGCCTGAAGCTCCCCTGTGGTGACTCTATGAATAGACATCACCTGTCTGGACAGTCTGAAAACTGCCCCATAAGCATACCTGGGAACTTTTGATTTTCAATCACCCTGAGATTGTTGTGGATTGGAGGAGCAGGGAACACACACAAACACACTCCTAGCTCTTTTGCTGCCCTGTACAAACAATTACTGTGCTGGCCCCTCCTCATTCTGTTTTTTTTTATTTTATTTTATATATTTCATTTGATTTTCTTTTTTCTAATCAGGGCCAGTGCAAGGGTATTAGGCACCCTAAGTGAATCTTACAGCTTTGTGCTCGGCTTTCCTCCCTACCATGGTCTTCTGTACACATAATTTAAAATTATGCATTTACAATCAAAAGAATTTACATGAAAAATAACACTCAAAGTACAGTCTTAAAGTAAAAGTATCATAACAGTGTTTATATTATATTTACATGCATTGCTATGATGTCAACCAGAAAACCCTGCATAAAAGCTAAAAAGACACTTGGAACACGTATTTTATCAGGATTATTAACACATTAGGTGTGGACTTGGTCATCAAAAAGCCATGAACAAATTAAATTTCAATTACAATATAAATAAACCTCCGATTCCAAAACAGCGCCAACTGCAAACATTATGCTAGGCTCTAAAATATACCTATTAGGAAAATAATAGGTATATTTTAGACTCTCTTACTGGTACTGACTTTGACTTGTTCCTTGACCTGCCTGCCTGTCTGCTGCCTGCTTTCTGACTCCAGTTCGTTCCTCGACTCACCTGCTTGCTGCCTGCCTCTGACTTCAGTCCGTTCCTCGACTCGCCTGCCTGCTGCCTGCCTCTGACTCCAGTCTGTTCATCGACCTGCCTGTCTGCTGCCTGCCTTCTGACCTCGGCCTGCCTATGACCTCGTCTGACCTCCGGTACCTGACCTCTGCTCGCTGACCACTCCTCGGACTGACTCCTGGACTTTGACCTCTGCCTGCCTGACCACATCCCTAGATTCTGGCTCTGTTCCTCACCTTGTCATCACCCACGCTCTTCTGGTCCTCCTTGTTTCATCGGACCTCCTGCTTCGAACCTGACCACTTCCCCTTCTGCCGTGGGCAAGCTGGACTGCCACCTTCCCAGGAGACCCTGTGAGGCCCACCTAAGTCCAAGCGGCCCGGGTCCCTACGGGTTCCTCCCAGGGTGACCCCGGGCTTCCAGTGGTGAAGCTTTTCCTAGCCTCTGTCTCCTCCAGTGCTCCGCCCCCTGGGGGCAGGTGCTTCCTGGTCCCAACCAGGAGGCAGTTCTCCATTGCCTCAGGACAAGGGTCCAACCCCGAGCACAACACAAAATATTTAATCTCAGTCACACATTTATTTTATTTATTTATTTATTTGGTGCTTTTCTATACCAGCATTCATGATACAATCATATCATGCCGGTTTACATGCAACAGGGGTACAATGAACCTTAAATATTAATATAGCGAAGAGAAGCAGAAGTTACAATAAAACAGGGGTGCTAGACTGGGGAGAGAAGAAGACAAAGCATAAGTAACTCAATGGTAAGAAGAGTAATTATTTACATTGTGTTGAATGTATAGTAATGGTTGCTATGGTGAATCAGTGCGTTTCGGGAAAGACTTGTTTAAATAACCAAGTCTTAAGCCTTTTCCTAAATGTCAATAGGCAGGGTTCTTGTCTGAGATCGGGGGGAATAGCATTCTATATGGTAGGTCCTGCAGTAGAGAAAGCCCGTTCTCTAGATGCTAGATGGAGTGTGGATTTGGTTGGGGGGGCAGAACAAAGACAGACCATGTGCAGAACAAAGACAGACCCTCACCAAATACAAAATAAAGTGACTATAAAGTATAAATGGAAAAATGCAGACAAAAACTGAACTAGAAACTGCAACATGCCAGACTATGTAAGTAGTACAACAATGGAAAAACAGAAACATCACCATTCCTCAGAAAACAAACAATAAAATCAAGAAATATAAAGTATCAATCATAATAGTAAAACCATACTAATAATTAATATTTCAAAACAGCTGATGAACAGAACATCCAATAATTAAAAACTCATTTTTTTAAATTTCCCAAACACCAATTAATATTTCAAAACTTTATACATATCAAACACCCAATTAAAATCAATAAGAATTGAAAAAAACCCAAAAACCTACTTATTCTCCATGCCCAGGAACTTTTAAATTCCGGTCAAACTGAGATTATTATGGATTAGTGGGAGTGGAAGGGAGATGCACAAACTTTCTCCTCTCACACACACACACACACACACACAGAGCCCTCTTTCTTAGGCAAACACATACACACACACTGGCTCCCTCTCTGTCAAGCACACATATACATGTGCTCCCTCTCTCTCAAGCACACACGCAGGCTTCTTCTTTTCCAGGCACAAGTGCCTCACATACACAGGGGCGTAGGGTGACTACTGAAGTAAGTGGTGCACCAGAAAATGTGCTGCTGCCATGTGCCCTAGAAGACAGTACACCCTCCTACATTACCTTGGGAAAATTGCTTTCTTTGATGCAAAAAGCCTATCATTTTATGCTCACAGCAACCCAATCCTTAGAGGGAAACTTAGCTAAGTCCATTCCTTAAAAAAATCGCTTAACCTACAAGTAGCAGTTACAATAAAAAATGTGAATGAAAAAAAATATTTCCTACAAGAACATTCACGAGCACAGCTTAGGGAGCACTGCCGGCGGCCATGGGCCTCCTTCAGTTCAGCCACCAGGTGGGTTACCAATTCAGCTGGAAAATAAAGGCCCTCCCTCCAGTACACCACTGCCTGGAGTTTTCTGATGCTGGCCTGGAGTCCCAGCAATTCCTTTAGAATTCCAGGCCAAATCTGGACAGCTCTCAGATATGCCCATGAGTGGATGGAATACCTTTCAAAATTGACTTACTATGTAGGAAATGCAGAGAAACGGGCAACAATCTCACTCTCCAGGCTGGCTACATCCCTCTAAACTATTATCACTCTAAGTCATGGAAGATTCCACTGGTCGAATGGGAATTTGGAAGTCTAAATGATCTCATGCGATATCAATTAATATATGAATATAAATTTAGTTTGATATAAAATATGCTTCCATTGAGTATTCATTATGTAATATTGAAAATCCAAGCCGCTTTTGGTAGTTCTTTTGAACAGATAAAGCAGGGAAAAAGTGCAAATAGAAATAGAACTTATGACAAAAAGAAAATTGAATTTACCATTTCATGTCAATTGCTTTTCCACAAAGTGGAAAAAATATCCGGAGTTTGTCCCTGTGGTTCAGAAGAGTATCCAAGTACTTTTCTAATAACCTGCAGACAAAAAAAAAGGTAAACAGTTAAATGCAGCTTACCATCCAAATCATATCTTATTCACCATCATTTGTACTTTGACCTTTTATTCAATAGGGTGGTGGCCAAACATAAGAACATAAGAGCATAAGCACGTAAGACATACCATACTGGGTCAGACCAATGGTCCATCAAGCCCAGCATCCTGTTTCCAACAGTGGCCAATCCAGGCTACAAGTACCTGGCAAGTACTCAATCATTAAATAGATCTCAAGCTACTATTGCTTATTAATTAACAAGCTGTCAGGCCCATTCAAACGGGTGAGATTCCGTCGGTCAGAGCCGCTCTCTTCTCCTCAACTTCTTACCCTTCCCACTTACTCACTCATATCCTCTTCCCTTTTCCTTCCATCCCCTCTTATCTTCCCTTTCCTTCCCCTCACTTCATCCACAACCCCTTTCCTCTCCCTCAGCCTTCCTCCACTCCCCTCTTTTTCTCTTCTCCAGAACTTCTTACCTTTCCCACTTACTCACTCATATCCTCTTCCCTTTTCCTTCCATCTCCTCTCATCTTCTCTTTCTTTGCCCTCTCACCTCATCCACAACCCCTTCCCTCTCCATCAGCCCTCCTCCACTCCCTCTTTTTACCTTCTCCAGAACTTCTTACCTTTCCCACTTACTCACTCATATCTTCTTCTCTTTTCCTTCCATCTCTTCTCATCTTCTCTTTCTTTGCCCTCTCACCTCATCCACAACCCCTTCCCTCTCCCTCAGCCCTCCTCCACTCCCTCTTTTTCTCTTTTACAGGGCCGGCTGTTGTCCCTTTGCGTGATGGTTAAAACGGGTGAGCTTTAGATCTGCTCTGGCCGTCCCATCTCCCTCCCCCTTCCCCGTTGGTGGACGGACGGACGGGCTCGGCGACTCTTCTGCCCTTTCCTCTTCCTGTCCCTGTGCGTGCCGGTCCGCTCGGCCCTATAGCTCCTCCAACCTGTTAACAGCCTGAGCCCGTCCCCGTCGGCGGAGGGACGGGCGCAGGCTAACATGTTGGAGGAGCCGTTTCTCGGAGCGGTGGCTCGTCTGCCCTTTCCTCCGCCCCTCTGTGACACCCTGGTCTGATCTCTTCCTTGGGGTGGCACGTCAGCACATCACTCACGTCGCTCAGAGCAATCTGTTCCGCGCATGCACAGTAGAGCTGCTCTCTACTGCGCATTTGCAGCATGTCAGTCAAGCCTCATTTATCTAGATTGATAGCAGTTTATGGAGTTTTCCTCTAGGAACTTATTCAAACTTTTTTTAAACCCAGTTACATTAACTGCCGTAACCAATTCCTCTGGAAATGAATTCCAGAGCTTAACGATGCGACAAGTGGAAAAGAATTTTCTTCAATTTGTTTTACATGACCTACTTGCTAACTTCATGGAGTGCCCCCCGGTCCTTCTATTATCTTAGAGAGTAAATAACCAATTAATATTATCCAGGGGATCGCGTTCGGCCCGGAGGCCAAAATGGAGGAGGCCCTGCAGTAACAGTATACCACAGTAACTGCCATTGTGAATGAAGTGCAAAACCTTACTCTTCCTGGTGAGGTGATTTATATTGTATAAGGAACTGCAATATTTTACATGACCAAAAATAGAAAAATAAAAAAAGTTATTCTTTTTATTGTTCACAAAAATCTTTTGCAGAATAAAGGATTTATACAACTGATGTGCTGTTTTGTTTTGTTTTTGCCAAAAACAAGATGAAAAATAGTATTGTAATTCCTGAAGCAAAGTTAGCCAGCTTCATTCATTATTGCCATTCAATACTGCACCATTGACACTGAACTCTATTAAAGGTGAATTTTAAAAGCTAGATGCGTGCCAAAATTGGGAAATGGGTGAGCAGCTAGCACACGCATGTGTCCACCCGAATTTATAAGCCAATCGCACACATGCACAAATACCAATTCATAAATATCTCGCATCGGAGAAAAAAGGGGTGGAATGTGGGCAGGGTATGGGTGTTACAGGGTGGGGCCAAGAGATGTGCGCACATGGATCTACATGCCTGGGCACGCACTCAGGAATACTGAAATGCAAGATTACTTCTGCTATGGATGAGGTGTAAATCTGAATACAACTATTTCCAGTCATCTATTAAGTGCTTGAGGGGTCTGGGGTAACTGGGGTGGAGTGTAGGCTAAAGAACCAGGGGGTCTGGAAGACCTGGTTATAGACTGGGCAAACTGGTGGAAAAAACTTGGGAAACTGATCTTGAGCTGGCTGCACGCCTATTATAAAATTCCCTGTTGTGCACGTACAAGCTTAAAATTATGTGCGCACATGATACAAAATTGCAGCGCATCTGCAGTGTGCCTATACGTGTGTATATGTGCATCTGTGACCCCAGGTAGAGCAGGTCGTGAAGAGTGTGAGAGATGCCCCTGGCATTGTACCTCCTAGTCTGCCCTCAAACCCATCCCTATCCTCATCCCCAGGATGCAAGGATCCAGAGAGCAAGAGGGTATCCTCCACTTGAATGGAAATTCTGGAAGGCCAAGCAAAGGCAGATTGATTTTCAAAAAGATCAGCTTTTCCCTCAAATCTGGCACCAGCCTTGACCGATGACAGTTCACAATGTCCCCTGCTATTGAGAATACACGTTGGCTAGGCACCCTGGCTAGTGGGCAGGAAAGATAATACTAAGCCAGGTCTGCCCAGATCATGAAATTGTGTGCCCAGTATGCCAGCAAATCTGTGTCTATGTCCTTGATGGGCTCTGTTATATAGCATGTCACAGAAATTTCTGCTAGGGGTTTCTTTGCTGGGGTTGTGCAAGGGTCTCTCTTGACAACTGCTTTAGCTATGGCTTGTGTCAGGAGAGACGGCAACCTGACTTTAATGTATTGAGTTGGGAGAGGAAATGCTAGTTGTGCATGCGCTACTGTCTGGGGTGGCCACGCTTTCCTGCAGTACATCCCCATTGTACCTCTACCTCTGGCGTGCCTGTTCACTCACCCTAGCTGCCAGTATCATTTTCATGTATGCGAGATGCTGGGACTAGAGGGAGAGACTTCTTCAGTTGTGGATCACAAAATGTGGCAAGCATATATTATTTTCTGTCGAAAGTTTCAGTCTTACTTGCTACAAGAAGTCCACAAACTGCCTCCACTCTCTCTTGCTCACAGAAACCCTCTAACCCTCCATGGCATCCTTGCAGGACTTCAGGATTTGTATCAGCTGCCTCATCGCTACCCAATTATGGTATGTTGGGGCAAGCCACACCTATCGCTGTTACCAGCAACAGATCATGAAAGGGTGCCTGCTGCGCCACCAACCTCTGCAGCATCGGATAAGTGGAATTCCAGTGGGTGCCAACATCTTGAATCAGAGGCTTATGAGGAATCCCGAATTCTTCCTGTTTCTCAGAGAAGCTGCCCATTCTTCACCAATGAAAATGGCCTCTTTCCCTCCACCGCTCTATCAAGTTATTCAAGACTGAAATCGAGTGAATCCTCGAGCTCAAGGCCCAGGACATCCCTCACTGCCAGTGCAGAAAGTGTGCGAATCTCCTGAAAGCCCCCCCCCAGCTTCCAATGCCTTTATCATATTTGCACCACTGTCTGCTCAAAAAGGCCTGCCTGAAGACTCCTGCCACTCCGGTCTAGTTGCCAAACCTCCAGCATATTTCTTATGGCTGATAGCCTTCATGCCTTGTGCAATATCCTATCTTTCAGTTGGGTGTGCAGCACAGCCCACCTGCACCCTGATGCTTGGTCCCTGACAGAGCTGCTGCTTGTCCCCGCCTTGGCCAGCTCTCATTAGTGTGATGGCAGAGAGGAAAAACACGCATAGCATTCATGCTGGTCCAGTTGTCACTGATGAAATGCACGCTACACCCCTCTGCCTTAGCCAGCTGCACCTGCATGCGATTACTGCACTAGTTGTACAGGGTGGAGATAACTTGCCTACTAAATGTAGTACTGGAAGGCACTTTATAACTGGGGGACAATAGGTACAGTCAATGTTTAAAACCCAGGTTCTCTACTATCTGCAGATGCTGGTCATCTAAGACAATCATTTCCCCGATGCATCTCATTATTACTTTCTATGCTGCCTGCCTCTTACCCTAGGACAGTGATAGTCTAACACCCCATTTTCTCTATGCTGGGTTGCCATTGCAGACACATAGCAGGGGGCTACTGGCCTGCCATCCAACTAACGGAAGAGGCTGTGGGATCAGCTTGGGGGAAATGTCTTCCCCTTTTCAACTCCTTTCCTATGGCTTTTGTTTTTGAGTCGCAGGGGTTTCCCAGGCTAATACTATTGCCTTCCCCTGATGCCAGTGCTAACAGTTGCTGCTGCATATAAGCATTTGTCAGATGACCCTTCCCTCAACTGATATCCTTATTGCAATGAATACACTGAGCAAAACTTTAAAGTGATTTCAGATCAGGGATGTCTTGTGTGACCTCTTCTCAGTATCCTTGGGGGCTGATGTTGGCAAGAGAGTTGAGTTTGAATGCAAAGAAAAAAGTCAGGGGCATCGCTCATGTTCTCTACGTGCACTGGCTGCTCTTCCTGGGGGTTGCTCTCAACACCATCAGTATCATCTCTCTCTCCCATCACCTCACTGGAGGCTAAGATGCTGAGTGACTAGATTTTCAAAATTTTCTTCAGCTACTAGATCTTCAATAGGTTCTGATTCAGGGAATTCCAGACAAGATTCTTCCTCAGAATTAATTCTTGAAAATACTGCCTCCATTACTTCAGAAGCAGTAATCATGGAGAAGTGTGTGGCTGGCTTTGGATACTGCACTTCTGCTGGCCCTGTATTTGCCCTTGCTTCAAAATAAAGAGAGGAAGAGGTGGCGGTGGTACATTCTCTCCTAATTTCAATTTCTTCTGACTTGAGCTGGCTTTCACTCCTGGCTTTCTGAGGCTAAAAAAAACCCTGCCTTTCCCCCCTTGCTAATATTCATACTGCTTTTACTTCTCATAGGCTGGACTAGCTCTGCAGCAAATCCTCTGCCATTCTCTTCTCTGCCCTTTCCTAGCAGTAGCATGATGGAATTTGAAGCATCTACTGAGAATTTTGATATCACAATAGAATTTGATACTGTACCAGCACTCACAGTGCTGGTACAGTACTGAATAATTGTCTGTCTGTTACACACACAATCTAGTTCACAGACTGAATTCAAGCCAGTGCTTAGCAAGCACTGAGTCAATTTGCCAAGCAGAGTTAGTAGCTGCTTGGTGGCATAAACTCAGTCTCTGACTTTCTAGGGCTATCACTCTTATAAGACCTGATTTTATAAACCATTTACATGCTTAATATTGAGTTTTACATATGTAAATGCACTTTACCCATGGAAGTGGGCTTTTGAAAATTGCTACAATATAAGCCATTGAATTAATGCATAAGATATTCACGTGTATGTGCACTTTACGTGTGTAAATGTTTTTTTCAAATTGCTACAATGTTACATTTACACATGTAACTTTTTTAAATTATTCTAATATAGTGTATGTGTGTGCACTACTGACTGACTTTTTGTGCGCACACACACACACACAAAAAAACTGTTACAAACAGAACCAAGAAGGCTGGTAAGGCTGTGCTTCTCTTCACTAAACAAAAATTAGTCTTCACTGGTACTACTTCAGTCTCCACTCCACTGCTACCCTGCCCCCCGTGAACACAGAAAGTAGTGCCATTGCTTATCTTTCAGCTAGAAAAAGACCACTACCTATAGCAGAAAAGATCAGAAAAATCCCTCTGCCAATGTCTACTTGTTTTTAAGCTTTTAACCCTTGAAGAGCTTCTGAAAAAACATCCTGTTCTGCAAAATCCAACAGAGGAAATGGAGTTTCTTTGTACATGCTCAGACCTTTCCGTGGGAAGATGTCAGCATCATTTGATCCAAATGACAGTTTGTTAAAAAGAGGCTTCACCAAGATTTATCCTCTATCCAGTCTCCTTGCCAACTTCTCAGGCCTTAGCTCATTTCATTTCATTTATTAAAATTTATTTATCGCTTAACACAAAAAAGGCCTAAGTAATGGACAAAAAAAAAGGGGTAAAAAATCCATAATAAAAACATATAAAAAACGAAACATATAATAGTATATCTCTAAACTGCCACAGGGTGCACAAAGCTTGACATTGGAGTACTTAATCAAATGCTTGCTTCAACAAAAAGCTTTTCAGCAGGAATCTAAATTTTTTTATGCATTCAGACATTCTGAGTTCCATTGGTAGCGGAGTTTCTAGTTGTCGTAAGACAAGCAAATCTGACTGATGGTATGTCTAATAGCCCTTACTGAGATGATCTTAATAGACTGGGCAGTTCTTAAACCTTTATGAGAGCATAAGGCAAAACTAAAGCCTTCAAGTGATGTGGTTGTTATAGATGCAGGACAAAAAACTGTGCTGGAGTGGTTAGACCCACAGAATACCCCGTTAGGGCAGACCACTGGAGGGATAGCACTAGAACGGAGTGCTACCTCCCTGGCCACTGAAATATCATTGAGCCCAGGGGCGCCGGCTCCCCCATCACAACCCGGGAGGGGGGGGGGCTCTCCCCAGAAAACCCCGAGTGGTT
The DNA here is from genome assembly GCF_901001135.1 of Rhinatrema bivittatum. Taxonomy (NCBI): domain Eukaryota; kingdom Metazoa; phylum Chordata; class Amphibia; order Gymnophiona; family Rhinatrematidae; genus Rhinatrema; species Rhinatrema bivittatum. The sequence goes on from NC_042616.1 coordinate 512,416,861, forward strand.
TATCAGAGGAAAATGTGAGCTCTGTGGATTCTAGATTGGAATTGGAAAAACAAATTGGAAAATTGAACCCCAGTGAACAGAAACAGGATGAAATACTAATGAGAATGCTGGAAAACTTCACACAAATGCCGAGGGAATCTAGTACACCAAGAAATGTTGACTCTTCTAGTAGCAATAAGGATAATATCGAAGTTATAATTAAAATGGACAGTTTACCAAAAAAATCCTGTAAACGTGACATTGGAGAGTCTATGGAACTATATGGAAAAATTAGATGTCTCAATAAATAAACTGACGGAAGTAGCTATAAAAACTTCTAACTCATTAGCACAACATACAACAGAACTGGGAAAACAAAGAGAAGAAGTGAATATGTTGGACAAAAGGATACTTCAGGTTGAAAAAATTCAATGTCATCAGATAGTAAAGGAGAATGAAATAGATATAAGATTAGAAAACTTAGAAAATACAGTTAGATCTTTAAACTTAAGAATTAATAATTTTCCAGTGATAAGAAAAATGGATCCCATTGAGTTGTTTAGGAGTTACCTAAGTCAAGTTTTAAAAATATCTGAGAAATGTATGTAAATCCCATTTTTAAGAGTGTAAATGCTTTTGAAAATCAGGCCCTTTATGTGCACATTTAACCATGAATTTTCTAAGTGAAAATATGCACATAAGTTATTTATTTATAAATATTTAACATTCCATTCAAGCTCAGCTGTCATGTCATAATGTTGTAGTCATGCACTTATGCACTGTAGGTTCCATTCATCCACATTCTTTTTCACTTCTGAAGGCAACAGAGCCAAAATCCCAAATATTAGATGTAATGAAAGCGGACATTTGAGTGATAAAAAAAAAATTTGCCACAGTCCAGAAATAATATACAGAGTGTGCAGGAAATGAAGCAATCAGACATTGCCTTAATGTCCTTCACTGTACCCATTGTTATATTTCAAACACCCATCCACCCAACCATAAATGCACTGTTGGTTTCCCTGCAGCACTGCTCAAACACAAAAATATGTACTTCTGCTTTCGGCAGTTTCAATTCCCAACAGGAGCACAGCTGTACCTATGCAGTTCCTGTTAATCATTTGCTTTTTAATACTTGTAGACCTTCCTTTTTCAAACAGTTGCAGTACTGCTCCATGTCGGTACCATTTTAATATATGCAAAACATAAGTTTGAATCTTGCCACTTTCCATATTTTTTATTAGATTTAAGCATCCTCTTATGGGAATAATTTTGTAATATTGCATATAAGTTGTCCAGCAAATATGTGCTTAAGTTAAACCAATTTTCAAAGCGGTTTTATGTGCTTAAATATTGTGTTTGGCGGCTCATGGCCTCCTGTGAGCCACCACGCTCACCTCCAGACCCCTGCTCCTCCACTCCAATGCTGAACAGCCCTTCCTCTAAATGCTGCAGGAAGCCGCGCCACAACGCCACTGGATGCTGCTCAAATGAATGTGGCAGGATGCCGCTAATACCACTGGACCCCGCTCCTTCTCTGGCCCTATAGATTAAACCTTGTCTAACCTATAAGGCCAGAGGCGGGAAAAGCCAGGAGTTGCCCTCTGATGACATAACTCCTTAGGCCATATAAAAGGCCCCCAATGACACCTTTCCAATGCCTCAGCAATAGGTCAAACTACCTGCCAGTAGTATTAGTTACCATTGTGCTCTTCCGGTGTGCCAATTTTCTGTGATTCCTGCCTTGTTCCTGTGTCCTGCATGTCTGCCTCTTCATGTCCTGGTTCTCTCCTCATCCTCAGCCTTTGGTCTTCTCCTTGGTCCATCTTCCTCTTTTGCTGTCAGCCATCCTGTGGTCCCCCGTCAGTCTGTCCATGTTGTCTCTTGAACTTCCCAGCTTGACCTCTGTTCTGGACCTCAACATTGCTGACTCTCCACCTGCCTCTGACCTTGGACCTCCCATCGCTTGTGAATGAACTTCGCCTGCCTTCGACCTTTGCTTGTACCTCAACTCTGACTTGTTCCGCCAGCCCTACAACCTTCAGCCTAGACCACAACACCATGCTGCCTCAGTCAGCCAAGCATCTCTGCCTGGACCTCTTTCCTGCTATCCTCCAACTGCCACTAATCTTCACCCTCTATGCTCAGGCCCAACCCGGCTCCTCCACTGCACTGGCCTGTGACCTCCTCACCTCTACAACTCTCCAGCAGCACAGAGGCCCCCACCTAAGACCAGCTGGGCCCAGCACACGAGGGCTCAACCTAAGGGGAACATGGACTGGTACTGGCAAAGCTCCAGCCGGGCCTCTGCTTCAGCCAGCTCTGCCTGGCAATGGTGGGGACCTGCGTGGCTCCTCCCCACAGGTAGCACCAACAGACATTTCAAGGTCAAATTAAGCAATAGCAAATCTGACTCCATTAAACTTACCTGTGGTGTACCCCAAGGCTCTGTCCTCTCTTCCACCCTCTTCAACATCTACCTGCTACCCCTCTGCCACCTCTTAACCAACTTAGGCATCATTTACTTTATATACGCAGACGATGTCCAATTTATTATCCTCATCACCGATTCACTAGACAATTCATTAAGAGTCTATAACAACTGCATCAACTCAATCAACCACCTCCTATCTAACCTCAACTTGGCACTCAACACCAACAAAACTGAACTCCTTATTATTTCCCACAATCCCACCACACATCACCCCACACTTAATAGCACATCACCCCTCCCTACCCCCTTCACACAATAAGTACGCAACCTAGGTGTTGCTATTGACAACCAGATGAACCTTAAAGCATTCATAAAATCAACTTTAAAGGAATGCTATTTTAAACTTTATGTGTTAAAAAAAATTAGGCCACTCCTACACGCCCATGATTTCCGCATCATTCTTCAAACCTTAATCTTCGCCAAGATAGACTACTGTAATTCTCTCCTACTAGGCATCCCCGCCTCCACCACCAAACCCCTCCAGCTATTACAGAATGCCACTGCCAGAATACTCACCAATACCCGTAGAAAAGACCACATCACACCCATCCTAAGAGACCTACACTGGCTCCCGATCTCATCTAGAATTCTTTACAAAACACTCTCCCTTATACACAAAACCTTACACAACCAGAACATCACATGGCTAAATAACTCTTTCCACTTCAATCCCTCCAACAGGCCAACCAGATCTGCCTATAAAGGAACCCTCCACATCCCCTCTCCTAAAACTACACAACGAACCTCCACTAGGGACAGAGCACTCTCAATACCAGGACCCATCAACTGGAACTCTATGCCTCCCGACCTACGCATTGAACCCTGCATTCTCAAATTAAAAAAAAAATTTGAAAACTTGGCTTTTCAAGCTAGCCTACCCATAATACCTACCATTACCCCCAGCCACTTATGCTCTATTTTAAAGTTATAAACTGCTTTAAAGTCATAAAATGCTCTCTGAACATGCCTAATCACCAAGCCATTTTCCTTTACACGTATTTTATTTCAACAGCCATCTACTTGCTAGTTTTAATGATATATACCGCACTTTAAGCATGCCTGTTACCATAATCTTTAACCAAACATTGTATATAGTGTACAATATATATATGCCTTTATCCTCAGTTATGTTTCACTCTGCATATAACGTCATGCACCTTTCTTTAGTTTCAATAATATATACCTATCTTTAAACATGCCTTATTACCTAATTTTTATCCAAACATTGTATATAGTACCCAATATATATATATATACTTATATCAACAGTTATGTTCACTCTGCATATAAAGTTATTCTCCTTTCTCTGTTTGCCATGTAACCAAATTGTTCAATGTATTTTCTCTATCATTATTATACGTTCTATGTAAATCGATACGATGTGAATATGGTTGTTGGTATATAAAAACACTTAAATAATAATAATAACTCCCCTTTGGTTCAAGGGTCCACTTCACCAACATTAAGTCTACTTTGAAATTTATCCCAGCAAGATTATGTGCATACAATTGCACCTGCTATTTAGTACCTTTAGTTTGGCAGAAAGAATGTATGTGCAGACTTTATAAATTGAAAAAGTATGTACAAAGGTTCCACCCTGCCCAGAATGCACCACTTGGAATGCTTTTTCCATGATGTAAAAGTACATGCATACATTGTATATGCATGTAATGTTATGTGCATATTGATCAAACAATTTTCTAATGATAAAGATAAAGATAAAGTGGAACTATAAAAGGTACAGAGAAGGGCAACCAAAATGATAAAGGAGGATGGCATGGCTCCCCTAAGAGGGAAGGCTAAACTGGATAGGGCACTTCAGCTGAGAGAAGAAATGGCTCAGAGAAGATATGATACAGGTCTACATAAGCCTGAGTGGGGTGGAATGAATAAATAGGGAACAGTTATAAACTCCTTCAAATAATACTAGGACTAGGGGACACCGTGAAGCTAACAGTACATTTAAAAAAAATGAATACAGTATTTTTTTTTACTCCATGCACAATTAAACTGTGGAATCGGTTGCCAGAGATGCAGTGAAAGCAGTTCGCATAGCTGGGTTTAAAAAAGGTTTGGATCCGCTTCGGCGTTATGTGTCAAATGTAATGCGGCCAGTGGGTCACTGTTTCATTTATTTTGGGAGCGCCCCCCGATTAAATGCTTCTGGGGTCGTATATCTCAATACCTTGCAGACCTTTTGGATATGTCCAGCCCTGTCTCTCCGGAGGCACTTCTATTCGACTGCATTTCCCCTTTAACTATTCGGGGCCGGGGTCCTCCTCTGTTTGTCCGGAAGGCCAGCCTGGTAGGGAAATGCCTCATTCTCCTGCTCTGGAGAGGATCAGACGTACCAACTTTCTGGATGTGGAGAAATTACCTGCATGGTACGATGCAGATGGACCATATGGCATCTGAGACCTCCCCGTTTCATGGGCGGAAATTCTTGCTGGTATGGAACTATCTCCAATTGCTGCTGCCTCGTTCCCGGAATCTTATTTTGAATGCCTGACCAGAGTTTTTTATTATTTTTTTTGCATATTGCTACACAGATCTTTTTGGCGGACATGGTTTTTCTGGAAATGGGTGAGCAGGGGGGAGGGAAGTGGGTGGACCAAGAGGAAAGTACAACTTGTATGTTTCATTATATACTGTAAAGCTGCTCTTTGTATTGATGCTACCTGTGGGGTCACAGAGTTCCAGCCCTGCAGGAGGTGGTGTTATTTGCACAATAAAAAAATTGTTGAAACTAAAAAAGGTTTGGGCAAGTTCCAGGAGGAAAAGTCTATAAACAATCATTAGCTATGTAGACTTGGGAAAGCCACTGCCTATCCCTGGTTGTAAGCAAGAAGGACTGAGATCCTGCTGGGTACTTATGACCTGGATCAGCCACTGTCTGAGAGGGGATGCTGGGCGTGATGGACCTTTGGTCTGACCCAGTATTGCATTTCTTATTTTCCTAAGTAAGGACACAAGATAACCTGCACAAATTATGCCCTCCATAGAGCAGGTGTAACTTTGTGTGAATTATTCTCTGCACTTACCAGGCCAGTTGCTGGATAATTTTCAAAGCACCACTGTGTAAGACTTCATATTGGGGGTAATTTTCAAAAGGAGTTACATGCGTAAATGTAGCTACTATTGTAGCAATTTTCAAAAGCCATTTACTCAAGTAAAGTGAATTTACTCCAGTAAACCTGGTTTTTACTCGAGTAAATGCTTTTTAAAATCAGGCCCATTATGTTTTGTGTGTGAATCCCTTATATGGTGGTCGTTTCTGATTATCTTATTATGGGTGTTCTGTAACTTGGCCAGCAAGGTGGATGGGCAAGTAAGTGCCCCATTACTGTGACAAGAAGGCATGAAGAAACGTTACTATGCTCAGAAAGTCTTATTTAAAAGAAGGGATCTGATAATGGGGGTCATTTTCAAAGGAGTTACGCATGTAAATGTGACATACTATCGTAGCAATTTTCAAAAGCTATTTACTCGAGTAAAGTGCACTTACTTGAGTAAATCCTATGGACAATTCAATGGCATATATTGTAGCAATTTTGAAAAGCCCACTTACTTGAGTAAAGTGTATTTACTCGAGCAAAAACCAGTTTTGCTCGAGTAAATGCTTTTTAAAATCTACCCCAATATGCTCTTACCTGTGCACTTGCTTTTCATGAAATGCAATATTCTTCTGTTCCCATTTCATGATCCATTCCTCATTAGCCATTACTCTATCTTGTTTTATCCCAGTAGTGTTATCTGTTTCCACTGGTGAACCTTCCATCCTTTAGAACAGAAAAGGTGAATGAATGCATGAATACCTCTGATAAAATTTACTTACGTAGTCAACCATAGGTAATCTTCAACTTAACTATAGTAATAGTTCAGGTTAGCTAACAGTTTCTGTACATGAAATCTGTAATACCATGAGCATACAGTGGCTGCTTTAGCTTTTGGTGCACCAGATACTTTGCTGACCATGTGGCATGTGCAAATTATTTAAATGAGGGGGGGATGATGAACTTCTAGGCTTATATCCTATACACAAAAATGACAATTTTTTCTCAGCTAAGAAAGTTAACTACATGGGGGGGGGGGGGGGGAGAGAGGTAGGAAGGGGAAGCACAAATTCTAGTGTGTTATCCTTTTTAGTAATGCCCATGCCACTCCTGCCCAATACAACAAGGTGCCAAGATGCTGCTCTTCCACCTCCATAACAGAACAAGCCTGCATGAATCCCAATTCATAAGGCTGCCGAGAACCCCTGGATGCCCACGTGACCCCACCTTGGCTTCCCAATCCCCCATTCCCCTCTGCAAGGTAGGAAAGGTTCTTACCTCCTGCTGTCTTGCCCAACACTATCAAAACCATGTTAGCTCAGCACCAGCTCACACTGTGACCATAGGCGAATTAAAGGAGTGAAACACCGAGCCAGCGATATTTTGACAGCAATGAACAAAGCAGCAAGAGATAAGCACCTCAAATCCTGCCAGAGGGAAAAGGGCAGGGGGAAGCTTGGGCCCTGGAGAAGGTGAAGGGGTCCAGGTGACCCTGTTGCAGACAATAACTTCAGGAAAGTGGGCTGAGATGGGTTGGATATAGATTTCATTACTCACCTTTCTAAACCTGAACTCAAGATGAGTTATAGTCTGGTACAGTAGTGTGATGATCCAGGGCTGTGGCAGGGGCTTAAGAGTGGCTTCCTGGCGTACTGGGCCACTTATGTAGGACCTATACCTTTGGGGGTGGCGAAATAGTCAAAAGGAGTGTGACTATTAGGTTAAGAGGCCTTGGACTTGGGTTGAACACATCAACAGCTCTAGGCCTTGGGGGAAAATACAGGCAGAGAGGTACTAGCACCCCCTTCCTACCAGCTCTACATGGACTTCGCATAGGATAGTGATTTAGGCCTGCCTATGCTTTCTCATGCATCTTGTCCCAGGTATATTCCTGTATAGGCCCTTAAGAGTCCGGTTTTCCTTCAAACAGGCCCTTAAGAAGAATTCTTAGTATTGGAATTCAGACAGAGCCCAAGACTAACAGTCATACAGTAACTGATTTCAAGCATACAAAATAAATTCCACTTTTAAGTCCTTCAATTTCCCTTTCTCTCAGAGGGACTTAATTTGCCCCAGTACAAGAATTACAATCCATCTGGTTGCATTTCATCGAAAAAAAAACATCCCAGCATGTAATGTTTCAGCTCTTCAGCGGCTAGTGCAATAATTATTAATCCATAGTAATATAGTAATGACAGCAGAAAAGGACCAAATGGTCCATCCAGTCTGCCCAGCAAGCTTCTTATGGTAATATCTTCTGCGCAATGTAAATGACACCCAGATTTCTCTTAAGGGTAGTCCATGCAGTTACCCCCAAGCCTTATGATAAGGGGAGTAATATTAACAATCGAAACCAAGCAATTGTCAAACTCATAAAAAACGCTGCTAGTAACATTTTTACTAGGTGAGAAGTTTTTTGAAAATTCAAGCAATGCTGTTTGACGTGCTTTGCCTTTGGAGAAGAGACGGCTGAGGGGGGATATAATAGAGGTTTTTAAGATCATGAGAGGTCTTGAATGAGTAGATGTGAATCGGTTATTTACACTTTCGAATAATAGAAAGACTAGGGGGCATTCCATGAAGTTAGCAAGTAACACATTTAAGACTAATCGGAGAAAATTCTTTTTCACTCAACGCACAAAAAAGCTCTGGAATTTGTTGCCAGAGGATGTGGTTAGTGCAGTTAGTGTAGCTGGGTTCAAAAAAGGTTTGGATAAGTTCTTGGAGGAGAAGTCCATTAACAGCTATTAATCAAGTTTACTTAGGGAATAGCCACTGCTATTAATTGCATCAGTAGCATGGGTTCTTCTTAGTGTTTGGGTAATTGCCAGGTTCTTGTGGCCTGGTTTGGCCTCTGTTGGAAACAGGATGCTGGGCTTGATAGACCCTTGGTCTGACCCAGCATGGCAATTTCTTATTTTCTTATGACTTGGCCACATAAGATTCCTGTGCTTTTTCCCTTATGTATATGTATCATTACCACAGACGGTAAAAGTTAGGGCCCAATTTGGTTGTCACCTGAATCCAAATCCCCTTTTCCCCTTCCCTGCTGCCAAAGTGGACAGTAGAGATGTGAATCGGAACCAGAATCGGTTTGGATTTCAGTTCCGATTCACATCTCTAGTGGACAGCGATGTTACAGCTGTGTCAAAAGCATCAAGGCTTATTGGTTAAGGTAGTAGTCCCCAAGTTTCGGTTAAAGGTAGTAACCGCTGCACCGAGCGGGTTACCCCCATGCACCCTTTTCTTCCTTCCATCCTCTAGCCCAGTGGTTCCTGACCCTGTCCTGGGACCCCCCCAGCCAGTCGGGTTTTCAGGATATCCACAATGAATATGCATGAGAGAAAATGCGCATGTTATGTCTCTCATGCATATTCATTGTGGATATTCTGAAAACCCGACTGGCTGGGGGGTCCCAGGACAGGGTCGGGAACCACTGTTCTAGCCTTTAGGGATCCATAGTGTTTACCTCAAGCCCTTTTAAAAATTCTTTGACTGGTTTTGTCTTCACCACCTCCTCTGGAAGAGCATTCCAGGCATTTGCCACTCTCTCCATGAAGAAATATTTCCTGATGTTGGTTCTAAGTCGTCCCCCCTAGAGTTTTGTTTTGTGACCCTAGTTCTACTGTTTCCTTTCAAACAAAAAAGTTTGTGCATCATTAAAACCTTTCAGGCAGCTGAAGGTCTGTCTCATATCTCCCCTGCACCTCTTCTCTTCCAGGTACACCTATTCAGATCCTTCAGCCTCTCCTCATAAGTCTTCTGATGGAGACCCCACACCATTTTGGTCACCGTTCTCTGGACTATTGCTGAAGGTGACATTAGCCCAGCATACAAGGAACTTCAGCATCATTCAGTCCACTCTCCTACTAGAGTTGTAGCTGGGTTTCTTAGAAACACATAAATCAAACATTTGATAAGGACATGTGTGGCAACCCCCTTGGTCAGCCACTTGTTGGCCCTATGTCCCCACCTATATCATCTAGCTAGAAAGGAATACCACGTGTCAGCAACTCCTACTGAGGCTGTCTGTATGGGTGGAACTTTGACTAAAAGAGGGGGCTAGAAGAGTGATAAATGTGGCTTCTGAGTTCAGTTTTTGAGGAGTGGGGAGCGCTTAGAGTGTTTCAGAGTGAGGCCTATTCCCCTCACTGCTTTATACTTTTTAAGAGGCCATTCCTTCCTAGGTACTACCTGCCTATCTGGAGGTTGGTCTCATTTTAGAGGAAGAGATTTTTTTAGTGTCTTGCTGATTTTTTCTTAGAACTTCACTTGAGAGGAAACCTGGTCATTTTGGTGATGGCAGTTCCCCAGATCTGGATGCCAGGACACTGAAGATCTGACTGAACCCCTTCTAGGAGAGAGGAAGATCTGCAGGACAGTGACTCCCTTTCAGAGAGGATTTTTGCCGTTAGAGACTGATACTAATATTTTTGGCTTAAGTTTTATATTTTTTTTTTGTCCACCCCTCCTTGACTAGAGCTGGGCTGGAAGAGTACAATTCAAAACTAACTGTCAGACCCCTCCTTCAGAAAGGACCAATATCTACATAGGAACATAAGAAATTGCCATGCTGGGTCAGACCAAGGGTCCATCAAGCCCAGCATCCTGTTTCCAACAGAGGCCAAACCAGACCACAAGAACCTGGCAATTACCCAAACACTAAGAAGATCCCATGCTACTGATTCAATTAATAGCAATGGCTATTCCCTAAGTATAATTGATTAATAGCCTTTAATGGACTTCTCCTCCAAGAACTTATCCAAACCTTTTTTGAACCCAGCTACACTAACTGCACCAACCACATCCTCTGGCAACAAATTCCAGAAGTCTACTGTGCGTTGAGTGAAAAAAAATCTAGAAGAACAAGGGTGAAGAACTCCGAAAACCCTCAACAAGTCTTCATTCCCAGGGACACAGGCAGAGGCTGGGATAGAGGACAAAAACACCCAGTGACTCAGGTAGGATTTGTCTGTTTTACAGGGACCCCACGCGGGGTAATATTTCCCCAGTACTGGACTTATTCAATCAGAGCAGATTTGGTAAGATTGCTTAGAAGGAACCTGAGCCAGAGACACAAACACAGCAGAAAGACAGCCAGCTGTAACTCATTTATTCATCACTGGACACTGATTTAACTTTTGAAGAAATCAGTAAACTGTTATTTCAATACCCAGCTCTGTGTCCAGTGAAGTTTGCCCCTGCAGCACTACCATAGGGGGAATTACACACAGGTTGCAGGAAGCATCTCTGACTGAGCCTTAATCATCTGCTCCCCCCCCCCCCACAGAAAGGACCCACATCTTGGGGATAAAAGTGGGGGGGAAAAAGAAATTAGAGAAGCTCGCCCCAGAGATAAATTATTTTTGTTTGCCCTTGGGGAATATGCCCCTCCAAAAAGAAGGGTTACACAAGTTTCTGCTACAGTAGCTACAGAGTTTCAGTGACACTGAAGGAGAAAACCAAACACTCAAAAGCATTTAACCAGGGTGTAGTCCTCCTTTTTCCAACACCACACAATCATGAAGGCAGTCAGACTAGCATCTCTTTGAGTAGTACTCTAGCTTTCCTGCAATCTCTCTCTTAATTAGCTTACAGGTGAGGGTGCCGTTCAGACCATGCATAGCCTATGACATTGAACCTTAAGGGTAGTTTTTAAGCAAAGACAAAGTTTTTAGCTGGGTGCTCTGTTTTGCCCGAGATCCTCTCTCACTTCCTTTACTTGCAGGCGAGTCTACAGTTCAATTCATGCACAGTTCAGGCCAGTTTTCAAATCAAACAAAATACAGAACAGCTTTTGGCAGTGCTTTGGCCTTTCCTGTTGCGCTGCCCGATGTCTCCACTCCGCCCAACTTACTGCATTGGCGACTCCCTCCGGGGTTGATGGAAGGTTGGCTGCCGCAGCGTCTTTCGGCCGTTCTCGTCCGGCGTCCCCGGACTGGCCCGATGCTACAATCCGCCATGTTGACCTGATGCCTAGGGGCGCGCGCGCGGCGCAGCCCCGCCTCAAATACCAGAAGTGGCGCGAACCTCAGGGGCGTCCCCCTGAGATGACGTCATCCGCTTCAGATATTTAAAGGTCTCTGAATTGCTAACAATTCGAGTTAGCAAGGATACGGATAAGGATTCGTTCTATCTATGCTACTCTGCCTCCTCGAACTAACCAGGGGTACCCGCTCCTCGGGGGCCTCGTTCTCTCTTACTTTGTAGGTTGCAGTCTGGAACCGGTTCTCGCTCCTCGAGGGCCCTCGTTCCCGGACTTCTTTGGAATTCACTTCTGCCTGAAAGTCATCGCTGCCTACTACATCTGTGAGTTACCATCACTCTCTCAGAGCTTTCGCTCCTCGAGGGCCTACTTCATTCCAGCTCCTGGGCTTCTATGAGACATTGTGTGAGTGTTACCATCAGGTTCTGTCCATGAACTCTGCATACCCTGCCTACTCACTATATTTCAGTTTCTCTACAGCTCAGCCTCCATAAGAACATGCCATACTGGGTCAGACCAAGGGTCCATAAAGCCCAGCATCCTGTTTCCAACAGTGGCCAATCCAGGCCATAAGAACCTGGCAAGTATCCAAAAACTAAGTCTATTCCATGTTACCGTTGCTAGTAATAGCAGTGGTTATCTAAGTCAACTTAATTAATAGCAGGTAATGAACTTCTCTTCAAAAAACTTATCCAATCCTTTTTTAAGCACAGCTATACTCACTGCACTAACCACATCTTCTGGCAACAAATTCCAGAGTTTAATTGTGCGTTGAGTGAAAAAGAACTTTCTCCGATTAGTTTTAAATGTACCGCATGCTAACTTCATGAAGTGCCCCCTAGCTTTCTATTATCCAAAAGAATAAAAAACCGATTCACATCTACCCGTTCTAGACTTCTCATGATTTTAAACACCTCTATTATATCCCCCCTCAGCCGTCTCTTCTCCAAGCTGAAAAGTCCTAACCTCTTTAGTCTTTCCTCATAGGGATCGCTGTTCCAGTATCTGAGGGACTACAGCCCAACTGGGCATTCCAGCTCACTACTGCCACCTCTGGTGGTTCAGTATTCTGTCTAATAAAAGAACTAGTGTGTGTCTGTCTCCTAACTCTGAGCCTGACCAGTGGTCCCTCTCGGGATCTCCCCCGGGGCATGGTCATCTGCCACCGGCCCAAGGATCCACCCACAACTCTCCTAAATAATAACAGAAGCGCAATAGTACCCCCTCCTCAAAGCCCTCCTCCTGAGGGCCGAGTTGACTAGAGTACCGAACATCCTCACGATCATGTGAATCCGGGGATCGAGGCTCCGCAGGGTGAGAAAGGATGACATGGAGATTTCAGTTCTCGTCTTCCTTGAAGGCCAGGAGGGATAAAAACCCCTTCATGGCTTGAGTATGCTTTTTGACGAGGGCTTTATGTTCAGTCATCTTCTGTCTCAGTTGGGCCTCCAGTTGGTCAAAAACTGCCCTCGAGAAATCCGTTCGAGGGGAACTGGATCTGGTCTGGAACTCCTGAGTTTTCAGGCAAGGAAGAAGGTTGGGGAGAGCGGTAGCCATGGTTAAGGACTGAGAAGACTTGCTTGGTTCCAGACAGGATTCGGAACACTGCGGTCCCCACTGTATTAGATTGGCCATGGCCCAATTGAATTGAGGCTGATATTTTTGCAGCCATGGAAGGCCCAGGATGACAAGGTTCACCGCTGTAGGCAAGATATGAAAGGAAATAAGCTCCGAGTGATCTGAGCCGATCTTCAGGGTAAGGGGATGAGTGGCCTGGGACACAACCCCAGGAAGAAGGTCCCCATGGACTGAAGAAAGAGCCAAAGGTGGAGTTAATGGAGCGTGGGAATCTGGTACTGCTCCACGAAGTCCTGCTGGATGAAGTTTACCCCTGCGCCGGAGTCCACTAGGACTTGGGTAGAGAAATTGATGGCGGACGTCTCCACTGAGGCAGGCAACAGGAACAATGGTGAGGTCGTGGTGAGACCGAGGGCTATGGTTTCTAGAACTTCTTGGTGCTGGGGTGCACTTTTCCTGGGGCATTGAGGTAGGAGATGACCCGAATTCCCACAATAGAGGCAGAGGCCAAGTTGACGGCGATGAGATCTTTCCTCATCAGGAAGACGGCTATAGCCCAACTGCATGGGTTCTTCAAGGGAATTGGCAGAAGGCAAGGGGTGGTCACTAGGAGAGAGGGATTCCTTGAGGCAATTTCTCGGGGTAGCGCGGGTTCCCGAGATCGTTCCTGGAGACGTCTATCGATCCTCCCTGTCAGATCGATGAGACCTTTGAGAGAGGTAGGGAGCTCCCACGCTGCCAATTCATCCTCTATCCTGGGGGGCAATCCCTCCAGGAAAATGGCATGCAGACTGTCCCCTTGCCAATTCAGCTCAGTGGCCAAAGTTCGGAATTCAATTGCATAGTCAGAAAGGGAGCAGTTCCCTTGGCGCAGTTGCAAGAGATCATATCCAATGGCTGGGAGCCTGCCAGGTTCCTCAAATACCTGCTTAAAGGCGGATACGAATTACGGAAGGTTAGAAAGCATGGGATCCGAGCACTCCCACAAGGGGGAGGCCCTCTCCAATGCCTTATCATCTAGGAGGGACAAGATAAAGGTCATCTTGACCAAATCATTGGGGAATAGCACCGCTTGGAGAGTAAAATGCATGTAGCATTGGTTCAAGAATCCCCAACAGCATTTGGGATCCCCTGAGTAACGCAGCGGAGCTGGCATCAAAATGACCGCACGTCCAAGGTCGGCTGTCAGCGTGGAGGTTGCAGGGGTAGGCGGTGGGACAATAGGCTGAGACAGGGCATCTTGTCGAGCCTCAAGACGGTTTACGTCCACCACCACCTGTTGCATGCTTAGCTGAAGGTCCCAGGAATGGATTTTAACACAGCCAGATCCACAGGATAAAAATCCAGCCTGGTATGGAGACGTTCCAAGGAAGAGGCCAGATTTTCAAGAAAGTGCTGTTGCTCCTACACCTTGGAAGCTAGGCCCGGAATGGTCTGCAAGGCATGCGGCTCCACCAAGTCCATGGCCTTTGCAATCTGTTGCGCTGGAGGTGGACCCGAGGCCTGGCACAGAGTTGGTAGGGGCCCTCTGGTCGGACCCAGAAAGGGCCTGCTACCAGGAGGCAGAGCACACAAGGAGACAGAGGCAAGCTAGAGCTTCGCCAATAACAGCCCGGGGTTTCTGCAGGTTGAGCCCTTGTGTACCGGGGCCGCCTGGACTTAGGTGGCCTTTGGAGGTCTCCTGGAGAGATGGCGGAGTAGTCAGGCAGGCGAAGGTCAGGCTTTGAGAGGTCAGCGTCGTCAGGCAAGCAGAGGTCAGGCTTGGAGAGGTCAGCATAGTCAGGCAGGCAGAGGTCAGATACCAAGGATAAACAACGGTAGGGTGTTCAGGAACCAGGACACAGCAGAGAACTAACAGGAATAGGATGAACCTTGTTGCAAAGGCAGGGCTGAAGCGACGACTGAGCCCTTTTGTAGGGCTGAAGGTGGAAACGCCCAGCTGACATCACCAGAAGAGCCAGATGGACTGGCTCTTTAAATCCGGTGAGGAGGCGCGGCCCCGCGCCTAAGGAGGAAGCAGGAAGGAGTGCAGGACCTTGGACAGCAGCCCTGCTGAAGACGCCGAACAGGAGGAGGGATGGGCCGCAGGACAGGCCCCGATGTGGGAGGCGGCATCCTGCCGCACGAGGACCTTGAGGGCGGCTCTCCCTGCTGTGAACCACTGGCATCTGCAGCCTCCAGGCCGCAAGAAGAGGAGTCTGGTCAGCGGCCCCTGCCGCAGGAAATCCCGGCGTCGGCGGCCCAGCCACAGAGGAAGGTGAGATACTGCCCATGGCCCCAGCTGCAGGAAGAAGTGCAACATTTCCTGCAGTTTCTCCCTCCTTTTTACAATTAAATTGCAGTAGTTCAGTACAAGCACCATTCAGGACTTAAAACCAGCTTTTAAAATCAACCAAATAAAGCGGCTTTAATAATGCTCTGGCTTTTCCTGTAGTCTCTGTGTGTCTCAAAAAAAAATCTTAAACTTATCATACCTCTTGAGTTGCCGCTGGTCCCATTCTGGCTCAGCCTGTGTCATCGTTTGCTTCTGCCAGCTTCCTGTCTTTATACGGAGGCTAATCTATTGCTGCAAGCATGGGATGCTCCACCTCCCTTTACTGCTTCCATCACTCTTTCAGAAGCTAACTACTAAGGCTTCTGGGTGATGTAGTTTCAGTAAGTAGCCATCTTTACTACCTATTTTTTCCTTTTCCTCACCCCAAATAGCTTTCCTTAACAAAAATCCTAAAGCTTCACCTTCATTATCTAAACCGCACAGACCAGCAACAGAGTAAACCATTACAAATAGGTAGGCCCATGTCTCAGAGGGCTTATAATCTAAGGGCCAGATTTGTTAAGACTTTTCACTCATTCTATGTCCATGGGAAAAAAATCTTAATAAATCATGCCCTAAGTTTGTACCTGAGGCACCGGATGATGAAATGACTTGCCCAAGGTCACAAGGAGCATCAGTGGGAGAAGTGGGATTTAAACCTGGCTTCTCGAATTCTCAGACTTCTGCTTGAACCAATAGGCTAATCAAAAGTTACAGTGTACACAACACCCTCCTTCAGGCCAAAAATATTTTCAAAAAGCATTCACCAAATTCTACAGAACACTGTGGAAACATAAATAAAGTACTGTGAATCATCTAGTGTCAGTTAATACACTTAAAACATTAAGAATTATTTAAAACTTGATGCAAATACAATTCTTCAGTCAAAAATACTGTCCTGAGAAGGGACACTAGCCCAGGGTTTATACCTGGGAAATTCCTATTCCAACACATAAAAAGTTTAATGTGAGAAACGTGGATATTGCGATAAAGAATAGCATTACTAATAGAAGTGTCAGTACCAAGTGATTAGTCTGTGGATCCTATGCAGAGAGAAGATCCTTAAGAACCATATGATGCAATCAGAGACCAGGAAAATATGGCAGAAAGTGACAGAAATTGTCCCAATTGAATTCAGCACCAGTGGCCTGATTAAAAATAATTTCCAGGCACATCGAGACATGTTACTTTTGCATATAATACCTTATGAACTCCAGAAGGAAGCTCTTTGGCACAATGCAAGTTTTAAGAAGGGCATTAGCAGTATATTTGAGAGACTGAGGTCAGGCACAAAATACCCTGGCTTGCCTATGAGTAAAGTTCATTCCTGTCAAACTATGTACAAATAATAGCCCTTGTGGGGAGACTTTACCCTTAAAGAGTTGCAAGTGTACATGAGTGCATTTTCTGATTATAAAAATTAGTGACGATAGTTACACTTCCAGTTATCCAAAGAAAAGTAATGTAACCTGATATTTTACAGAACTACAAAACAGATCAGTTTAAATCACTTCAGAATCTACAATCGTTCGTATATTTCACACTCCATTTATTGACACCACTTGTCTCCTCGGTTTGCCACCGCCTGAACTAGGAGCAAAGACAGTCCCCCAAACCAACTGTGTCCTAAGAGAAACTCACTGAGAAACAAGAAGAAATTTCTACTGTCCCTACTGGCTTATGCAACTGCACAAAGCACAGCACTTTTTAACATTTAAAATCCATTCTACCTGAGCCCCTGCATTTTGTGCAAATTCGGAAAAATAAACTATGCTGTCAGAAGGATGTAGAAAATGTCCAAGTTAACCTACTTTACTGGCTTTCAGGATCCAAGATAGATATACAGCACGAAGCAGAAGAAAGATCTGCTCACAAACTGCAAGCGAGATCCTTTAACTCACAGAAACGTCTGAATGCGTTAACTGGTGTCCTGCTCGGCAATCCAACCATAGAGAAACGTACCCTCCTGGTAGTCTTAAGGAGGACACTGCTGGTTCAACCTGAAACTGCAGATTGCACAGAAGTTCATGTACGTGAAATTCTCAGCTGCATATGGCAGCATAAACATAAGGAGGGGCTTCAGTTAACACAAGACTGAAACTTGTCAACAGTAACATCACTCGTCAAGGCTTCAACCATTGTTAAATTCAGATGACAATTTTACATATATTGCCAAAGCACTACATAATATGATCAAAATAAAAAGGTGAAAAAATTAACATGTACAGCTCATGTACAGTTATGTATTATATATTTTTTTGTTTTATATTCTATGTTTCATGATTATTATGAATAGTTTCATTGTAAACTGCTTAGGACTTTGGATAATGCGGTCTATACATTTTTTTAAATTAAATACATTAATTAATAATGGCAGAATAAAATGTGCTACATATTTATTTTATTTGGATTTATTATCTACCTTTTATATGCTAAATATGGTTTTTTTTTTCAGGGTTTGGGTTGCCTCACTGAGTGCCTGGAGGGAGTTTATGTTTCTGTTATTAAATACAACACCAGAATCTGAATATTATTTTTTTATATGAGGAGTAGTAAAGGAAGTGTTCCAGTTCTGCTCTGCATCCATTATTAGGGATGTTTTTGTTGGGGCAAAGCTTCCAAATGGATTTGTTTTGCACACATCATGACATAATACAAGCATCCAGGACATCACTCGCTCGCATCCGTCCTTTCACAATGCAAAATATTACAACAGACAACAGGCTTTGGGTTAACAGGGCCGCAGCTTTAATAACCTGGAGGCCCGAGCCCCCTTTTAATTAACATTACAATTTCAATCAACCATTTTCCAAACCGTCCGCCGCTTCACCAGCAAGATGATTCATTCCAGCCACGCGGCTCGCCCTTTGGCCCCCGCACCAAGTTCAGACTCCCACCACGTGCTAGCAAAGGAGCCAACCCGGTGGGCCACTGCCGCCAACCAGCAAGAAGCCAGGCCTGCCAGATGACCCCCGCCGCCTGCCAGCAAGGAGCCCGCAACCAACAACTCCCAGTTGTCCAACATTCCCAATTGCCAGGTAAATCCACCTTAACAGGTAACCAGTGTATTAAGCAGAACAGGCTCGGGCCATCCGCCACAGACACGGGCATAACATGTCCCGTGACCCCCCAAAGATGCGGCCCTACCTACAGAGGAAAAAACTCCTCCAAGGCCTCCTGAATCGAATTAAGGAACAAGTCCATCCCGATGAATGAGAGGTGAACCCTGTCCTTGCCGAAGAGACCTTCCCCCATGACCATTCATATCAAATGTGCCAGCCTCCCAAAAGCACCAACCAAGAACCAATTTGCTGGTTGGCTTTTGACCTATCACCTTATCCGATTCAGCAGGCCTTATGATAATATCAGACCAACACAACACTGTTGTGGGCAACAGCATGAATACCATCATAAGGTCCTTCCGGACCATGCTGATAAACTGCCGGCCGGGCATTTTTCCCCAGTCGTTGCCCCCCAAGTGAATTACCAATGCCTGCGGCACCCCGAGCCGCTCGCATCCCTGGCGCACACAGGGATCAGTTCATCCCACACCATTCCCCACCGCCCTAACCAATACACCCGCGCTCCCCTCCTGTGTAAGTCCAAGTGTGGCCCGTAAGGCCAGCCGCAGGCATGTCTGTGGGCCCAAAAGGTGTAAGAATGCCCAATAATCCATGCAGACTTTCCCGCAGGAGCCGCACCTGCAAAGAAACAAGAGTTAGACACCGCTTACGGCAGCCCCATGCTGGGGCGGACATATCCTCGAAAAGAATTAGAGCGCCAATGCCCGTTTTGTTGAATCACTCCCCCAGGCAAACCCGCTGCCGCCGCCACGGTCGCCACCCCTATCCAAAAAGAATGAGTCCCAAAACGACCAACATCCAGACCCACTGACAACAAAGCCGACCGCAGGACCATCTCAAATTGGTACTTTGTCAAGGGGCGACGGTCCTCATGAATCAAAAACTGCACCGACCCCGTCACCTGGCACCGACAATACCAAATTGCATTTTCCACGGGGCACGAACGGAGCCCCGGCACAGCCTGCAACACAACCATTGCCCCTTTGCCCTGCTGATCAGTCTTAGACCGGGGAATACACAACTCCATCGATTGGGTAGTGACCCTCACATGCCTTGCTAATAATCCTGGAAAGTCCGTGCTGACACCAGACCGAGCCACCAATTCACTAACTCGGAAGGCCCCGAAAAAAGTGAAAATGAAAGCCACCCGGAAAAGAGACGTTTCGTACGGCGAGAAACAAATACTCGGCAAAGCATCCCACAGTCTCAACAAGATGTCATGCGTGATCGAAAGACGCTTATCCCTGCTCCTCCCTACCACCTTAGCCCATCCGATCAACACACGCTGCACAATAAACCGACCCGACGGGAACCCCCACCCATGGGACCTCATGAAGAACGAAAACCCCGCTAACTGCTTCACCACCGCTGCCTTCAAGCAACCGCGCTCCCTGGCGTGTTCCAGAAAATGGAGAAGGGATACGACCGAAACTGGACTCCCCCGTCCAACCTTCGGCAGCAAGAAATCCCGCCGCTTTATGGGCACCTCCCACGTAACTTGACCATGTGGATGGAGCTAATGAAGCTCGCAGCAGGTTCCAGGCCTTGGGAAACCGAATCTCCAAAGGGAAAATGGTACCGCCGCTCCGCAAGAATCTGCCTCTGGTGCCAGTTCCCGAAACAACTCCCACTTGAAACGTGAAAGAGAGTCGGCCACGCCATTAGCGACTCCCGGCACAGGCCTGGCCCAAATGGTTACATTCAATGACATGCAACACAGAATCAATTCCCTCAGCAGTTCCGACACTCTAACACACTTGGCCGCTCTCCTGTTGATGACTTCGACCACACCCTGTTGTCGCACCAAAAGACAACTCTCTTTCCCCGCAGCTGCTGTCCCCAGATGTGAAAGGCCACCACAATTGGAAACAATTCCAAAAACGTAACATTCTTCGTAACGCCAGACTCCACCCACTCCACCTCGCCGCACACCAGGCCCCCTGCAAGTAAGCTCCAAACCCAAGGGACCCTGCCGCGTCTGTAAATAGGTCCAAATCATGATTGGAACGCGGGTAGTCCTGCCAAAACGTAATCCCGTTGAATGCCACCAGGAACCGTTCCCAAACACGCAAGTCCTCCCTCATCGCAACCGTCACGCGCACTCGATGATGGCGCCTCCGCACGCCCGCTGTAGCCCGAGTGAACCATCTCAAAAATGCCCTACCCATGGGAATTACTCGGCATGCAAAGTTCAAACTACCCACCAAAGATTGCAGCTCAAAAAGAGTCAGCTTGGACCTCTGTAGCGCCCTGGCCACCAATTCCCGCAGCCGATCGACCTTCTCCGAAGGCAACAGCGACTCCCTTGCGACCGAATCCTCTTCGATTCCCAGAAAAACCAACTTTGTGCACGGACCTTCGGTTTTGCCAGCCGCCAACGGGATACCTCCTGAAAACATCACATCAGGGACAGGCAGTCACCCGAACCAGCCGCACCCACAAACAAAAAATCGTCAAGATAATGGACTATGTTTGCCGACCCAGACCGCCGCTCTATCACCCAGTGTATAAAGGTGCTAAATGCCTCAAAATAGGCGCAAGCAATAGCGCAGCCCATTGGCATACATTTGTCAAAATAAAATGCCTGCCGGAAATGAAAGCCCAATAAATGAAAATTCTCCGGGTGCACTGGCAACAATCTGAAGGCAGATTCAATGTCAGTTTTCGCTAACAACGCTCCCGGCCCGCACCGTAAAATCACCCGCACCGCTGAGTCGAAGGAGGCATAGCGAACCGAACACATGGCCTTGGGGATACAGTCATTCACGGAATCACCTTCTGGGAATGACAAATTATGTATCAACCGGTACTTACCTGGCTCCCTTTTTGGTATCACCGCCAACGGGGATAGCACGAATTCTGGAAACGGTGGAGACGAGAAAGGACCCGCAATTCGACCTAACGCGATTTCCGCCCGCAACTTATCCTCCACCACCGAAATCAATTGGTGAACCGAAGGACAAGTCGCCCCCCCACCGGGACCCACCCCCCACATGGGATCCGAAAGCCCTCTGTAAAACCCCGGGTCAATACCTCCGCCACATCACATTTCGGATAAACCCACAGCCACGGGCGCATTGGCGCCATCCGAATAGGAGTGGCAGCCTTCTTGCGACACTCATTTCCCGGAACCTTTCGCTCCGGGAGCAGGCAAGGGCCCTTTGCCCGGACGCTTGGCACACCTGGTGGCAGGGTGATCTGCCCCACAAGTGGCACAGGCATGTCGGAATTTGCAGTCGTTGAACATGCACGTGGAGCGGTTAAACCGCCAGCAGACATCTGATACGCCCAATCCAGCCTTCCCCCCACCGATCGCGGGGGACCCCTGCCGAAATGGCCGATTGAGAACAGGGCCCGACGGAGATCCCATCCCCAAACTTCCCGCGGGGACCTTCGACGCCATTTGAGTTAACCACAAACCCACGTCCTGGGTATCCCAGGACATAAATTTGTTCTCCTCCATGCGGTCCCGAAAGCGCTCGTCGTAGTTAAGCCACGACCACCCCTCATACGTTTTGCTCGCCGCTAAAATCGCATCCGCATAAGCTAACAAATACTGTATTGCGTAGGATCCCGATGACCAATCACACTCGCCAGGCACAAGAAGGACCGGATCCAGTTGTGAATATTTCTAGCTACCTTCACCTGTGCCCCGGGAAAACGCTCGCTCTTCCCCCGCTTCTTCTTACCTTTTCGCTTCCCGCGGCGCCCCTCCAACAATTGAAAAATGTCAATAAATTTTCGACGACGAATCTTCCATCTAACCAACCTGGGCACCTCCTCCCAAAGCTCCGTGAGGGCGAGTGCCGGTTCCTATCTGCAATAGAACTCACAGTGTTCATGTCTGCGATTGCTTCCAGGCAATAGGGAGTCTTCAGAGCATTCAGGGACGTTGGCCCTCGAGGAGCGAGTACCGGATCCCGTCTTAGAATCTAAAATCAAGAAGAGAGAGCGGGGCCCCTGAGGAGCAGGTACCCCTTGGTAAGTTTGTAGAGGTAGAGCAGCGGAGAAAGATTTCCCTTGCTAACTCGATTCGTAGTTGCAAGCAAAGACCTTTTAAAGTGGAAGCGGATGACGTCACTACAGGGGGACGCCCCCGAGGTTCGCGCCCTTGCCGGTACAAACTCTGGAGCACGCACACGCGCGAGCCTTTACGTCATCAGGAACATGGCGGATCCGCAGTGTCAGGCCAGCCTGGGGACTCCGGGGAGAAGCGTCAAAGAGAAGCCGCGGCAGCATCTGTCCATCAGAGCCAAAGGGAGTCGCCTCAGAGATACAGAAGGTGGAGCGAGGGCGAAAACAGGCACGAACACAACACTGGGAGAGGAGGTGCTTGTGCAGGAAGCAGAGGTCTGGTCTCTGTTGCCTGAGATGGGCACTAACCAACAGAGTCATAAGGGCAGAGCCATGTGTGCTCATGCAATGGGCCCCCTGTTACACAGGGCCCTGCAGCTGCCGCTCTTATTCGGGAGGGAAAGGTCAGTCACGCTCTTCTCCCCTGAAAGCTGCTCCTCCATGGCTTCCAATTTTTCCACTGGGTTTTTAACAGACTCTTTAGACAATTTGGTGAAAATTTCTCATGGAGACTTTTAAAAGGCAAATAAATGGATGAGAGAGGGAGCAATTGGAATCAGCAACCTCTCACTGCTGATGCATCATTTAACACCTCCCCCCCCTTCCCCTCCGCCCCCCTCCCCGGTAGGTTTTTGAGGAGTGGTGTGATTACAGAATATTTGAAGGCAGCAAGAATGGTTGCCGTGGAATGTTAAAGGATGTAACAGATAGAGGGAATACTGGGGAGATGGGTGGAATGGAGTCAGAATAACAAATAGTGAGCTTGGAGGAGGAGACCGGATGGGCCGTATAGTAAATATGATATTACATAGCATGAGTTCTGGGGATATCAGAGAGCTTCAGATTATCATCAGTACCAAATCCGGTCCTCTTGCCCCCATTGCTGCTGCAGATTTGTTATTCCTATAATATATAATTTGCTAGTTTTTGTGCAAAATGTAAATGACTAAAACGTCGCAGATAAGGGCCCACCCAGCCTGCCCATCCAGATGTCTAGTTTTGTATCTGCTGCGCCATGCAGGTCCTCCCCTCTACTTCTTTCTAATGTTCTAACTGGCGCTCTGTGCAGTTTACCCACAATACAAAATAGTTACCACCATTTCCCCCAGTGATTCTTTTCCATCCTCTTAAGATCCTTTGTCATTGTCAATCGCACTCTCTGGGGTATCCGGTGACTGCTTGGGGGTCACCTGATGATTTACCACCCAAAACTGGGCCATGGAAGTGGGAAGTGGTAGAGAAATGGAGCAAATTTATGTTGGCATTCACCACGAGTCTGGGCACGGCACACAGCACACAATAAAGAAGGATAGCACACAAGCATTTGAAATAATGCACACAGAATTCCCACAGTGTACACTAAAAGACAGGGTTGTGCGCAGACATTTTTTAGTCGTGCTTGTTTTTCATTTCATATTTTTTTGTGTTTCTTTTTTTTGTTTGTTTGTTTCATTTCATTTATCTGAAATGAGAAAAAGCAAAATTAAAAAAAACAAAATAAAATTGTCCAGTCCTTGCCTCATCAGCAAACAAAGAAGAAAACCTTCTGAGCCATTCTCCCAAAGCCCTCAACCTCCTCTTACACCATGAAGTTTCTAAAATCCACTTAAATCTTCACAGGTGGGAGGGGTCCCTGGGTGATCCTGCCCAGCTATTACTGCTCTTAAAATGTTGTGGCAGCCCAGGACTGGAGTCAATATTTCTTTGTTGCATACAAAATGTCACCAGCCAGACTCAGGCAGAGACCATTTTGTATGGAATAAAATAATAATCGGGTCTATATTGAACCGCTGTGTAGCTCAGCAAGTTAGCACTTGGCCTATATATTCAGCAGTGCGGATGTGCCACTGAATATATACGGCTATACTAAAGTTAGCCGGGTAAGTTTATCTGGCTAACTTCACGACAGGTCTATAGGACTACTAGACATAGTCAGATAGCTCCTCCGAGATACGCCCCTGACTTATCCGGCCAGATTTTAGCAGGATAAAATGTTTTCTGGCTAGAATTTAGCTGGATCAAGAGGCCAAATATTCATTTAGCCAGATAACTTATAAGTTATCTTATAAGTCATCTGGCTAAATGCTTCTGAATATGAACCTCAATGGTTCTAGCCTTGGTCTGCTGGTGCCATTTAAAATAGAGGCAGTGATGGGGCAAGGAGCAGCTGCCCCCTGAAGAGTTCAGTGGATTTTAAGGACTTCATGTGGTCCAGGGAAGGCTGGGAGATTTGAGGAAAAACATGGGAGATGTGTTAGTTTTTTACAATGGGGCAAGGACTGGAAAATTTCAAAAACAAAGATTTAAAGATAAAGGAAATTTCATTTGGTTTTTCTTCCATTTTAAAAACAGAACAAAAGGAAACAGCTAATTATGTTATTTATTTACTTCGAGGTTTTTTTATACCGAAGTATAGCGGGATGCCTTCACTCCGGTTTACAAGATAACAACTTAATACAGTTTGGTAATACTGGAACGACTTAATAAACAGTGAACAGAGTAAGGGAAGGGTTAAAATGGGAGCAACGATAACAAACTGAAAAAGGGTACTTTACAGCAAGCGGGGACATCATATAATGTCAGGGGACAGAGGCAGAACTCATAGAGAGGTGCAGGGTAGACTGGGGAAGAATGTATCGGGGGTGGAGCGGGGTGTGGGGGGATCTGGGAAGGGCGGGGGGAGGTAGAGTTGGGGGGGAGGATATTCGGGGGATTCGGTGAAGACTTGCTAAGAGGTGGAGAAAAGTGACGGCTTAGCCGACTCCATCACGGAAAGTTAGGTTGAAATACCAGGTTTTGAGTTCCTTTTTAAAAGATTTAATGTCACTGAGAGAACTTAGGTATTGAGGTAGGGTGTTCCATAATTTGGGTCCTGCGATAGATAGATAGATGTTAAAATTTCCAGTTTGGTTTCAAAAGGACAATAGAGGACAAAAGTAGGAGAGTACACGCAAGCAAACTGGCACATACTAAAGATAAACACCGTATGTGTGTGTGTGTGTGTGTGTAAGAGAGTGCAACAATGTGCAACACAGGGAGATAGAAAGTGAGGGTATGAGAGAGGTCTGTGTGTGTATATAGTGGTTGAATGTGTTTGTGAGAGTGCCTTGTAGGCGAGCGTGGAAGATAGAGGGTTTGTGAGATACAGGGAGATAGAAAGTGAGGGTGTGAGAGAGGTCTGTGTGTGTATATAGTGGTTGAATGTGTTTGTGAGAGTGCCTTGTAGGAGAGTGTGGAAGAGAGAGGGTTTGTGAGACTCATGGAGACATCCAGGCACTATGTGTGTTTGATAGCGTGACTTTGTATCAAAAGTGTCTCAATGACAGACTGAGGGGGCAGATTTTAAAAGCCCTTCGCGCATAAATCCAGCTGGATTTATGCGCGAAGGGGGGTTACGTGCGTAAATCCAGCTGGATTTATGTGCGAAGGGGGTTAAGCACGCCGAGCCTATTTTGCATAGGCCCGGTGACGTGCGCAAGCCCCGGGACGCGCGTATGTCCCGGGGCTTGAAAAAAGGGGCAGGGTGTGGGCGGTCTGGGGCGTGGGCGTGGCCAGAGGCCTCCGAAGGGCCTCTAGGCCGGGGGATCGCGTGCCGGCACTTGGCCAGTGGTGCAACCTATGCCTGCCCAGAGGCAGGCGCAACACGTATAACAAAGGTTAGGGGGGGGGGGGGGGGGGGGGTTAGATAGGACTGGGAGGCGGGTTAGGTAAGGGAAGGGGGTGGGGGAGCAGAAGGAAAGTTCCCTCCTCGGAGGGACCAGGGAACGCCATCTGGGCTCCCCTAGGGCTCAGCACGCACAAGGTGCACAAGTGTGCCGCCGACCCTGGATTTTATAACATGTGCGTGGCCCGTGTGTAGGTATTAAAATCTGCCCCTGAGTGTACTTGACTGAGAGCGAGTCAGAGATAGCCTATGTGCCACTGCCTTTTTAAACCGTCATTTTTTACTAGTCTCTCTGCTAGTTCATAACGATTTCCACAAAACCTGCAAAATTACAAGTTCATGATGCAACAGGACTCAATCAGGTCCCTGATCTGTTCCTTCTGTCACATACCTTGCCGCGGTCTTCTATCTCCACAGTCCACCTTAAGAAGGAGGGATCCACCAGCATGACCTCAACTGGGAGCTCTGTACATGCTCGGTAGAGGGGCTCTTTTGCTTTCTTTTCCTTTACTGGCTGCAGGGCTGTGAAAAGCAGGAAAGACTGAGAGCATAAACAAAAACGTTCTGCCTTCCCAGGACTGGAAATCTCTACAGGACACAGATCTGTCCCCTCCACGCCGCAAAGGGGGAGAGGGACGAGACTTTATCTGAGATTCTCTGACATCAGCCCAGCCTGCTCTTGTCTTATTCATCTTTCTCAGCATCGGACCGGGAACAGGGAAATCTTCAGCCTGAATCCATCCCTGCAGCTTCAGGATTCAGAGGGAAAACAGGAGGGAAATGTCTGCCCTGGTTTCTGAGCAGGTAAGAAATTCTTCTCTAACCTCTTGTTTACAGGGAACTAGCACTTAAAGGAAAAACTTTACCCTGGGCAGCTCTTGTAACCTTCCCTCCTCACAGTCCGGGGTGGTAGTATCATGATTAGGCAGGGGGAGGTGGTCATCTCAAGTGGCAGAATTTTGGGGTGCCAGCTGGTGCCCCGTCTCTTCCAAAACACTTCTGCTGCAGTCTAAAAGGAGAGGGAGATACCCAGGGCCACTGGTGGATCCCATCCCACTAGCAACCAATGAAGCAAGGAAAGGCCCGGCAGGGCCACTAGTGGAGCCCAACCTGCTGGTGGCTGAAGACAGAGAGAGAGAGAGAGGCCCAACAGGATCCCCGGTGGAGCCCATCCCACCAGAAAAGGCCTGGTGGAGGCCTTACCTCAAGCCTAACCCGTTGGTGGCCAAAGATAGAGGGAGAGGCCCAGTGTGTGTGTAAATGAGAGAGTCAGAGAGAGATAATATGTAAGAGTAAGAGAGTGGGCGTGTGTGTTTGATCATGTGCAAGAGTGAGGGAATGTGTATGAGACGGAGCATATGTGTAAGAAAGAAGGCATGTGTGTGTGTGTGTGTGTGTAAGTGTGAGAGCAGGTATGTGAGATTCAGTAAGTGAAAGAAAGCATGTGCATGAGAGTGAGATACAGAATGTGTGTGTGAGAGAAATAGAGCATGCATGTATATGTGAGAGAACGAGGAGAAAGTTTGTACACCAACCTCTACTAATTTAGAACAATTTTAGGGTGACTGAAAATCAAAACTTCCTAGGTATACAGAAGGAATTTTTTAATCCTTATTGGTTTTATGTATTGGAGTTATTTGATGTGTCCACTGTTATGAAATATTGTATTGGTGTTTGGGAACATTTTTTGTCATTTTTATATGAATTTTTAATTATTAGGTGTGTGTTCATAGTAACATAGTAACAATCGGGCCGATACAGTAAAATATCTCCCAGCGCGCGCACAGGACACTCTCCTGTGCGCGCGATACAGTAAGTTAATTTATTTAAATTAGCCCGGCGGTAAAAAGAGGCACTAGGGACACTAGCGCGTCCCTAGCGCCACTTTTTTGACAGGAGCGGCGGCTGTCTGCGGGTTTGACAGCCGATGCTCAATTTTGCCGGCGTCGGTTCTCGAGCCTGCTGACAGCCACGGGCTCGGAAACCGAATGCTGGCAAAATTGAGCGTCTGGTTTTCGACCCGCCAGCCTCGGGCCTATTTTAAATTTTTATTTTTTTTATTTTTTACTTTTTTAAACTTTCGGGACCTCCGACTTAATATCGCTATGATATTAAGTCGGAGGGTGTACAGAAAAGCAGTTTTTACTGCTTTTCTGTGCTCTTTCCCGGTGCCCGGAGAAATTAGCGCCTACTCAAAGGTAGGCGCTAATTTCTGAAAGCAAAATGTGCGGCTTGGCTGCACATTTTGCTTTCTGAATCGCGCGGGAATACCTAATAGCGCCCGCAACATGCATTTGCATGTTGCGGGCGCTATTAGGTTGGGGGGGGGGGGGTAAAGCTAGCACGTCCAAAAGGTGCGTCCAAATGCCGGCTAACAGTGCGCTCCGTCGGAGTAGTAACTGCTACTCCATGCAGGTTATCCTCAAGGCTTTTATGTTGAGTAGTAATATTAAGATTCAAAATCAAGCACTGTCAAACCCATAACAAAATTACTGCTAACATAGGGTGAGCAGCCTTCTTGATAATTCAGGCAATGCTGCTTGAATGTGCTTTATGTTGGACTTGGCTGTAGAAGCAGCCCTGTGTTTTCTTTCCCTAATGTCCGCATATCTTTACCCCAGATCATAAAAGTCAGGGCCCAGCATTGGCTGTCGTCTGAATCCTATTCCCCTTCCCCCCCCACCATTGCTGCGGAGAGCAATGGTGGGGGGAAGGGGAAAAAGCTAATTGTTTAAGGGTAGTAATCTTGCCCATGACTTCTGTTAGGGGAAGTAGCTGTAGCTCCTTGCAGGTTACCCTGCTTAGGATATGTGAATGGGAGATTGCCTGGGTTGTGTGTGAATGGGAGCCTGCTTAGGGTGTGTGTGTATGTGAATGGGAGCCTGTCTGGGAGCATGTGTGTGTGTGAATGGGTGCCCGCGAGGGTTGTGTGTGTCTGGAATGAGAGACTGCCTGGGACGTGTGTGTGTGAATGGGAGACTGCCTATGCTGTGTATGTGTGTGTGACTGCAAGACTTCCTGGAATGTGTGTGTGGAATGGGAGTCTGCCTGGGGTGTGTGTGTTCGTGTGTGTTATTGTTTGTAAGGTTTTGGGTGGACCCTTGGACACTATGGCAGCTGACCACGCTCCCAGGGGGAAGTCCCGTGAGGGGTCACAGGTCAGGCTCAGCTTTGGGACACACAACCCAGAGTTATATCTTTATTAGACAGAGTTGAGAAGCCACCAGAGGTGGCAGTAGTGAGTAGAGATGAAGCCCGGCTGGGCTAGGGTTCCTCAGGATACTGGAACAGTGATTCCCTCTATGGCTGTGCTGTAGTGGAGAAAACTGAGATAGTGAGTACAGTGGAGCATACACAGAGTTCTGGTATAGAGCCTCGTTGGTAAAGTTACTCACACAGCGGTTTCTCCCGGAAGGTGACAAAGAAGCTGGAATAGAGGCAGGCCCTCGAGGACCGAGTACCTGGTTCCAGGAACAGCTCTGAGGAAATAAAGTTGGTAACTCACTGATGATGTAGGCAGCAGTTTCTTCCAAGCAGAAGCGATAAGTTCAGGCAGTGAGTCAGGGAACATGGGCTCTCGAGGAGTGAGTACCAGTTCCTGATAGCGACCTGCAAGAAATGAGAGAAGCCCCCGAGGAGCGGGTACCCCGTTAGGATAAAGTCCAAAAGTTGGAGAGGCAGAGTAGCTAGGTACGGAGAGTGAATCCCATCCGTAAGGAATCCCTTGATAACTCGATTAGCTAGCAAAAAGTGTAGGCTTTTGTATCCGGGATGCGTGATATCATCACAGAGGGATGCCCCTGAGGTTTGCGCCAAAGAGAGAATAAGAAGCAGGGCCGCGCGGCGTGCGCTTCCTATGATACCTGGACAACATAGCGGGATGCAGCGCCCAAGCCGGACCAGGGACGCCGGAGAGGACTGCAGGCAGACGTCCATCAACCGCGGGAGGAGTCGCAAAAAATGTAAGGTGGGCGGAATGGAGACGTCGGACAGTGACAGTCATAACAGTACCCCCCTTCAAAGGGCAGTCTCCTCTGCGGGTACCAGGTTTTGGCTTCAAAGGATGCACGAGATGAAATTGATGGAGCATCTCTTTATCAAGGATATTAGCCTGAGGCTCCCAAGAGTTTTCTTCGGGGCCGAAACCTTCCCAAGAAGGAAGATATTCAAATGTTTTGCCTTGTCTTCGGACATCAAGAATAGCTTCAACCTTATATTCTAGGTCATCTTCTGCATTAATGGAGGTGGTTCCTGAGACTTGGAAGAGAATTCACTGAGTATGAGAGGTTTCAAGAGTGAAACGTGAAAAGTGTTGTGGATGTTTAGTCCGGGTGGTAGCTTCAGACTGTAAGTGATGTTGCCAAGAAGTCGGAGGATTGGAAATGGTCCAATGTAGCAAGGAGGAAATCGAGTGGAGGGTAAGTTCAGTCTGAGATGTTTGGTGGATAACCAGACTTTGTCACCAGGTTTGAAGACAGGCGCTTGAGAATAGTGAGCGTCATAAAACTTCTTAACACGGTCACTCGCTTTAATTAGCATGTCTTTCGTCTGAGTCCACAGATTATGGATTTCATCAGCAGTAGATTGAGCTGCTGAGGATGACACTGAGTGCTTCAGTGGAAGTGCGGTGTTGGTGAACGTCCATATACTACTTCAAAAGGTGTTGATCCAGTTGATGTTGCTGGATGAGAATTGATGGTGAATTCAGCCCAAGGTAACAGTTCAGCCCAATTGTTCTGACGGCAACTCACGTAGGCTCGAATGAACTGTTTAAGGATCTGTTCATCCGTTCTGTTTGGCCATTTAATTGCGGATGATAGACTGAAGTGTACTCTAGAGAGATGTTGAATAGCTTGCACAAGGCCCTCCAGAATCTTGCCATGAATTGGGATCCTCTGTCTGAGACTATGTTTTTTTGGTAGGCCGTGAAGGCGAAAAATGTGCGATATGAAGAGCTTCGCAAGCTCCAAGGCTGAAGGTAAGCCAGGCAGCACCACGAAATGGGCCATCTTGCCGAAGTGATCGACTGTTATCCAGATGGTATTCATTCCTCCAGAAAGGGGTAAATCGACTACAAAGTCAGTAGCGATGTGTGACCAGGGCTGTTCCGGAGCTGGCAGTGGTTGCAGCAATCCCCACGGTTGGCCAGAAACAGGTTTGTGTTTGGCACAGTTGGTACAAGATGCCACGTAGGATAGTGTATCATTTTTGATAGTAGGCCACCAATAGAACTTCTGGATCTTGAGCAGGATGCGACGCTGACCAGGATGGCCAGCCAGCTTGGAATCGTGTGCCCAAAAGAGCACTTTCTTCCTGAGGTGTTTAGGCACGATGGTTTTACCAGCGGGCACAGAATGTGTAGTCGCCAAGATGACTTTCTTTAGGTCAATTATGTGCTGAGGTTCTTCAGGCACATCCTCCGAGAGAAAGGAGTGTGACAAGGCATTGGCTCTGGTATTCCTGTCTTCGGGGCGATATTTAAGCACAAAGTCAAAGTGATTGAAGAATAAGGACCATCTAGCTTGTCTGTGGTTAAGAAGTTGCGCATGGTGGAGATACTCTAGATTTTTATGGTCTGTGAATACGGTTATTTGATGTTGAGCGCCTTTGAGCCAAGGCCGCAATTCCTCGAATGCTAGCTTAATAGGCAAGAGCTCTTTATCTCCGATCCCATAGTACTTCTCTGCCGGGGAGAAACGTCGTGAGAAGAAAGAGCAAGGACGTAAGAATTTGGAGTCTCCAGTTTGGTTCAATACAGCCCCCACACCGACATCCGAAGTGTCAACTTCTACGATGAATGGCTTGTTGGGGTCAGGATGATGCAAGCATGGTTCCGTGGAAAAGGCAGTCTTTAATCTCTCAAAAGCGGAAATGGCCTCCGCAGACCATTTTGAAGTGTTGGCACCCTTGCAGATCATGGCGGTCAAGGGCACTGTTAAAGAAGAGTAGTTCTTTATAAAGCTATAATAGTTGGTAAACCCCAAAAATCGTCTCAGGGCCTTTAGGTTGGTAGGTTGGGACCAATTTTTAATACTCTCTAGTTTTTGAGGGTCCATCTGGAAGCCATCTTTAGACATGATATAGCCAAGAAAAGACACAGAGTCTTTATGAAATTCGCACTTGGATAGTTTGGCGTAGAGCCGGTGTTCACAGAGTCGGCGAAGTACTTGCTTGACATCCTCTAGAATGAGTGGGCAAATCCTGAGAAAATATCAGGATATCATCCAGGTATACCACGACGCTCTTGTACAACAGGTCCCGCAATATGTTGTTCATCATGTTCTGAAATACAGCGGGTGCATTGCACAAGCAGAAGGGCATTACTAAGTACTCAAAATGGCCGTCTCGAGTGTTGAAGGCTGTTTTCCATTCGTCGCCACTGCAAATCCGAACTAAGTTGTAGGCCCCCTTCAGGTCAGGTTTTGAGACTATTTTGGCCCCCAGAAGCTGGTCAAACAGCTCTGAGATTAAAGGCAGGAGGTAGCGGTCTTTAATCGTGATCTCGTTCAGACCTCTGTAATCGATACAAGGACGTAAGGTACCGGCCTTCTTCCCCACAAAGAAGAAGCCTGCGCCGGCTGGAGACTTCGATGGTCTAATAAACCCCTTCTGTAAATTCTCCTCGATGTATTCAGACATAGCCTTGTTCTCAATCGCTGAGAGCGGATAGACACATCCTTTAGGAGGATCAGTATTGGGTTTCAGTCTTATGGCACAGTCATAGGATCTATGCGGAGGAAGAATGTCAGCAGCTTCTTTGGAAAATACATCACTAAAAGATGCATATTGAGGCGGCAGTCCCGGCATCGCTGGAGTTGTAGGCATGCAGATGACAGGAGCAATCTCCTTAAGGCACTTTCCATGACAACCTGGGTCCCAGTGGGAGAGTTCCAAGGAAGCCCAGTCGAATTGGGGTTGGTGCGACTGCAACCAGGGTAACTCCAGGACGATAGGGTGCATGGCCTTCTCTAACACAAAGAAGGGAATTGACTCTGTATGGAGAGCTCCGGTGCGAAGAGTTCGCGCCAAAGAGAGAATAAGAAGCAGGCCGCGCAGCGTGCGCGCCCTATGGTACCTGGACAACATGGCGGGATGTAGCGCCCAAGCCAGACCGGGGACGCCGGAGAGGACGGCAGGCAGACGCCACAGCAGCCAGACGTCCATCAACCGCGGGAGGAGTCGCAAAAAAGGTAAGGTGGGTGGAGTGGAGACGTCGGGCAGCGACAGTCGTAACAGTGTGTGAATGGGAGCTGCCTGGGGTGTGTGTATATCTGTGAATGGGAGACTGCCTGGGAGGTGTGATTATGGGAGAATGTCTGGTTTGTGTGTGTGTGTGCATGTGAATAGGAGAATGCCTGGGATGTATGTGTTTGAATGGGAGCCTACCTGGGGTATGTCTATGTGTGTATGTGAGCCTGCCTGGGTTGTATGTGTGTGTTTGTGAATAGAAGCCTGCTTAGTATATGTACATGTGTGTAAATGGGAGCCTGGCTAGGTTGCAGGTATGGGTGTGAGAATGGGAGCCTGCTTGGGCTGTGTGCATATTTTTGAATGGACACCTGCCTGGGTTTTGTGTGACTGTGTGAATGGGAGCTTGCCTGGGTTGTGTTTGTATATGAATGGGGGCCTTGCTGGGTTGTGTGTGTGTGTGTGTGTGAAGGGGAACCTGTCTGGGATGTACATGTGTGTCAATAGGAGCCTGCCTGGGATATGTGCATATTAATGGAAGCCTCTGTGTGTGTGTGTGTGTGTGTATGGGAACTTGCCTCGGTTCTGTGTGTGTGAATGGGAGCCTTCTTAGGATGTGTATGTGTGTTTGTCAATATGAGCCTTCCTGGGATGTGTACGTGTGTGAATGAGCGCCAGCCTGGGATGTGTATGTGTCTGAATGGGAACCTGCCTGGGATATATGTGTGAATGGGACTCTGCCTGGGATGTGTGTGTGTGAATGGGAGCCTGCCTGAGTTGTGTATGTGAATGGAAGCCTGCCTGAGTTGTGTATGTGTTTCTGTAGCCTGCCAGGGTTGTTTGTGTGCGAGAATGGGAGCTTGTCTGGGATATGAGTGTGTGTGTGAATGGGAGCCTGCCTGTGGTCTGTGCATATGTGTGTGTGTGTTAATGGAAGGCTGCCTGGGATGTGTGTGAATAGAAGGCTGCCTGGGATGTGTGTATATGCATGTGTGTGAATGAGAGCCAGCCTGGAATGTATGTATGTTTGTGAATGGGAGCCTGCCTGGGATGTGTGTTTGTATGTGAGCTTTCGCCTCCTCTTCCCCATTAATCCACAACATCAGGGCATCTGGAAATAAAAAGTCCCCAGGTATGGAGCGAGGGATTATTTTATACTTGTTTGTTTTAATTAGCATTTGATGCATCTGCTGTTTTGAAATATTTTATTGGTGTTTGGGAAATTTTGGATATTCTATTTATTAACTGATTTAAAATAATCATTCTTTTTAGGAATATGGTTTTACTATTATAATTGATTATTTATATTTCTTGATTGTATTTAATATTTTATGAAGAATGTTGCTGTTTCTGTTTTTCCATTGTTGCTCTAAATATAGAGGCAGGCTTGTTGTGGGTTCCAGTTCAGTTCTCTGCACTTTCTATTTATACTTTCTGGTCTCTTTATTCTGTATTTGGTTAGGGTCTGTCTGTGTTCTGCATGGGTGACCCAGGTGAGGTATTTTGCAGGCATTTAGTTTCTGTGTAGTGATCTTTATAGCAGTTGATCTGTCTGTTTTCCTAGTAAGAGGTGTATTGATGTTCTATGGCCTGGTATAGAATGTGCAGTGTTGCCTTTTCATAGATATAAGGTTGTTACTGTTTGAGTGCTGGCTGTTAGGTTTATTTTGGTTTGAGAGATTTACTATATTTTAGTGGTAATTCGGTTTATACATGGCTTTCTGAGGGCTAAGCCCACACCCAGCATACATTACAAAAGATCTAATTCCAAGTGTCTTTTGTGCAGAGTTTTTTGATTGGCACCACAGCTGTGCATGTAAATATAATATGCAAGTTGTGATATTTTTGCCTCAGAAGACTGGACCTTTGAATTTTCTTTTTCATGTACAATCTGTTTTAAATGGATAATTGAATCGTGCGTGTGTGTCTGTAGAGGGAGGGGGAGTGTGTTTGGGGGGAGGAGCATATGTGGAAGGCTGTAGTTTGCCTAGAGTACCTAATACCCTTGCACTGACCATGGGTTCCCTGGGGGGGGGAGAGGGCCACGGGTCTCAGATATTAAAAATATGCATTGCTTTAGGGAACTGGCCATTTTTTTGACAGGCCCAGGACACAGACTGAATTGGGGGAGGGAGGGGAGGCAGCACATTAACAGAGAGTAGGATTAAATGGTCAATATTCTCAGTGGAAAAGGGTAAACAGTGGAGTGCCTCAGGGATCTGTACTTGGACTGGTGCTTTTCAATATATATATAAATGATATGGAAAGGAATACGACGAGTGAGGTTATCAAATTTGCGGATGATATAAAATTATTCAGAGTAGTTAAATCACAGGCAGACTGTGATACATTACAGGAGGACCTTGCAAGACTGGAAGATTGGGCATCCAAATGGCAGATGAAATTTAACGTGGACAAGTGCAAGGTGATGCACATAGGGAAAAATAACCCTTGCTGTAGTTACACGATGTTAGGTTCCATGTTAGGAGCTACCACCCAGGAAAAAGATCTAGGCATCATAGTGGATAATACTTTAAAATCATCGGCTCAGTGTGCTGCAGCAGTCAAAAAAGCAAATAGAATGTTAGGAATTATTAGGAAGGGAATGGTTAATAGAACGGAAAATGTCATAATGCCTCTGTATCGCTCCATGGTGAGACCGCACCTTGAATACTGTGTACAATTCTGGTCGCCGCATCTCAAAAAAGATATAGTTGCGATGGAGAAGGTACAGAGAAGGGCAACCAAAATGATAAAGGGGATGGAACAGCTCCCCTATGAGGAAAGGCTGAAGAGGTTAGGGCTGTTCAGCTTGGAGAAGAGACGGCTGAGGGGGGATATGATAGAGGTCTTTAAGATCATGAGAGGTCTTGAACGAGTAGATGTGACTCGGTTATTTACACTTTCGAATAATAGAAGGACTAGGGGGCATTCCATGAAGTTAGCAAGTAACACATTTAAGACTAATCGGAGAAAATTCTTTTTCACTCAACGCACAATAAAGCTCTGGAATTTGTTGCCAGAGAAGGTAGTTAGTGCAGTTAGTGTAGCTGTGTTCAAAAAAGGTTTGGATAAGTTCTTGGAGGAGAAGTCCATTAATGGCTATTAATCAATTATACTTAGGAAATGGCCTCTACTATTAATTGCATCAGTAGCATGGGTTCTTCTTAGTGTTTGGGTAATTGCCAGGTTCTTGTGGCCTGGTTTTTGGCCTGGAAACAGGATGCTGGGCTTGATGGACCCTTGGTCTGACCCAGCATGGCAATTTCTTATGTTCTTATGTTTGCAAAGGGCAGCAAAAAAGCTAGCACTGGCCCTGTTCTGGTGCAGGTATTGTCTGTTTAATATTCTTTGTGTGTTATCATTTTATGCATGCTTTTATCTGTACATCTCATAGAACATGGATACAGCAGTTTATAAATGCTAAAATAAATTAATAAGAACATGCCATACTGGATCAGACCAAGGGTCCATCAAGCCCAGTATCCTGTTTCCAACAGTGGCCAATCCAGGTTGCAAATACCCAAACATTAAATAAGTCCCATGCTTCTAATACCGGTAAAAGCAATGGCCTCCTGCCTTCCCACTTCCTCCGCATTTCAGATAACTGACCCGGCTCAGCAAAACTCCAAAGAGAAATTCCTCTTCTTTCCTTGGCCCTCTTACAGGCCGATGCAATATGGATGCGCTAAAAACGGATGTCCAAACTGGTAAATTGAGCATCCGTTTTCCTAGCCTGACCGTCTTCAAGACTTTTTTTTCATGTTGCTGCTTTATGTGGTTCCTCCTACTTAGTATCGCAATGAGAAGTCGGAGCAACCACAGAGAAGCAGTATTTTCTGCTTTTCTGTTGTTAGCTTGGGGCGTCTCAAGACATAATGTCAGCTCCGGGGCTGGTGGACACACAGTGATTTATTTACATCAGGGATTTTAGCTAATAGTCTCATCAATATGACATTTACATGTGATGGGCACCATTAGCTACGTGCAGGTTTGGACTCGTGTTTTGAACGTGCTAATCCCATTATTGCATTGAGAGTTATTCTAGCACTTCCAAAACACACGTCAAGCTGTGCGTTAGGCTGAGCGCACTGTATTGCATCGACCTCCTTAGTGATTTGAACTGCCTCACACCATGCCTCGGGGGAGGGGGGAACTCCCTTTCATCCCTCATCGCAGGCAGCAGAGTGCATTGAGCCACCCCTGTTCAGAGCACGGTGCAAAGCTCTTTACATACCTGGGAGCATTTTGAGTTTTGGTCACCCTGAGATTAGCAAGATGGAGGGAGACACGCAGACTTTATTGCATACATATGTGACTATGCTCCCACACACATGCAACTCTCTCTTGCACATTCACACACACTTTTTCTCGCACACTCTATCTACATTCCTCAGATCCGACTCCAACAGTCTATAGTATCCAGCCTTCAGTCCCCAACCCACTCCCCATTCCTCCCAATTGTTCAATTGCTGCTGCTGCTGCTGCCTCCCCCTTCATCCAATCCACACAGACCCATGCTTCTGGCCTGCATGTGCTGATGCCTTCTCCCTCCAGCTGTTGAATCAGTCAGCACCGAGATTTCCAATGTTTCCCTGGAGACCAGGCAATCTATACAATAAACTGGGAAGAAAATATTCAAAAGCCATTGAATATTTATCTAATATTTATCCATTGGTTATCCATCTAAATGGCAAATTAGGTTTATTCAGCCACTTATCTAGCAAAATTATAGCAGGATAGGTCATTATCCGGTTATAATTTGGCCAGATAGAAAAGAGGCGTTTTGGGGGCGTTTCTGGGCGGGGTTTAGTTATCCGACTAACTTAACCAAATTTCAGTTATATCCAGCTAAGGGCCTGATTCACTAAGGCATTTCTTACATTTTGAGTCTATGGGAAAATTCCTTGACGAAGGCTGTAAGTTAGCTGAATAATTTTAGACTTGCTGGGCTATTCACTCCCAACCCGCAATCCCCTTTCAAATTTAATCAAATATGTGCATGGTAGTACTCTCCCCCTCCCCTGCCTCCCAGGGCCTTCCCCACAGTAATCACAAATAAAAACTTTTACTGTCACTGGTCCCTCCCCAACCCCCCCACCCCCCAACTCTTAAAATGTGGCTCACTGTAAATCAACACCGCCCCCCACCCCACACCCAAGCCTTGAAAATCCCTGCTGGGAGTGGCAGAGACACCCGCTCCTGGTGAGCTCCAGTATGGTCTCTGTCAATGCTACTCTGGAAGCATAAACTACACATAGTTTACGCTTTTACAGTTTACAAAGAGCTGTAAAAATAATTTTCATCCATTTGATCAACTATCAGTAAAAGAAGTTGGAAACCACTCATTTTCTAGCATGTTTATTGTTGTCATAGACTTGAGAGATTATCAGTGCTGTATTCTAAGGGGGCTGTGAAATTGTGATATCTACAAAAGAGCCTTGAAGTTTTTCTTTCCCCCACAGGGAGCCTTGGACCAGTCAGAAGTATAAAGCTGTCCTGGAGAACGGTTGCAAATAGGGTCAACTTCCCTGATTGTGTGCCTTTGGGTTTAGGATCTGGGTTTTATCCCACCCAGGGGTTGCAAAATTATCCAGACCAGAGATGAGCTTGCTTCTGCTTGGTTTAAGGGCATATGCTGGTAGAGCTTCAAAGGCGCGCTGCCGTGGCACTCTGTCTATGCACGCCAAAATCTTAAATCCAGTGCTGGCTGGAGGGAGAGGCCTGATGATCTCGTGTTTGCTGTTTCAGGCACAGGTTATATTCAGTGACGTTGCTGCGTATTTCTTGGAAGTGGAGTGGGACATCCTGGGAGAATGGCAGAAGGAACTGTACAAGAAGGTCATCAAGGAGATTCACGGCATCCTGATGTCACGAGGTAAATACGCCTTTTCTATCATGTACCACCCAGAGACACATTGCAGAATGGGTGGTGCCATTTTATTAGGGCCAGAAATCATCCTAGGTGCCGGGTTCCACAGGCACCTAAAATTTAAGACCTGGCTCCTGATACCACCCAAGTCTAACAGGAACCAGGGGAAAAAAAAAAAGCACCACTGCTGCAGACCTGGAAAATGTTTCTGCTCTGTACGGCAAGCTAAAAATTATTTCCTGAACATACCCAGATCAGTCCAGACCAGTGGGTTGTGCATCCCTACCAGCAGATGGAGTCAGAAATCAAAACTTTGGGCACTGCTACATATATGAGAGTGCCATCTGCAGTCCCTCATTTAGTATTTCTCTGACTCCAGCAGATGGTAGAGGTGCACTCCTGCAGTCTTTAGTTAGATAGCAAAATTGTTAAGAAAGATTGGAATTTTTTGATAGGTCAGCTCCCTGAGGTGTTAGGCACCTTCGTGGGCCATCCCTCGGTGGAAGCTGGGCGACCGGGGGGGTTGGACACCCTTGCCTAAGGTCTTGCCCGCAATGATCCGGTGTGTTGATAGCCAGGGGCTCCTGGTTTACTCACCACCAAGGTTGCTTCCTTGACTTCCTGCACTAGCTGGCTCCATAAAGTTACCAAAAAAAGATTAAAAAAAAAAAACCTGCTATGTTTTTTTGGAATCTGAGGTAAGGAGTAGGTGCCTAGGGGGGCCGGCCTTTGTAGCGGCTGGCGCCTTCCCCCACATAGTACCTCAGCTCCTGGGGCTCCGGGTTGATCGTCGAGGGAGGGGGTAAGTTTGTTTTTCTAGGCGCGGCTCGCAGCGGGGCCTGCATCAGCGTGCCGCTGGTGTTTTTGCTGACAGGACTTTTTGCCGCGGCAGGACAGTGGCCTGCTCCTTCAGCCTCGGACCGCGTGGCTGCACAGTGATAGTAATGGCGTCTCGCACCAAAATGGCGGCCTGCTGCGCGTGTGGTGCGCACGGACAGGCACTAAACACAGCCTCTGTTTGTGCAGCCTGCTGCTCGGGACTGGAGGGTTCATCTTCAGGCACTCGAATCGACAAGCAGGACCTCTGCTGGGCGGGACCTGTGTCTCTCACCCGCCCCCATGGGGGGGGGGGGTGCCTCACGCTGCGGATCACGCGGGAAGGATTCCCCTCCCGTTTTGGCCCTCTAGGGGAGGATTCCTCTTTTGGGATGGACTGGTTGGTACCGAATGATCCTGCAATGGGGGAAGGGGAACTGGAGTTTATTCTCCTCCTGCACCAGGCCTTCCTAGCTAGGAAGGCCTGGTGCAGGAGGTGCAAGAGACCCAGTCGGCTGGTTGATCCGTCGGAACCGCCTTGAAGCATGGGAGGTCCGCAGAACCCTGAAAGCGTTCGGGGGCCCATCCTCGCTCGGGGGAGGACAGTTCCTGAGGGCCACAGGGACTAGGGCCTGACTCGGGAGCAGTGCCAGATCCGGGGCGGACCCGGGGCCGGTTCCTAATCTGGGAGACATAGCTCAGGACGACCCGGATATGGACGACCTCCCAGCTGCGGATAGGGATGATCCCAGCATTGTCTGCCTGTTTAAACGGGACGAACTGCGGCCCCTTATTCCCCAGGTGTTGGAGGTCCTGGGGCTTAAGGTTGCTCAGGAGGAGTCCGATAATGAAGGGGTTAATTCGGTTCTCGATGGGATTCGGGGACCGACAACATCCTTTCCTCTGCCTAAGAAGGTCCGAAAGCTGGTGACCCATGAGTGGGACACTCCGGATGCGGGGCTAAAAGTGGGCAGGGCTATGGCAAAGATCTATCCCCTTTCGGAGGATGTTTTGGATCTGTTTAAGATTCCAAAGGTAGATGCGGCTGTTTCGGCAGTCATGAAGAAAACCATCATCCCCATCGCTGGAGCTGCTGCTTTGAAGGACATGCAGGACCACAAGCTGGAGATCCAATTGAAACGGGTCTTTGAGGTTGCCACTCTGAACCTTAGGGCAGGGGTTTGCGCTAGCCTCATGCAGAGGGCTTGCCTTTGTTGGGTTCAGGAGGCAGTTCCCAGTTCCGGGGCCAGCGGTAGTGGTGCGTTACAAGCCGCACGTTTGGAAGCGGGCATCACGTATGTGGCAGATGCTTTATATGATTTGGTGCGTACCTCCACCCATAGCATAGTGACCGTGGTGGCAGTGCGTCGGCTCCTCTGGTTGTATAATTGGGCTGTGGATTTGTCCTCTAAATCCCAGCTTTGTAACCTTCCCTTCAAGGGAAAACTCTTTTTTGGGGAGGATTTGGATCAGTTGGTAAAGCTGCTCGGGCAGTCCAAGGGCAGTAAGTTACCAGAGGATAGACGATCTGGAAACAAACAGGCACCGGGACGCCAGCAGTCCTTTCGCGGTGGTTGCCGTCCAGGCAGGGACTCTGGAAACCTTGGTGCAGGGAGCGGTAAGCCCTCCCAATGAGGCCACGAGCACCCATTCCACTGTCGAAGCTGTCGGAGGCAGATTGTCCAGCTTTTACGCGGAGTGGGCAAGGATTACCTCAGATCGGTGGGTCTTGGAGGTGATCAGGGATGGCTACGCTCTAGAGTTTTCACGTCCAGTTCGGGAGGTCTTTGTGGAGTCCTGAGTGGTCTCTCGCAGCAAGTGCGAGACAGTGCGGGGGACTCTACAGCGACTGGTCGATCTACGGGCCATTGTCCCCATTCTTGGGTTGGAGCAGGGCCAGGGTCGGTACTCAGTTTACTTTGTGGTCCCCAAGAAGGAGGGCACGTTTCGTCCCATCCTGGATCTGCAGAAGGTGAACAGGTGTCTTCGGACCCCTCGTTTTCGTATGGAGACCCTGAGGATGTTAATGCTGCCATACGGAAAGGAGAGTCTCTTGCATCCCTGGATCTCACGGAGGCGTATCTACACATACCGATTCG
Source organism: Rhinatrema bivittatum (assembly GCF_901001135.1). Taxonomy (NCBI): domain Eukaryota; kingdom Metazoa; phylum Chordata; class Amphibia; order Gymnophiona; family Rhinatrematidae; genus Rhinatrema; species Rhinatrema bivittatum. The sequence continues at coordinate 512,459,061 of NC_042616.1, forward strand.
GCTGGACCACCAGCAGTTTCTGCGCTTCAAGGTGTTGGGCCAGCATTTCCAGTTTCGAGCCCTTCCTTTCAGTCTAGCAATGGCTCGTCGTACTTTCACCAACGTCATGGTGGTTGTAGCAGCTTTTTTTCGCAAGGAGGGGATTCTAGTCCATCCGTACCTGGACGACTGGTTGATTCGAGCGAAGTCCCGGGAGGAATGCGAGCGATCAGTCCAGAGGTTCACTTTACAGTCGCTCGGTTGGATCATAAATGTGCAGAAGAGTCACTTGGAGCCCACCCAAACTCTGGTTTACTTAGGAGTGCTGTTCGATACCTTTCGCGGCAAAGTATTTCTGGCGTCAGACCACGTGTCGAAGTTGCAGGATCAGATCCGGGCCCTTCTTCTGAGGGTGAACCCTACAGTCTGGCACCATTTGCAAGTCCTGGGATCCATGGCCTCCACCTTGGATTTGGTCCTCTGGGCATTCGCTCACTTACGACCATAACATCGTGCTCTATTATCGAGGTGGAGCCCGGTGTCGGAACAGTTCCACTTACCAGTGCCGCTGCTTCCAGAGTCAGTCTGTTGTGGTGGCTGTCGCGCAACAATCTGGAGCGGGGGGGGGGGGGAGTGGATCTGGACCCTCCGAATTGGGTGGTGATCTCCACAGATGCCATCCTGACAGGTTGGGGAGCGGTTTGCGTAGACAAAACCGCCCAAGGTCTCTGGTCTCCGACGGAGAGGTCCTGGTCCATCAATCGACTCAAGACAAGGGCTGTCCGATTTGCCCTGCAAGCATTCCTACCTCTGGTCGAAGGCAGAATGGTGCTAGCGTTCTCCGACAATGCGACAACGGTGGTTTATATCATCCGGCAAGGCAGGACAAGAAGCCCCGTGGTGGCGCTTGAAGCACGACTTTTGTTCACCTGAGAGGAGCGCCATCTCGGGAATAGCCACATCACATGTCGCAGGGGTGGAGAATGTTCAAGCGGACTTCCTCAGCAGGCAGCAGCTCGATCTGGGGGAGTGGGAGCTGGCTCCCGAAGCTTGAAACCTCATTTGTGCCAGGTGGGGCGTACCGCAGTTAGACCTGATGGCAACTCGGGCCAATGCAAAGACAGAGCGCTTCTTCCGTCATCGCCGAGAGCTGGGCTCTGTAGGCTTAGACGCCCTGCTGTGTCCTTGGCCCATGGGAATTCTTCTTTATGCCTTCCCTCCCTGGCCGCTCATTGGTCGACTTCTTCAGCGCATAGAGCTACATCCAGGCAGTGTGGTGGTGGTGGCTCCGGAGTCGCCTCGTTGCCCATGGTTCGCGGATCTGGTTCGCATGGCTCTAGAAGGTCCTTTGCAACTGGCTTATCTTCCACATCTGCTCCATCAGGGACCCATATTTTCGGATCGGGAGGATCACTTCTCTCTCGCGGCTTGGCTTTTCAGAGGCGACGTTTGCGATTGAAGGGATATTCGGAACAGGTCATTTCCATTCTTCTTCAGGCGCGATGTCCGGCTACTTCTATGCCCTATGATAGAGTCTGGAAGCTGTTTGAGGCGTGGTGTCTCCAGCACTCCTTGGATCCGTTATCAGTGGAGGTTCCCCTGGTGTAGATTTCCTTCAGCAGGGGCTGGCTAAGGGTTTAGCATTCAAATCCCTTCAGGTCCAGGTAGCTGCTGTTCGCTAGCGGCTCACCCTGATATTGCTCGGTTTCTCAAAGGGGTCAAGCATTTGCACCCTCTCGTCCACCCCTTGTGTCCAGATTGGAGTTTGAATCTAGTACTTCGGGTGCTTTGTGGAGCCCCCTTTGAGCCTTTACGTAGGGCTACGGTTAAAGATTTAACTTTAAAGACCGTGTTTCTGGTGGCCATTTGTTCGGCTCGACGGATTTCAGAATTACAGGTGTTGTCGTGTTGCGATCCCTTTCTTAGAATTTACGACAGTAGGGCTTCCTTGTGCACGGTTCTGTCCTTCGTCACCAAGTTGTCTCGGCCTTCCATGTCAATCAGTCGGTGGAGCTCCCGGGAGTTTCTGCAGTAGTCCCGGGAATCTTCTCAGGAGAAGGAGCTTCATCTTCTGGACGTACAGCGCGCCCTGTTGCGCTATCTGGAGGTTACCAATGACTTCCGACGTTCAACTGTTCATCCTATTCAGCGGGCCTAAGAAGGGGGACAAGGCTTCTAAGACGACCATCTCCCGGTGCATTAAAGAAGCTATCTGTTCCTCATACATAGCCTGAGGGCGTCAAGTGCCCTTGGGTCTAAGTGCTCATTCCACCAGGGCCCAGGCTATGTCCTGGGTGGAGTGTCAACTTCTGTCGCCTCAGGAAATCTGTAGGGCGGCGGTGTGGTCCTCACTTCACACTTTAATTAAGCATTATCGGCTGGACGTTAAAGCTACTGAGGAATAGTCCTTAGGTGAGAGTGTTTTGCACACGGGTCTTTCGGGTTCCCGCCCAGTGTAGGGTGGCTTGGGTACATCCCACTGGTCTGGACTAATCTGGGTATGTTCAGGAAATGAAAATTGGTTTTTACCTGCTAATTTTCATTCCTGTAATACCACAGATCAGTCCAGAGGCCCGCCCCTTTTCAGATTCCGAAAGACTGCCTTGTGCTAGGTGGTTTTGCTGTTTTCTACAAGCTCTTTTGCAGAGGTTCTTGATGGAGTAGTTTCAAAGGTGTTTGGTTTCTGGTTATATTTTTCATGGGGGTGAATGGGTTGTAGGTTTGATTGGGTTTCAGCCCCCCTCACCCGTTAGTTCTGTTAGTTAGTGTGGGCTTGGGTACCGGCCAATACTGAGGGACTGCTGATGGCATTCTCGTATATGTAGCAGTGCCCAAAGTTTTGATCTCTGACGCCATCTGCTGGTAGGGATGAACAACCCACTTGACTGGACTGATCTGTGGTATTACAGGAATGAAAATTAGCAGGTAAGAACCAATTTTCATATATTAAACTTGATGTGTCGTACGAGAGCAGCTTTAGTTTTGTCTGGCAGAATGGAACAGGAGGAAGAATTTACCTCTCTGATTCCCACCTGAGAACCACAACTGTGGCCTAATGGCATAATATCTTAGTTCTGCACTAGATAACTCTACTGTACAACATGTAGCCCTTGCAGGTGGTAACTAGATGTCACAGATCAAATATCCCCTTTCTTCCCTGCACTAGCCTCTAGCTAGAATATTATCTTTATATCCCAGAACTTGGATTTTCTTTCTCGGATGCTCCTAATAATAAGTTGAATTCTTCTGCAGGAGGGCACATGCTGGCAGAGAAGATTGGAACCTACAGTGTCTCCATCTAGGAAAATCATAAGCCTCCAGGGTTTATTCTGAATAAAGTGACAGGATGCAACTATTGCTTCTCACTCAACTTTGTCAGGCAAACATATGTACACCCAACAATATATGCAGTCACTCTGACAGTGCTCCATCAGAACAGGAAACAGAGGAAACCTCCAGGGGTAATTTAGCTTTTTTTTTTTCTTATTGACAGGTTATTCAATTGTTAATCCTGATGTTATATTCAAAATTAAAAAGGAAGATGAGAAATATTTCACTCAACACTATGAATGGGAGGGAAAAGAAAATATGAATGACCCCACCATTAGTAAGTAAATATTTTGGATTTAAAGGACTTTGCATTCTCAGATCACAGGAGATGGATCATTAATATTAAACATTTGGAGACTTAAAGTCCATTTCTTAATATAATATTAGCAGATCCTCAGTGAATCCTTCTAGACATCTTTGTTTTGTCGTAGCAGATCTTCCGATTATAACATCTGTGTTCTCACTGAGCGTTAAAGATGACGAAGATCTCATCTTTGTGGATCCTCCTGAATCAGAGACTGAAGAGATTCACTCTCCTGTAACAGGCAAGTGTAAAATTCCACCTGGACACCTTCACTAAGGTCAGCTGGTGCCATTTTCTAAGGCTGTGCATTTGGATGTAACTAAACTGAAACACTGACTCATTTGAAAATGTCCGGGTCATGTGTTTTGGTAAATAATGCACAATATTTGCTAAAATAAATGATCCAAAAACATTTTGTAAAACCACCAGGGACAAATTTTGGTTAGAAATGGCCCAAACTGAACCAATTTTTTTCCCTGCAAACCCATTCCTATTTTGCTTTTCAGCACAGGCAAGGTTATCGTCCTCCTTCTGGCTTCCAGTGTCTGATTCCTTATTTTGGATACAGTTAACTTGCTGGAGGACACTTGAAGTAGACGGGGGATATAGGAGGATTAGGCCAACAAGACCATCGTTCTGGCATGTAGCAGGATTGAGGGGGGAGTGGAAGGGTCTCTGTATTGTTGCAATGGGAGAGGGAGTGGAGGAAACCTGTCCAATGAGGACATAATGTTAGGAATTATTAGGAAGGGAATGGTGAATAGAACAGAGAATGTCATAATGCCTCTGTATCGCTCCATGGTGACACCACATCTTGAGTACTGTGTACAATTCTGGTCGCTGCATCTCAAAAAAGATATAGTTGCGATGGGGAAGGTACAGAGAAGGGCGACCAAAATGATAAAGGGGATGGAGCAGCTGCCCTATGAGGAAAGGCTGAAGAGGTTAGGGCTATCCAGCTTGGAGAAGAGACGGCTGAGGGGGTCATGATAGAGGTGTTTAAAATCATGAGAGGTCTAGAACAGGTAGATGTGAATCGGTTATTTACTCTTTCGGATAATAGAAGGACTAGGGGGCACTCCATGAAGTTAGGATGTGGCACATTTAAAACTAATCAGAGAAAGTTATTTTTCACTCAACACACAAAGGAATTTGTTGCCAGGGGATGTGGTTAGTGCAATTAGGGTAGCTGTGTTTAAAAAAGGATTGGATAAGTTCTTGGAGGAGAAGTGTAATACCTGCTATTAATTAAGTTGACTTAGAAAATAGCCAATGCTATTACTAGCAACAGGAACATGGGATATACTTTGTGTTTTGGGACTTGCAAGGTTGTTATGGCCTGGATTGGCCACTGTTGGAGACAGGGTGCTGGGCTTGATGGACCCTTGGTCTGATCCAGTATGGAATGTTCTTATGATTTAGCCATGGAAGCTTAACATAGAAACTGTACCTAGTGGGAGGTGTAGTTAAAGGTTTGCATTGGTGGAGGGTTAATGTAAACCACAGTACATAATACAATTTACAGTATGTCATTGAGGAGGTGATTTTCAAAGAGTTACACAGGGGTTGCCTGTGTAAAATTAGTATGTACACACGTATATATTTTATAAACCTTGAGTACACATTCATACTTCCAGTATCACAGGTGACGGGGGAAAAAAAGTGTAGATTAGGTGAGTTCTGGGGTGAAATTCAGAAATTTGCATACAAGTTGCTATTTCATAAGCACTATTCATGCATATATTACCGAACTCATCTGTACACATTTACACCTGCTGATTAACTCACATGACTGAAATCAAGCTTTTCTTCTGGCTGCGTTTTTGGGTGGAAGATTTGGGTGAACTGCTGGAGGAGCTAGGCAAACTGGAAAGTCTGGGAGAACTAGTGGAGGTGTCAGCAAACTGATGATTCCAGGGACATGTGCAAACATTTTCAGACATGGAGGAGTACGTGCATTACTTCACAAAATACTTGCCTCCTCCTTAATTTCTGGGTTAATGCGCCCAAATTGTTACAGTTATGACACACCTAAAATACAGGCACATATTTTTATAAAATGGCTAGGAAAGTATGCATCTTCCTGCATGATAAATTTACACGCTTACTTTTGGAGCAGAAATGCGCAGTATACTTCACAGTTTATAAAATACTAACATAAATTTCCACAGGTCCACTTACATGTGGGAATGGTGTACCACGGACAGTTTTGAAAGTTGGGCTTGCTAATATTAATGAGCTGATTTGTATGATTTTGCATGTGACTCAGCTCATTAACATTTTTGCTTGTCAGTCCACTTTAAATCTACATTAAAGTTAGTTTGCTAAATTACTTTAATGGTTACATACATTAACACGTGTTTGATAGACATTAATACATATGATAAGTGTTAATGTACCTTAGTACACTGACCCCATAGTGGGTGGCTAGGAGTATGAGGAGGCCAAAAGACCAACCAAGAGATTATAATATGAAGAGATTAAAGAGAATGCCCCGGTGTTATCCTGCAGAATAGGCGAAGGTGAAAAGGTGAAGTCCCCAGGAATAAGGAGAGGTGCTGAACAATCACAGAATGAATGGAACCAGAAAGCAAATTGGGCTAGAAAATCTTTCAGAGGAAGAACTTGGAGGATAATAAAGAAAAGTCATTTGTAAAAGGTGAGGGAAGTCCAGAGAAGCAGTTTGTATTTCAAAAGAAGTATAAGACTGAAGAATGACAGAACAATGTCGCAAATGTAAAGAATGACCCGGCTCTACTACCAAGATGAACAAGACCGGGCTGATTTACCACAGCAGATGGAATAGATAAATCCTGTCTGCAAATGACTTATTCTGAATGGAATGGGAATTCCCCAACATACAGAGTACAACAAATACTGCTGGGTTGACAACAACAATGGAGACTAAATTGTAGAAAAGAAGGAGAATGGAAATATCACACATGATATCTTTCATAAGGTCCAATTGTCTTCCTCACTGGATCTCTACCAATTTGGGTAGATAAGCAAGAAAAATGTCCCTATTTGAACAAATACCACCTCCTCCTGTGTTCTTTAGCCAACCTCTCAACTCTGTTCCTATCACTGCAATCCATGTCTGTCCCAGGTATTTTAAAATTCTGTTACAATATTGGCCTCAGCACCTCCACAAGAAGGCTATTCCAGGCCTTGTCATCTCCCTTTTTGGTTCTTACAAGTCCCATACTTTTATATTTTTGCTCTTTTCTTAGGATAGTGGGTTTTTCTTTTTCCAGTTTAGATTGCTTTCCTATCTTTTGAGAATAACATTTGTATTACTCTAGTCAGCCACCAAAGCTTATGAGGCTGTTGTGTGAAACATCCATGAATTTAGAGTTATAACCAGCCATGTAGATAACCACAGCCTTCTTGGAACTGCCTAATGCAGTCAGACCAGTTCTGTTTGGGTTGCAACTAGGGCCACTTCGTGCAGGTCACCCCAGATTTCTTGGAAGTTTGTTTCAGCTGCACTGCTGCTGTCTGCCCACCGGCTTCTCTTCTCCCTTCTTTGGCTCCTCTAAAGTTCCATATAACCGAGCAAACACTCAAGCCTTCTCTCTCATTCCTTGTACTGGTTGTCCTCCGCCTGTCCTTACCAATCTGCTCAGTAAAGAAGTATTTTCTCACATGCCCAATGATCATTCTTGCCTGCAAATTCATATTATGAGTCCTTGCCAACTAATTAACTTTTCATGAAATGTTTCCCTTTTTGTGCTTTACCGAAGTCTGTATGTAAGTATAAATTGACAATGTTAAACTTTCCTGATAAATTAAGGGAGGAGATTATGGTATGGCCTGGTGACAGTGCCCACCTGGTTGTACAATGAGCTTCAGACCCAAAAAGGCTCCAGCACGCATACCTTGAATAGAAGATTCCTTCTCCCTCTGTGCTCAGGGAGGCCATTTTGTCATTTTTCTATTTTTTTCCCTGCCTCCTTTCAAAGGCTTCTCTGATTTGGTGTCTTCCAGTGGGGTCTGAGGGCATCTTCCACCTTAGCTCATATAATTATAACGAGTAAGAATCTTTCCAGTTGGTGTGCCAGGCAGAATCTGATTTCTGATCTGTGGCAGCTGGATGAAAAATAATCTGTTTTATCAAAAAATTCCTTGCGACAGAAATTTTCAGCATGTTTTATAAACTGGCAGAATCTACACCAGACCTGTGTGTGTGGATCTAGAGGAATGGATTTGCCCACTTCAGTATTAAAATGATCAGGTGGTCTATTGCTAGAATGGATTTATGATTTATGATCAGCACAGCACTGGGCGCACTACCTATAAAACATCATGATTCTGAAATGACTTGCACTGATACTGTATGCTCTGGAGTAATCTTTTTTTTATAAACATATTTTAATTATCTTTTCCCTTAACAGGCTCCTTCAATGTCAGACCTGACATTTTAATTCAATTTAAGCAAGAGGGATTCAGGATTGAGACCCAGGGATCTGAGGACAGAGTAAACCTGACCAGCTCAGGTGAATATGAAGAAATGAAAGAAGCAGGTGATGGGTTGATCAAAACATTTCTTACAGGAAAAATGCCTCCTATGAACTACGCACAATGAGAATGAGGCATTATGAGAAAACCCTCTGTCTTGTATTTCAGTTATTTCTGCTTTTTTTTTCCTTTCATTTTCAGGTTGCCCTTTGTTTTTTGGCTTTCATTACTTTCTTCTCCCTTCCTCTATTATTTCACTACAGCCTGTGTCTCTTCCCATAGGTAGCTCCATGTCTCCCCCATCAAGTCTCTCTTCTCTTTCTCTCGTTTGTTTTGCACCTCTTTTCTCATGTTTCTTTGTCTCTTCCCTTCATTTACTTTCATCAGCTACTGGCTCAGCCCCTATGAGGTTTTTCAGTTTTCCTTCCATCCTTCACTATATATGACTTCCTTTAGGGCTGCTTCCAGATACCGACCCTTTCTCCCAGCTAGAAGTTTGTGGTTTTATTGTCTGTGAGCTACGCAGCGCTGGCAGCCAGAGCGAGGCAGGTACGATGGCCTTTCTGGGAGCAGATGAAGGAAAAGGCGGCAGGATATCCCAATGGGTGGAAGCAGCAGCAGGAAAGGAGACAGGAAGTCTTACACTGGTATCGACAAGAGGATGGGAAGCAGTAGGAGGGAGGGAAATGGGTAGACGCCCCTTGGGAATGGGTAGGAAAGGGGGTGGGGGTGATCCACTGCTGGCAGCAGCAGCAGCACAGAAGGAGGCAGGAAGGCTCACATTGGCAGCAGCAGGTTGGAGAGAGGTGGGATTCCACAACAAAGGGCATATTCTGCAGCAGTTTTCATTACTATGGCACTGTGGGAACCTATGTGCATTCCCTGTCGTGGTTTCTTTTCTTATCTACAAAGGGTCTTTAACTTCTTCCACCGGGATACTTAATTATTATTACTTACATTTATACAACTGCCCCTCCAACATAGGCTCTGAGCAAATATATAACATACAATATGTAATACAAAGCAACAAACATAAAAACAAACACACAAAAACAAACAAGACCCCAAATCAGACAAAAACAAATCGATGCACAAAAACAACAAAAAAAGAATGAAACCATGCAAAGATTACAGAAATAAAACCCATCATCTCACTTTTAACTAAGTGCTGCTTCTTTAAATCAGTTATCTAAGACCATTTAAAAGCTGAAGCTATTTTCTACCAGGCAGCCAAGGTTACAATCCCAACCCCACAGTAGAGATCCTGAAAATGGAAGCACTTTGATAGTGACCAGCTGGAGGGAAGAAATGAAGATACTGATAGCAATAGTGGCAAGCAAAAATATTCCATCTGGAAAACTGCTGCGGTGAGTTCCCACTCTTCGGGATCGAGCCAGTGGCGACTGAGAAAGTCGGCTTGGACATTGGTGACCCCGGCAATATGAGAGGCTGCAATACTGACGAGATGATGTAAACCGAAGTGATATGTAACTTTGTTACATGAACTTCGGTATATAAAAATGTTAAATAAATAAATAAATAAATAAATAAATAAATAAATAAATAAATAAATGATGCTCTACCCAATGAATCAGAAGCTGAGCTTCCAGTGCCACCAGTTGGCTCTTGGTTCCTCCTTGGCGATTGATATAAGCCACGGTTGTCACGTTGTCCGACAGGACTCTGACAGATTTCCCCTGCAGAAGGGGTAGAAAGGCTTGCAATGCCAACCTCACCACTCAGGTCTCCAGACGGTTGATCGACCAACTGGATTCCTCCAGGGACCAGAGGCCTTGGACCGATTTGTCTTGACATACCGCTCCCCAACCGGAGAGGCTGGCATCCGTAGTCACTACCATCCAAACAGTCATTTCCAGGGGCATCCCCTGGTTCAACTGATCTGAGAGGAGCCACCAGTCAAGACTGGACCGAGCAGAATCTGTAAGGGGAAGGCAAAGGTGGAACTGTTCTGAGACAGAGTTCCAACGGGAAAGCAATGCTGATTGTAGAGGCCTCATATGAGCAAAGGCCCATGGCACCAACTCTATGGTGGAAGTCATGGAATCAATGACCCGCAAGTAATCCCATACTTTTGGAGGATTCTTGGACAACAAATCTTGAATCTGTCCTTGCAGCTTTAGAATGTGGTCCTCGGTGAGAGAGACTCTGCCACGTCGTGCGTCGAACAAAGCTCCCAGGAATTCCAAAGCCTGAGAAGGATTCAGGTGGCTTTTGGCGGGATTGACTACCCAACCGAGAGACTGTAGTAGCTAAAGTATTCTGCTCACTGCCGAGCGACAGCTCCTCCGACTTCGCCCGAATCAGCCAGTCGTCCAGATAGGGGTGCACAAACAAACCTTCTTTTTTCAGGTGCGCTGCCACTACAATCATGATCTTGGTAAAGGTCCTGGGCGCCATAGCCAGACCGAAGAGAAGGGCCAAAACTGAAAATGATCGTTCCCTGTACGTACCAGGATCAGTCCAGACTGCTGGGTTATGCCTCCCGTCCAGCAGATGGAGTCAGAGAGAAACTGAAAAGGCACCACTGATATACCCTGGTGCGCCCCCTGCGATCCTCCAGTATATCTCTGACTCCAGCAGATGAGAGAGCATAACCTTGCGGTCCTGATCTCCTGTAAATTGAACTGTGAAGGGATTTCCCTATCAGGTTTGACTTAATATAGAGGAGAAATCCTGTGACTAGATCAATTAGTGATTTGTACCTAATTTGGTAATAATAAGTGGAGCCATAGCAGGCCAGGCAGGGCACTGCCCTACAGCCTTTTCCCGGGGTTTTTTTTCAGTCTTACCCAGTGAGAGGAGGGGAGGATTAATCGGTGGGCCGGTCACTCTCCCTATCCGCCTCCTGAGAAGTTTCATTCCTCGGAGAAGAAAGTTTAGTCGGGTGTGCTACACCCCCTGCAGGCTCCACCAGCCACTTGTCTGTGAGGTACTTTAGCTGCCGGTGGCAGCGCTATTAAAAAAAAAAAAAAAATAAAAATTTAAAAACGAGGTAATTGTGTCCACTGCCTGCGTTCCTCACTGTGGTCTCCGGAAGGGGTGGCTTGTCACCCAGCCCTTACTCGTGCCGTTTTTTGGTGTTAAAAAAAAACCATGCCCCGAGGCACTGTTTGTACAGCATGTGGGGGGCCGGGCCGTCGGCTCTCCCGCAAGGGCCTTTGCTCCCGGTGCCTTCCCGGGGGTGAGGGTTCCTCGCGGGGGTCAGCCGCGGCCGGGAGCTCCCCTTCCCCGTGGCGTGGGGCACGGCCAGCGTCGGCCAAATCTCGGCAGTCCGCGCTGCCGATACCGGGGGCGGCGGCCATTTTAGAAAATTCGGCGGCCATTTTAAATGACTTGGATCGCGATGCGGTTTCGTCGGAAGAAGGGGATGACTCCCCCCCCCCCCTGTCCCCACCGGATCTTAGCCCCCGCGGGTTACCAGGGCCTGTTAATTTGCCACCTGTGGGAGCAAAAGGAGGTTCTTTGAAGAGGCCTCATCCCTTTTCCTCACAATTTGTACTTTTGCTCCACAAGGCTTATATGGAGGCCGAAGCGGAATGGGAGCAGGGTACTCCTGCCCCAGATAAACGGGGGAGACTTTCTACTGGTCTCTTTGGCTTGGGGGATGCAGCCCCGGCTCCTCCTCAACCTCCGCAGCAGGCTGCTCCAGCTCCTTCGGCTCCCCCTCCAAAACCTCCTCAGCATGTAGCTCCGGCCCCCCTTTCACAGGATCCGTCCACGCCGGATCCTGATATGGATGTAGGGGGTACGGACCCGGTTGAGGGGGATGATCCTCAGATACTCCGCTTATTTCATAAGGAAGAACTGGATCCCTTGATTGCCCATGTTCTTCGGGAACTAAAGATTCCAGTACCCCAGGTTGACTCCAATTCCCAGCCAGGGGATTTTGAATTAGACGGGCTCCGCACGCCTGCGCATGCCTTTCCTTTTCATAATAAACTGTTTCAGCTTGTATCCCGGGAATGGGATAATCCGGAGGCAACTCTTAGGGTCAGCCGCGCTATGGATAAGCTTTACCCTCTCCCTGCGGATTCCTTGGAGCTCCTTAGGGTGCCAAGGGTGGATTCGGCGGTCACTGCCATGGCTAAACATACCACCATTCCCGTAACAGGGGGTACGGCCCTTAAGGATCTTCAGGATCGGAAGCTGGAGACGTTGCTTAAGCGCATCTTTGAGGTTTCGGCTTTGGGAGTACGGGCGGCCGTTTGCAGCTGCATGGTACAAAGGGCTACCCTTCGTTGGGTACAACAGATGTTGACATCTCAAGATCTGCCTTCGGATGAAGCAGAGCAAGCAAACCGTATAGAATCCGCGGTGGCTTACGCCGCGGATGCCTTTTATGACCTCCTCCGCACTTCGGCCCGGTCTATGTCTTCGGCTGTGTCGGAGGTTACTCTGGCTGCGTCATTGGGCGGCAGACTCTTCCTCCAAGGCCCAACTCGGTTCCTTTCCCTTTCGGGGCAAGTTGTTATTTGGCACCGAGTTAGAAGACCTTATCCGATCTTTGGGGGAGAATAAAGTGTTTAAGTTGCCAGAGGACAAGCCTAGATTTTTTCGCCCTTCGGGTACCTTCCACGGACGGTTTCGTGGGCAACGCCGTTTTCGCTCGGGAAGGGGGTCCTCTTTTGCTACCCGACAGCCGTCTCCGCGTTCCCAGTCATGGACTCCTTCCTTTCGTGGTAGAAGGCCGGCACGCGCAGGGGCGTCTCATACCTTCGCCACCTCTAAGGCGGCTCAATGAAGGGACGCCGGTCCATTCCTCCGTCCCGGAGGTAGGAGGACGACTCTCTTACTTTCGGGAGGAATGGGCCACAATTACCTCAGACCAATGGGTCCTCGACATTATATCTCACGGCTACGCCCTAGATTTTGCAAGGCCCCTGCGCGATTTGTTCCTTATCTCTCCCAGCGGTTCTCAGGTAAAGCAACAGCGAATTGCTCAGACCCTGGAGCGATTGCAGGCGCTGGGTGCAATAGTGCCTGTGCCGCCCGCCGAGCAACGCACGGGCCGTTATTCCATCTATTTCATCGTTCCCAAGAAGGAGGGCACATTTCGGCCGATTCTGGATCTCAAGCGAGACAACAGGGCGTTGCGCATACCGCGGTTTCGGATGGAGACCCTGCGCTCGGTCATAGCGGCGGTACACAAAGGCGAGTATTTGGCTTCCTTAGATCTCACGGAGGCTTACTTGCACATAGGGATACAAGAGTTCCATCAAAGATTTCTGCGCTTTATGGTCCTGGGAACTCACTTCCAGTTTTGTGCTCTTCCGTTCGGTCTGGCGACAGCTCCGAGGGTGTTCACCAAGGTAATAGTGGTGGTGGCGGCGAGTCTTCGGAGAGACGGAGTGTTGGTACACCCGTATTTGGACGATTGGCTCATCCGAGCAAAATCGCGACGTCTCTGCGAAGATGCGATTCAGGCAGTCCTTCACCGGCTCCACTCCTTGGGGTGGGTGGTCAATTACACCAAGAGCCATCTGATCCCCTCCCAGAATTTGGAATTTCTGGGCGCCTCGTTCGATACGAAAGTGGGAAAGGTTTCTCTCCCACAGGCAAGGATGGAGCGTCTGATGGCGCACGTTCGCCGTCTCCTCGCCCTTCCCCTGCCTGTGGTATGGGATTACTTACAGGTTCTTGGATATATGGCATCCACACTGGATTTGGTTCCGTGGTCATTTGCGCATATGCGGCCGCTACAGAGGGCACTTCTGTCTCGTTGGGACCCCAAATCGGAAGAGTTTCAGATACCTTTGCCACTCTTACCCCCAGCGAGGACCAGTCTACAATGGTGGTTGGATCCGGTCCACTTGCTCCAAGGCACCGATTTGGATCCGCCTCAATGGATCATTGTCACGACCGATGCCAGTCTGACGGGCTGGGGAGCAGTCTGTCAGTCTCAGTCCGCTCAGGGACGTTGGACGCCTCCTCAGACCAAGTGGTCGATCAATCGTTTGGAAACAAGGGTGGTTCGCCTAGCATTACAGCACTTTCTGCCTTTGATTCGGGACAGAGCAGTTCGGGTTCTGTCCGACAACGCAACCACGGTAGCGTATATAAATCGGCAAGGCGGTACATGGAGTCTACCGGTAGCAACCGAAGCCAGCCAGTTGATGGCGTGGGCAGAGCAGCACCTGTCTCGGATTGCGGCGTCCCACATCGCAGGAGTCGACAACGTTCAAGCAGACTATCTCAGCCGGCAACGACTAGACCCGGGAGAGTGGGAACTATCTCCCGAGGCACTCAGACTCATCTGTCGCCGGTGGGGAACTCCCCGGTTGGACCTCATGGCAACTCGTTTGAATGCCAAGGCAGCTCGCTTCTTCAGTCGCAGAAGGGAACACGGGTCGGAGGGCGTAGACGCGCTAGCTCTTCCCTGGCCTGCGCACGTTCTTCTGTATGTGTTTCCACTGTGGCCGTTGGTGGGGAAAATATTGCGTCGCATAGAATCCCACACGGGACCTGTCATTCTCGTAGCTCCGGAGTGGCCGAGGAGACCGTGGTTCGCCGACCTCATCAATCTAGCGGTGGACGGCCCCTTGCGGCTCGGTCATCTGCCTCAACTCCTTCGGCAGGGTCCAGTATTTTTCGACCAGGCCGATCGCTTTTGTCTAGCGGCTTGGCTTATGAGAGGCGGCAATTGAGAAGGAAAGGATATTCCGAGTCGGTCATTACTACTCTTCTGCAGGCTCGTAAGCCCTCTACCTCGGTTGCTTATGTCAGGGTATGGAAGGTTTTTGACTCCTGGTGTCGGGGTCTGGAAGTGCCGTCGCGGAAGGCTACGGTGTCTCATATTCTGACTTTTTTGCAAGAGGGTCTAAAGAAGGGTTTATCCTATAATTCTCTGCATGTGCAGGTAGCGGCCTTAGGCTGTTACCGCGGTAAACTTGACGGAGTTTCCATTGCCATGCATCCGGACGTTGCACGATTTTTAAAGGGAGTTAAACATTTGCGACCCCCGGTGCGACCTATCTGTCCTTCTTGGAGTTTAAATTTGGTTCTCCGGGGTCTTTGTACTTCTCCGTTTGAGCCTCTACGAAGGGCTACTCTCAAGGATCTCACTCTCAAAACTGTTTTTCTCGTCGCTATTTGTTCAGCTCGCCGAATCTCGGAACTTCAGGCGTTGTCTTGTAGGGAACCTTTTCTCCGTATTTCTAATTCGGGGGTTTCTCTACGTACCGTTCCTTCGTTTTTGCCTAAGGTAGTTTCCGCCTTTCACGTCAATCAGACGGTGGACCTACTGGCATTTGCGGTGGACGGGGCTGAGGCGTCGCGGCAACCGGAACTTCGCAAGTTGGATGTTCGAAGGACGCTCTTGCGGTACCTGGACGTTACCAACCCCTTTCGGTTGTCTGATCATCTGTTTGTCTTGTGGGGTGGTCCAAAGAAGGGAAATAAAGCTTCAAAAACTACGATCGCACGCTGGTTGAAAGAGGCGATTGTGTCTACTTAAATTTTCCAAGGTCGCGCCGTTCCGGAGGGTCTTAAGGCTCATTCTCTGCGCTCCCAGGCGGCGTCGTGGGCAGAGAGTGGGTTTATTTCCTCGCAGGAAATTTGCCGAGCGGCTACTTGGAAGACATTGCACACCTTTGCGAGACATTACCGTTTGGACGTGCGCGCTCCGACGGTGGACTCATTCGGCAGTGGTGTGCTTCGTGCGGGACTGTCAGGGTCCCACCCCGTTTAGGGCAGCTTGGGTACTTCCCAGCAGTCTGGACTGATCCTGGTACGTACAGGGAAAGGAAAATTAGGACTTACCTGATAATTTTCATTCCTGTAGTACCAAGGATCAGTCAAGACGCCCGCCCATTTCAGTGAAGAGTGTAGAGTCCCGCAACTGTTGTTTTTTCGTGTTTTTCGGGTTCCGTTTTTTACGGGCACTTGCTTGTTTTCATGGTTTCCTCGTTTTTTCCACATGTTCATATACGTTTCATCTTTATATTGAGCTAGTCACAGAATTTGCCATTGTTTTCTAATTTCATACTGCTTTGTTATGGATTATACTGGAGGATCGCAGGGGGCGCACCAGGGTATATCAGTGGTGCCTTTTCAGTTTCTCTCTGACTCCATCTGCTGGACGGGAGGCATAACCCAGCAGTCTGGACTGATCCTTGGTACTACAGGAATGAAAATTATCAGGTAAGTCCTAATTTTCCTCTGTTAAGCGCCAGGTCATTATGACGCTTATATCCAGGGATACAAGAACACTTAGATTTTGTAGAAAGTATAATTTTTTTTTATTGATCAATATAAGTATTCTTGGGAGATGCTGGATGCCCTTTCTCTGACAAACTGACCAGCATCTCATCGTATATATGAACTGATCCTTTTATACAATATAGTACTAGGTTAGAAATTCTAGAAGTGTGTGACTACCAAGAGAATAATTTACACAGCTTGTCGTGTCAACAGCATGATAAGATTATCCCTAAGCTACCCTAAGTATTTCTCCAAGGTGGGGCCCATTTACCATCACTCTTTAGATAGTCTTTTGTTCTGTTAGAATCTTGTTGGTCAGGGCAATTAACACATCTGAGGCTGTGTTTACAGATGCCCCTGAAAATAGTGCCTCTATTGTGACAGTATAGCCTGAAGTTTACAACCGTTGCCTTCTCCTTTGTGATGCCTAATTATAGGGTCACAAATGTGGCGCCAGCTTCAACTGCTGTCCAGGTTTTTTTTGGAATTCCTGCAGGTCAGGCTCAGTAAGTCATTTGAAGTTCACATAGTCTAAGATAGCAGAGGATTCTGGGTCAATTGCCTTCTCCATATCGCCCAGCACGGAGAACCACAGGAACTTCTGGTTGTCTGGACGGATGCCGATGTGTAAATATGCTTCGGTGAGATCGAGGGACGCTAGGAACTCGACCTTGTGGACCGAAGCTATAACCGATCGCAGAGTCTCCATGTGAAATCGTGGAACCCGAAAGCATCTGTTGACTCGCTTTAGATCCAATATGGGCCGGTAAACGCCGTCCTTTTTTGGAACTACGAAGTAAATGGAGTAATGACCTTTTCGCCGTCCTTCGGGGGGAACAGGAACTATTGCCCCTAGATCGATCAGACGCTTCACAGTGTCCCTGACCACTTGCTGTTTTTCTTCGAAGGAACAAGGGGAGATTAGGAAGCGATCTCGAAGGCGTCGAGCAAAATCTAAAGCGTAGCCTTGACTTATCACCATGAGGACCCATTGGTCTGAAGTTAATTGGCCCATTCCTCGTAAAACTGAGACAGTCTTCCTCCCACTAGCGGAACTGAGGAATGGACCAGCCACATTTCATTGAGATGATTTACCTCTGCCTGCATACTGGGAGGGCCCAGATCTTCCGAACCTGCGGCCACAAAAGGACTGATTGCTGCCGGGCAGCAAGTTGCCTGGAGGAGCTCCCCAAGAAATGAAAAGACCGGAATCTGTGATTCCCACGAAAACGAGACCGGGGCTTATCCTCCGGCAAACGATGAACCTTGTTTTCTCTCAAAGATTGTATCATATCTTCAAGCTCCTTTCCAAACAGTAACTTGCCCTTGAATGGCAAAGAACCTAAATAGGCCTTGGAGGAGACGTCGGCTGACCAATTTCTTAACCACAGAAGGCAGCGGGCCGAGACAGCTGCTACCTGGTTTGGGCCGATGTCCTAAGGAGGTCATACAAGGCATCAGCACTGTATGCCACCGTGGCTTCTAGATGTCCTGCCTGAACGGCCTGCTCTTGAGAAAGAGAAGTAATATTCTGTAAATATTGGACCCAGCAAAGACCTGCGCGCAGGGAAAAGCTGCTGCACATGGCAGCACGAACTCCTAGTGCAGACACTTAAAAAATGCGCTTAAGCTGCACTTCAAGCTTACGGTCCTGCAGGTCTCAAAGTGCCATTGCTCCCGTCACTGGGATGGTGGTCTTTTGTTACAGCAGACACAGCTGCGTTCACGTTAGGCACTTTTAACAGGTCCAACGCCTCCTCGGGCAGTGGATTCAGCCGACCCATGGCCTTACTGACCTACAGCCCTAATTCAGGTGTGTCCCACTCCCGGAACAGTAAATCAGTGACAGACAAATGACAGGGAAAAGACTTTGTCGGACCCCGGAGACCTAGCATAACTGGGTCAATGTTACCCAGCCGGGAATCTTCCTTAGGCACCTCAATACCTAATTCTTGCAAAACAGCCAGAATCAGCGGATCCAACTCATCTTTCCTAAAGAGACAGATCACCTTGGGGTCATCTCCCTCTGTGCTTGGAGGCTTGACTTGACCCATGTCGTCGTCCGGATCTGCCCCCAGTGGGGGTTTGTCTCCCAAATTCGCGCCATCCGGAGCAGAATCAGGAGAAGACGTATCGCCCACCGGATGGACCAAGGAGGGAGCACGTGGGGGCCGAGACACTGCAGCATCTCCGTTCTCTGAAAGTGGAGACCACTTAGGGGCCCGCTCAGTGCGGGACTGGAATAGTCCTAGGGAATTGGCTAGACAAGAGGAGTTAGCTAATCTGGCGGACAGATGGGATTGCTTCCTCAGAGGCTTCAAGGAGGAGGCTGTTCAGGAGATAGGAGCATCCTTAAGAACATAAGAAATTGCCATGCTGTGTCAGACCAAGGGTCCATCAAGCCCAGCATCCTGTTTCCAACAGAGGCCAAACCAGTCCACAAGAACATGGCAATTACCCAAACACCAAGAAGATCCCATGCTACTGATGCAATTAATAGCAGTGGCTATTCCCTAAGTAAACTTGATTAATAGCCGTTAATGGACTTCTCCTCCAAGAACTTATCCAAACCTTTTTTGAACTCAGCTACATTACCTGCACTAACCTCATCCTCTGGCAACAAATTCCAGAGCTTAATTTTGCATTTAGTAAAAAAGAATTTTCTCCGATTAGACTTAAATGTGCTACTTGCTAACTTCATGGAATGCCCCCTAGTCCTTCTATTATCCAAAAGTGTAAATACCCAATTCACATCTACTCGTTCAAGACCTCTCATGATCTTAAAGACCTCTATCATATCCCCCCTCAGCCATCTCTTCTCCAAGCTGAACAGCCCTAACCTCTTCAGCCTTTCCTCATAGGGGAGCTGTTCCATCCCCTTTATCATTTTGGTTGCCCTTCTCTGTACCTTCTCCATCGCAACTATATCTTTTTTGAGATGTGGCGACCAGATTTGTACACAGTATTCAAGGCGCGAGGCATTATGACATTTTCCATTTTATTAACCATTCCCTTCCTAATAATTCCTAACATTCTGTTTGCTTTTTTGATTGCTGCAGCATACTGAGCTGATGATTTTAAAGTATTATCCACTATGATGCCTAGATCTTTTTCCTGGGTGGTAGTTCCTAATATGGAACCTAACATTGTGTAACTACAGCAAGGGTTATTTTTCCCTATGTGCAACACCTTGCACTTGTCCACATTAAATTTCATTTGCCATTTGGATGCCCAATCTTCCAGTCTTGCAAGGTCCTCCTGTAATGTATCACAATCCGCTTCTGATTTAACTACTGTGAATAATTTTGTATCATCTGCAAATTTGATAACCTCACTCGTCGTATTCCTTTCCAGATCATTTATGTATATATTGAAAAGCACCGGTCCAAGTACAGATCCCTGAGGCACTCCACTGTTTACAGTTTTCCACTGAGAAAATTGACCATTTAATCCTACTGTTTCCTGTCTTTTAACCAGTTTGTAATCCACGAAAGGACATCACCTCCTATCCCATGACCTTTTAGTTTTCTTAGAAGCCTCTCATGAGGGACTTTGTCAAACACCTTCTGAAAATCCAAATACACTACATCTACCGGTTCACCTTTATCCACGTTTATTAACCCCTTCAAAAAAATGAAGCAGATTTGTCAGGCAAGACTTCCCTTGGGTAAATCCATGTTGACTGTGTTCCATTAAGCCATGTCTTTCTATATGCTCTATGATTTTGATCTTTAGAATAGTTTCTCTATTTTTCCCGGAACTGAAGTCAGGCTCACTGGTCTATAGTTACCCGGATCACCCCTGGAGCCCTTTTTAAATATTGGGGTTTCATTGTACCTGAAGACTGGAGGGTGGCCAATGGATGATTTTAATGATAGGTTACAAATTTTAACTAATAGATCAGAAATTTCATTTTTTAGTTCCTTTAGTACCATAGGATGCATACCATCCAGTCCAGGTGATTTGCTATTCTTTATTTTGTCAATCTGGCCTACTACATCTTCCCGGTTCACAGTGATTTGGTTTAGTTCATCTGACTTATCATCCTTAAAAATCATCTCCGGAACTGGTATCTCCCCAACATCCTCATTAGTAAACATGGAAGCAAAGAATTCATTTAGTTTTTCTGCAATGGCCTTATCTTCCCTAAGAGCCCCTTTAACACCTCGGTCATCTAATGGCCCAATGACTCCCTCACAGGTTTCTTGCTTCGGATATATTTAAAAACGTTTTTATTATGAATCTTTGCCTCTATGGCCAACTTCATTTCAAATTCTCTCTTCGCCTGTCTTATCATGTTTTACACTTAACTTGACAATGCTTATGTTTAGTCCTATTTTCTTCAGATGGATCCTTCTTCCAATTTTTGAAGGATGTTTTTTGGCTAAAATAGCATCTTTCACCTCACCTTTTAACCATGATGGTAATCGTTTTGTCTTCCTTCCACCTTTCTTAATATCTGGACTGCGCCTCTAGGATTGTATTTTTAAACAATGTCCATGCCTGTTGAACACTTTTAACCTTTGCAGCTGCACCTTTCAGTTTTTTTTCTATTTTCCTCATTTTATCAAAGTTTCCCTTTTGAAAGTTTAGTGTTAGAGCTGTAGAGTTACTTATTGTCCCCCTTCCAGTTATTAGTTTAAATTTGATCTTGTTATGATCACTATTGCCAAGTGGCTCCACCACCTTTCCCTCTCTCACGAAATCCTGCATTCCACTAAGAATTAAATCTAAAATAGCTCCCTCTCTTGTTGGTTTCTGAACCAATTGCTCCATGAAGCAGTCATTTATTACATCCAGGAACTTTATGTCTCTAGCAAGTCCTGATGTTACATTTACCCAGTCAATATTGGGGTAATTGAAATCTCCCATGATTATTGCACTGCCAAATTGGTTAGCTTCTCTGATTTCTCTTAGCATTTCATCATCTGTCTGACCATTTTATCCAGGTGGACGGTAGTATACTCCTCTCACTATACTTTTACCCAACACACATGGGATTTCTACCCATATAGATTCTACTGAGCATTTAGTCTCTTGTATGATTTTTATCCTGTTGGACTCTATACCCTCCTGGACATAAAGTGCCACACCCCCACCAAGTTGATCCTTCCTATCATTGCAATATAATTTGTACCCTGATATAACACTGTCCCATTGATTATCCTCCTTCCACCAAGTCTTTGTGATGCCAATTATGTCAGTCTCATCATTTACTGCTATACACTAACTCTCCCATCTTACTTCTTAGACTTCTGGCATTGGCATACAGACATTTCAAAGTGTGTTTTTTGTTTGTATTAATAACCTGCTTTTCAGTTGTTAGGAATAATTTGGAAATCATTAGCTTCAGTGATTTTTTACACATAGGTACATGGGCTACGTTTTCTTTTATTGGAACCTCTCTGTTGGGATGCCCTAACTCTCCTGTTTCATTAGTATCCTTCAAGGACACATTGCTCCAAACCATGCACTGCTGAGTGACTGTCGGCTTTTCCCCTTGTTCTAGTTTAAAAACTGCTCTATCTCCTTTTTGAAAGTTAGTGCCAGCAGCTTGGTTCCAGTCTGGTTAAGGTGGAGCCCATCCTTTCAGAAAAGTCTCTCCCTTCCCCAAAGGTTTCCCCAGTTCCTTACAAAACTGAATCCCTCTTCCCTGCTCCATCGTCTCATCCACGCATTGAAACTCTGGAGCTCTGCCCAGGGGCGGATTGACCTATCGGGAGATCGGATTGACCTATCGGGGGATCGGGCCTCCTGTCACGTGATTTTTTTTTTTTTTGTATTATAAAGTTTCCAACCAAAGTATTAGGGGTTGTCGCGAGTAGTGGTATCCCGAGGGGAGCCAATGCCCCCGGGCGCAAGGAGGCTCATGCGGCCGCTGAGCAGCGACACATATATAGCAAGCAGATCGGCAGGGCTGTGGTGGAGCTCATGTCACCACGGCCTGAAGAAAAAGATGCGTTTAAACGCGCTGATGCTCCTCCTCCTTCCTGCCTGTGCGGTCCCGGAAGTAAACATTGCCGGAGCCGCGTGGGCAGGAAGGAGGAGGAGCATCAGCGCGTGCAGAAGAGGAGCAGCGCTTACGGGCCGAGAAGAGGAAGAGGCCTGGTAGCAGAGCCGCCGCGGCCCGAGAAGACCAGGGCTGCTGCAGAGCCCATCCTGCAGCGACCCGTGAAAAGGAGGCACAGAGGTGAGAGAGAGGCTGAGGGCCTGTAGAGTGTGTGTGTCTGTGCGTGTATGAGATGAGTTGAGAGATTGTGTGTGGGAGTGAGGACCTGAATGTTTGTAGAGACAGCATGTGAGAGCTTCTGTGTGTGTGTGTGAGAGAGACAGCATGTGACAGTGAGAGCCTGTGCTTGAGCAAGACAGCATGTGGGAGTGAAAGAGAGCCTGTGTGTGTGAGAGTCAGACAGCATGTGCCAGTGAGAGACTGTGTGTATGAATGATTGTATGAGAGAGAGCATGTGACAGTGAGAGCCTGTGCTTGAGCAAGACAGCATGTGGGAATGAGAGAGAGAGCCTGTGTGTGTGAGTCAGACAGCATGTGCCAGTGAGAGACTGTGTGTGTATGAATGATTGTATGAGAGACAGCATGTGACAGTGAGAGCCTGTGCTTGAGCAAGACAGCATGTGGGAGTGAGAGAGAGCCTGTGTGTGAGAGTCAGACAGCATGTGCCAGTGAGAGACTGTGTGTGTATGAATGATTGTATGAGAGACAGCATTTGACAGTGAGAGCCTGTGTGTGTGTGTGAGAGAGAGAGAGAAATGCATGTGAGAATGAGAACCTGACTGTGTGTTTGAGGGAAGAAGATGGAGAGAAAAGAAATAGAAAAAAAGACAATATAAAAGGAATTGGCAATAAAATAAGAAAGGGAAGGTGGAAAAAAAAAGCTTGTGACCAACCGATTAGAAAACTAAGATCAGATAGCAAAGGTAAAAAAAAAACAAAAAAACTTTTTAGTGATTGGCACATGTAATCTTTGGTGATGTGCAAAAGTAGCACTTTCTCTATGCGGATCTCACAATGTACGAGATCAGCATGGAGAAAGTGGAAGCCCACGGGTCCTGCACAGAGGAGGCAGCAGAATGGGCTTCAGTGTCAATTGGCGCCTCCCCAATAGCCATGTGGCTGCAGTGACAGTGGCAGCAGAGGAATGAGAGAGGTTCCGAGGTTGCTGGCAAAAGAAAGAGAGGGGGATCTGCCTTTAGTGTGTGCATGTGTATGAATGGGACTCTGCCTGGGGGTGTATGTGTGTGAATGCATAGGTGCCTGCCTGGGGGTCTGTGTGTGTGAGAATGAATGTGTGCATGCCTGGGGGATGGGGAGGGAGTGGTGTGAAAATGAATGGGAGCCTGCCTGGGGGTCAGTGTGTGTGAGTGTGAGAGCATGAGTGTGTATGAGAAAATCCAAGGGAGTAAGAGTTTGTGTGTGTGTGTGGGGGGGTGTGTGTGGAGGGGGAGAGAGTGTCTTAGAGCCTGAGAGTGTGTCAGTGTCAATGAGAGCGAGAGGTTATGGTGGGTATAAGAGCATGAATGTGTATGTATGTGACAGTGTATGTGTGAGAGAGAATGGACATGTGAGTATGTGTGAGAGAGAGGGGATAACCTCCTAATCCTCGACAATATCAGGGTGACTGGAAATAAAGAGCTCCCACAGAAGGGGACAGCAGGGGCTTTTTAAAATCCTTATTAGTTTTAATTATTGAATGTTATTTGATATATGTGCTGCTTTGAAATATTTTATTAGTGTTTGGGACATTGTAAAAAATGTATATGATTTTAATTAATAGAAATTCTATTTATCAGTAGTTTTAAATATTCTTTTATTATGGTTTTACTATTATAACTGATGCAAACGGCTATCGGTATATAAGAATCTCTAAATAAATAAATAAATATTTGTTTTATGAGGAATGGTGGTTCTATTTTTCTATTGTTAATACACGGAGTCTGGCTTCTCGGAGTTTCCATTTCAGTTTTTGTCATTTGTGCTCCTTCATTTTGTATTCTGTA
Source organism: Rhinatrema bivittatum (assembly GCF_901001135.1). Taxonomy (NCBI): domain Eukaryota; kingdom Metazoa; phylum Chordata; class Amphibia; order Gymnophiona; family Rhinatrematidae; genus Rhinatrema; species Rhinatrema bivittatum. The sequence goes on from NC_042616.1 coordinate 512,483,365, forward strand.
TTTGGTGAGAGTTTGTGTTCTGCATGCAAAGACTGAGATGAAGCATTCTTTTAGCATGTGGTTTCTCTGTAGGGATCTGTAGTAGCTTGGCCTGTTCTGTTTTCCTGATAGGAGGTATATTGATATTTTAGATTCTGGTGTAATATTTGTGGTATTCTTTTTCATAGGTGGGGCTATTATTCTTTGAGTGTTGGCAAATAGTACTGTGTTGATATGGGAGGACCATACCGAAATATAGGGGTGTGTACATATATATGTAAATTATATGTAAATTATATTGTATATGTAATTGGGTACCCATGGGCCAGTATGGAGAAAAATCCCCCGGGCCACTATTTTCCCACAATCCGCCCCTGGCTCTGCCTGCCTCTGGGGACCTGCACGTGGAACAGGAAGCATTTCAGAAAATGCTACCCTGGAGGTTCTGGATTTCAGCTTTTTACCTAAAATCCTAAATTTGGCTTCCAGAACCTCTTTCCCACATTTTGCTAAGTCGTTGGTGCCCACATGTACCACGACAGCCGGCTCCTCCCCAGCACTGTCTATTCTATAATCCTATCTGAGATGTGACCTATAACTCTTGGATGAGTAATGGGAGACAATCTGTGAGGAATCCCATATTCCTGGGTGCTGGTAGGTCCTCATTTGGTTGTCTTAGCTTTGACATAGGATAGATACTGAATGGTTGAAGGCTACACAAGAGCCCTATAAGGGGAGAAGTCTGCTTTGCGTTTATTTTCTCTGTTTTCATTTACTGGCAGGGAGGACTTAATTGCACTTGTCTGGACTGGTCTGGCAGGATTAAAGGAAAATAACAGATAAGTTTAAATTTTATCTTTCATCCCATCTTTTGGCAACAAATTCCACAGTTTAATTGTACTGAGAGAAAAATTACTTTCTCAGATTTGTTTTAAATGTACTACATATTAGCTTCGTGGAGTGTTTTTTCATCCTATTACTATTTGAAAGGGTAAATAATTATTCCCCCTTTACCCATTCTACTCCACTCATGATTTTAAAAAAACTCTATAATAGCTTCTCTCAGCTGTCTCTTCTCAAGGTTGAAAAGCCGTAACTTCTTTAGACTTTCCTCATAGGGGAGTCATTCCAACCCCTTTATCATTTTGGTCACCCTTCTAAGTACCTTTGCTATATAGGGTGACCAGAATTGCACACAATACTCAAGCTGAGGTTGCTCCATAGGTTGATACAGAGGCATTTTGATTTCCTCTGTTTTATTTTTCATTCCTTTCCTAATAATACCTAACATTCTATTTGTTTTTTTCTCCACTGCCACAAACTGAGCTGAGGATTTCAAAGTATTTTCCATAATGATCCCAAGATCCTTTTTCTGGCAATGCCTAATATGGAGCCCAGTATCATGTGCCTATAGATTGGATTATTCTTTCTATATGTATCACTTCGCACTTGTCCACATTAAATTTCATTTGCCATTTAGATGCCCAATCCTCCAATCTTGCAAGGTCCTTGGGCAAGTCCTCACAATCAGCTTGTGATTTAACAACTTTGAATACTTTTGTTTTGTCTGCAAATTTGATCACCTCACTCCCTTTTCCAGACTATTTATAATTATATTAAAACTCATCAGTCCCAGTATAGATCCCTGATGCACTTCACTATTTACCTTTCTTCATTGAGAGAAATGATCATTCAGTACTACTCTCTGTTTCCTATTCTTTAGTCAATTATCAGTCCACAAAAAGACATTTATTTATTAATTAATTAATTAATTTATTTATTTAAGGCTTTTATATACCGACTTTCTTGATACAAATCAAATCAACTCGGTTTACATTGAACTAAACAGACAATATAATTAACCAATCAACAAGAGAAAAAGGAGCATAAAAGTTACATTATAACAAGGATGCCTTAACTTGGAGTAAGAAATAAAGAGGGGGTGAACAAGATAAATAAATAAATACTAAATAAATACATTTAACTAAAGAGTTTATTTAAATCCTTGATTTACCACAAAACCTTAATAAAACATCAATGCCAAGAACATAAAAATAAGAAAAAAACTATAACAATGAATAAACAGTTTACATAAAATGACTAAAAGAACACAAACTCAGAATTATAAATACATCATCATCAAATACACATTAACAAATAAGAATATAACTGGTAGAAGTTAAAACCAGTGAAAAATTTACAGCTGAATAAGAAAATAAAACCAACTAAGAAAGGGAATAATCATATCTCAAATAAATGTAGGACAATTTTATAATAAAGAAACACTGTAATGCTAAAAATAAGAACAGCTAAACATAAAAGGCTTGAATAAAAAGCAAGGACTTGATTTACTTCCTATGCTATGACTTTTTAATTTCCCCATGAGTATATAATGGGGGACTTTGTCAAACTTTCTGAAAATCGGATACACTGTATCAATTGATTTACCCTTGTCAACATGTTTAACCCCTTCAAAACAAATCTAACAGATTTGTAAGACAAGAGTTTCCTATGCTAAATCCATGTTGGTTCCACCCCATTAATCTATATCTGTCCAGATGTCCTGTAATTTTGTTCTTCAAAATAGCAGTCTTAATAAAGATACTAGGAAGGACAACAATTTTGGCCAGCCAGTCCTGCAAATTTGTTTTGAAGTTTAAAAAAATGTCAATTTGTTATTAATCAGTGCTTGGATAAAGCCTATCTGCAAACATCTATCTGGGAGTTTGAATTCAGGGTTTTGGAGAGACAACTCATAGCATGGGAGTTCTCAGTTGTGTGACTGACTTTCCTGCTTTTCCGTGGAGAAAATTAATATACATACCTATAATTAGAGTTCTCTGTGGACATTAGAACAAGTCAGTCACACACACCCTCTTACCTCCCCTCAAAGTTATCTGTTATTTTCCTTTAACTATATGACTGAGGGGATCTCACATGGGCACTGTACATGCTCAGTAGAGCAAAAGCTTTACCTCAGAGCTGTGCTACATCTCTCCTCGATATCTGACCAATTTGTCCTGCTGACCACAGAGAACAGTTAGAAATAAGAAATTTAGTAATACAAATTTAACAGAAAGTCTGTAAAATTGTCATTAAAATTCAGTAGCTTTAAACTGGAAGGTCTAAGGTTCAGGGGCCTGGGACTAGAATGAATCCCATATCCCCAGCAGGACAGAGTTTTTTTGTTAGTGACTGCAATCAAAGTGAAGAGAAACATTGTAGATGAGACTGGAGGCTAGGAGATCAGACATAGTCTGTTTCCCTGTGTTCATGTGCCTATCTAAAGAAGCAGCAACACTTCCTGTTTTATGCCATGCAGTGTTTGAGCCAAGCACAAGCCTTTAGGTAATCATATTGGATATTTCCCTTTGTATGTCCTCCTCCATAACTGTAAAGTTAATGAGCATATTCTCATTTTTGTCCAACAGATGATGAATTAAAGAACAATAGGGACAGACAGAAAATGTGGGATGGTCAGCAGAGGAAGGAAAGGACACACAGAAATCCCTCCAGAGTCAGCCCAGATCCTTCAGTTGACTGTGAAGGAGGTAACAGAGTGACATCACCATTTAAACATTCACAGTATGATAAAAGATTTGGTGAGAAACACAACCTGAGACTGCATGAAATGATCCACAAGAGAGAAAAATCATTTAAGTGTTCAGAATGTAATAAATGTTTCAACTGTAAAGATAGCCTGCAACAGCATGTAATAACCCATATGCGAAAGAAACAATTTAAATGTTTTGAATGTGATAAATGTTTCAGGCAGAAAGGTAACCTACAAAGGCATAGAATGACCCATACTGGAGAGAAACCATTTAGATGTTCGATATGTGATAAATGTTTCCGTGAGAAACACCACCTACTACAGCATGAAATGATCCACACAGGAAAAAAACCATTTAAATGTTCAGAATGTGATAAAAGTTTCAGTCACAAATCTGAATTAAGAAAGCATGAAAAAATCCATACTGGTGAGAAATCATTTAAATGTTCTGAATGTAATAAATGTTTTGGCGAGAAATATAATCTAAGACTACATGCAATGAGCCACAAAAAAGAAAACCCATTTATATGTTTAGAATGTAATAAAAGCTTCAGTTGTATAGATAACCTGCGACTGCATGTAATAACCCATACGGGGAAGAAACAATATAAATGTTCTGACTGTGATAAATGTTTCAGACAGAAAGGCAACCTACGAAGGCATAGAATGACTCATACTGGAGAGAAACCATTTAAGTGTTCTATATGTAATACATGTTTCCGTGAGAAACACCATCTGCAACAGCATGAAATGACTCACACAGGAAAGAAACCATTTAAATGTTCAGGATGTGATAAATGTTTCAATCGTAAAGGCAGCCTGCGACTCCATGAAATGACCCATACTAGAGAAAATAATTAAGTGAAGTAAATGGAGTAAAGTTCTCTCACTAGGTCCAAGCCAAATGTCACCCTGATGTCATCTGAGAAACTCTTCACTACTAGGAGTTGTTCTGCTAAATGACCATCACAGGAGATGTAGAGTTTCAAATCATCTAGAAATAGTAGAGGAGATGTCATCAGTTGGGGATTAGTATCTCTAGAATTAAGGCTAATTCCATAACCCAATGAATTAATTTGATTACTCAGCAGATTTAGTGCCAGACAAAAACAGTGCAGTAACAGGGAATTCCCCTGAAATATTTTTTGCTGTATCTTAATGTTAGTAATGACAAATTGTCCATCTTCATAATTCAGATGGAGAGTAGTCTGCCATATTTTCATGGTGAAGAACCCTGTATTAACTGAGTACATTAAATTAATCATAAAAATGTGGAAAACTAAACTTCATCTGAATTATAAAGATGGACAATTTGTCTGGCAATAAATGCGCTGACTACTCTGATTTGGGTTATGAATTGTGCCTTAATCCTAGAGCTGCCAATGTCATTGCTCCTATTTGTAGATGACTTGAAACTTTATAGCTTCTGTAATGGTCAGTTAGCAAAACAACTCAGAGTAGTGAAGTGTTTCTCAGACGACATGTGTCCTGGACACATATGTCAAAATGACCTTCCTTAGAGGAAAGGTAAGCAAAACTGAAAATATTCCCTGGACTGAAGATTGTAATATAAAGGAATTGGCACAGAAAAGTGTATATAGATATCTAGGATATATAAATATCTAGGATTAGAGGAAGGTGGAAAAATTTGGCAGAAAGTACTGAGAGAAAAGGTCAGTAAAGAGTACTGCAAGAGGCTGAAACTGATATTGAAAAGTCATTTATCAGCACAGAATAAAATACAAGCTTGCAATCAGCTTGCAATCCCTCCACTCTCATACAGCTTTGGAATTGTAGACTGGCCCCATAATTATCTTGAAAAATTGGAAATAAAAGCAAGAAATGTCTTCCATATGCATAAGAACCAGGGCATGCCAAGACTGTACATCCCTAAAGCTGAAGGCAGTATGGGGTCAATATTCAAAACTGGCCAGTTCCTCAACATACCCAGATCAGTCTAGAAAAGTGGGTTGTGTATCCCTACCAGCAGGTGGAGTCAGAGAACAATTAGAACTTTGGGCACTGCTACATAACGAGAGTGCCTCACAGGCAGATTTGCCACACAAATCTGCTTCACTTTTTTGAAGGAGTTAATAAACATGTGGATAAAGGTGAACCGGTAGATATAGTATACTTGGATTTTCAGAAGGCGTTTGACAAAGTTCCTCATGAGAGGCTTCTAGGAAAAGTAAAAAGTCATGGGATAGGTGGCGATGTCCTTTCGTGGATTGCAAACTGGCTAAAAGACAGGAAACAGAGAGTAGGATTGAATGGGCAATTTTCTCAGTGGAAGAGAGTGGACAGTGGAGTGCCTCAGGGATCTGTATTGGGACCCTTACTTTTCAATATATTTATAAATGATCTGGAAAGAAATACGACGAGTGAGATAATCAAATTTGCAGATGACACAAAATTGTTCAGAGTAGTTAAATCACAAGCAGATTGTGATAAATTGCAGGAAGACCTTGTGAGACTGGAAAATTGGGCATCCAAATGGCAGATGAAATTTAATGTGGATAAGTGCAAGGTGATGCATATAGGGAAAAATAACCCATGCTATAATTACACAATGTTGGGTTCCATATTAGGTGCTACAACCCAAGAAAGAGATCTAGGTGTCATAGTGGATAACACATTGAAATCGTCGGAGCAGTGTGCTGCGGCAGTCAAAAAAGCAAACAGAATGTTGGGAATTATTAGAAAAGGAATGGTGAATAAAACGGAAAATGTCATAATGCCTCTGTATCGCTCCATGGTGAGACCGCACCTTGAATACTGTGTACAATTTTGGTCGCCGTATCTCAAAAAAGATATAATTGCTATGGAGAAGGTACAGAGAAGGGCTACCAAAATGATAAGGGGAATGGAACAACTCCCCTATGAGGAAAGACTAAAGAGGTTAGGACTTTTCAGCTTGGAGAAGAGACGACTGAGGGGGGATATGATAGAGGTGTTTAAAATCATGAGAGGTCTAGAACGGGTAGATGTGAATCGGTTATTTACTCTTTCGGATAGTAGAAAGACTAGGGGGCACTCCATGAAGTTAGCATGGGGCACATTTAAAACTAATCGGAGAAAGTTCTTTTTTACTCAACGCACAATTAAACTCTGGAATTTGTTGCCAGAGAATGTGGTTAGTGCAGTTAGTATAGCTGTGTTTAAAAAAGGATTGGATAAGTTCTTGGAGGAGAAGTCCATTACCTGCTATTAAGTTCACTTAGAGAATAGCCACTGCCATTAGCAATGGTAACATGGAATAGACTTAGTTTTTGGGTACTTGCCAGGTTCTTATGGCCTGGATTGGCCACTGTTGGAAACAGGATGCTGGGCTTGATGGACCCTTGGTCTGACCCAGTATGGCATGTTCTTATGTTCTTATGCCACCTGCAGTCACTCAGTATTTCTGTGTCTTGGTAAAGTTTAATTTAAAAAAAAAAAAAAAAAAAAGAGAGCTGTTTTCATTGCAGCTGACTGACAGTCTTCAGTGCTGAGGTAAGGAGAGGTGCAGGAGGGACTGGGTCTTTTAAGGCCGGCCGGGGAAGCTGTCAGCAGTGTTCCCCTCAGCTCCCGGTCATTTTCTGAGGGCAAGGGTGAGTTTTTCTCCATGTGCCTCGTTTACTCGCTGCTTCCCTGCTGGGGGCCTTGCGATTTCACTATCGACAGGCTCCTTTCCCACGGCACGGCTGCGCGCGTTTTTTTTTTCTCCTCAGCTGGTAGTCTCTTAGCCCACAGCACGAAAAGTTTGTTTTTTTCTGGTCCTGCCTGATTGAAATTTTCTCCGCATCGCGGCTCCAAGCGTTTCTTTTTTTATTTGCGCCCTTTCCTATTTCACTTCAGACTATCGGCGTGCTGCTGCGGATGGGACCAAAACAGAATCGCAGGCCTGCTGTGCATGTGGGTCATGTGGCCAGGCGTTAGATGCAGCCTCCTGATGCGCAGAGTGTTCCCTGGGGTTAGAGGGCTCTTCAGGGTTTCTTGCCTCCTCCCTGAGGGAGGGAACGTCTGTCTTGCCTTCGGCTTCGCAGGATGAGGATTCTCCACTTGTTCTAGCCCCAGTGAGGGAAGACCTCAACGGGGGAACTGATGATATCACCCCAGCCGACTCTCCAGTGGGGGAGGGGGACCCAGAGGGGTTTTCCCCAGAATTTGTCTTCCTTATGCACCAGGCTTTCCTGGCAAGGAAACGCTCAGCGGTAAAGCGGCCCAGTCTCCTGGGGGCAGGTTCGGACCCCCCTGAGAAAAGAGGTCAGGGTACGGACCCTTGTCAGCGCCTCTCTGATCAGGCTCACCCCACAAAGGATTCTCCTCAGAGTACGTGAGATCCGAACCCGGGGTCTGGGGCAACACTGGCTTCTGGGGTAGTAGGGGCGGCAGACCTGGACCTGCGGCCGGATCTGGCTGATGTGGATACTGATGATCCGGATGATCCGGATGACCCTCCTGCGGAGGGGGATGACCCCAGTGTGGTGCGTTTGTTCAAGCGGGATGAGTTAAGACCCTTTATTCTCCAGGTCCTTGAAGTTCTGGGACTTAAGGTTTCTCAAGAAGAGTCTGACAATGAGGGCATCAATCCAGTCCTCGACGGCATTAGGGGTTCCACAACATCCTAATCCAAACAAGGGGTTCCTTGTTCTGTGTAAACCAAACAATCCTAATCCAAAACAAAACAATCCTAATCCAAACAAAACAAATCCTAATCCTAATCCAAAGAATCCTAATCCTAATCCAAAACAAAGCAATCCTAATCCAAACAAGGGGTTCCTTGTTCTGTGTAAACCGAAGTGGTATGCACAAGTGCATGAACTCCGGTATATAAAAGCCTTTAAATAAATAAATAAATAAACATCTTTTCCTCTGCCTAAGAAGGTTCGCAAACTAGTGACCCGGGAGTGGGAGATTCTGGCTTGAAGGTGGGCAGAGCTATGGCGAAACTGTACCCGTTATCGTCTGATGTTTTGGATTTACTGAAGATTCCAAAGGTGGACGCCGCAGTCTCGGCAGTCACGAAAAAGACCACTATCCCAGTTGCTGGGGTGGCTGCCCTTAAGGATATGCAGGACCACAAGCTGGAGATCCAGTTGAAGCGAGCATCTGAGGTTGCAGCGCTAAGCCTTTGGGCAGCGGTTTGCGCTAGCCTCATGCAGAGGGCCTGTCTGTGTTGGGTCCAGGAGTCGGCTGCTGGGGCCGGTACGGGCGACAGTGGGACTCTGCAGTCCGCCTGCCTAGAAGCAGGCATCGCTTATGTTGCAGATGCTTTGTATAATCTGGTGAGGACCTTGGCGAGAGGTATAGTGTCCTTGGTGCCAGCGCGGAGTCTCCTCTGGCTGCAAAATTGGGCGGCGGATTTGTCCTCCAAGTCCCAGCTTTGTAATCTACCCTTTAAGGGCAAGCTCCTCTTTGGGGAAGATCTGAATCAACTAGTAAAGTTGCCGAATCCAAGGGCAATCGATTGCCGGAAGAAAAAAGATCTTCTAAGAAAGTCTTCCCTCCTCAAGCTAGGTTTCGGGACTCTCACCGCTTCAGAGCGGGTAGATACTCTGCACCTCCTGCTTCTAAACCTGCTTTGGGGAGCCAACAGTCCTTTCAAGGGGGTCGCCGGCCCGGAAGAGATTCGGGACATCTTGATGCAGGAAGTAATAAAAACCCCCAATGAAGCCACGAGCACCCATTCTGTCGTCGAAGCTGTCGGAGGCAGATTATCCAATTTTTACATGGAATGGGCAAGAATTACATCAGACCACTGGGTCTTAGAAGTGATCAAAGACGGGTATGCACTGGAGTTCTCGCGCCCGGTCCGGGAGGTTTTTGTGGAGTCCTGAGTGGCCTCAAAGTGTCAACTGAGAGGCGATCCAGTTGACTCTACAACGACTTCTCGAGCTCAAAGCTATTGTCCCAGTTCCAGAGGCTCAACAGGGACGAGGTCGGTACTCCGTGTACTTTGTGGTCCCCAAGAAGGAAGGCACGTTTCGGCCCATCCTTGATCTGCAGAAGGTGAACCATTGCCTTCGGGTTCCTCGCTTTCGTATGGAAACCCTGAGGACAGTGATGGCCACGGTTCGAAAAGGGGAGTTACTCGCTTCTCTGGACCTCACGGAGGCGTATTTATACATTCCGATCCGGCTGAATCACCAGAGGTTTCTGCGGTTCAAGGTCTTGGGATGACACTTCCAATTTCGAGCCCTCCCATTTGGTCTCGCAACAGCTCCTCGCACGTTCACCAAGGTGATGGTGTCAGCCTTCCTTCATCAGGAGGGAATCTTGGTCCACCTGTACCTGGATGACTGGTTGATTTGCGCGAAGTCTCGAGAGGACTGCGAGAGATCAGTGCACATGGTGATGTTCACATTGCGATCCCTAGGTTGGGTAATCAATGTTCAGAAGAATCACTTGGAATCCACTCACAAGTTGATTTATCTCGGAGCACAATTTGATACCTTGCTGGGCAAAGTGTTTCTAGCCGCGGACCGAATAGGGAAGTTGCAGGAGCAAATACATTCCCTTCTTCGAAGGAACAATGCCACAGTGTGGCATCATCTTCAGGTCCTGGGCTCCATGGCTTCAACCTTGGACTTGGTTCCTTGGGCGTTCGCTCACTTAAGACCTTTACAGGGTGCGCTTTTGTCTCGCTGGAGCCCGATATCGGAGCATTTCCATCTACCAATGCCTCTACTTCTGGAATCCAGAGCCAGTCTGTCATGGTGGCTGTCACTGGACAATCTGGAATGGGGGGTGGATTTGGACACTCCGAATTGGCTGATAATCTCCACCGATGCCAGCCTCTCAGGTTGGGGGACGGTGTGTGCAGACAGGTCTGCCCAAGGGCTCTGGTCGGCAATGGAAAGATCCTGGTCCATAAACCGGCTCGAGACCAGGGCAGTACATCTGGCCCTGCAGGCGTTTCTTCGATCCAGGGCAGAATGATGCAAGTCTTTTCGGACAATGCGACAACGGTGATGTACATCAACCGGCAATGCAGGACTTGAAGTCCCGCCGTAGTACTGGAGGCACGTCTTCTGTTCACCTGGGCGGAGCACCATCTGGAGGGCATTGCCACATCCCATGTCGCGGGAGTAGAGAATGTGCAAGCCAATTATCTCAGCTGTCAGCAACTAGACCCAGGGGAATGGGAACTATCTCACGAGGCGTGGAATCTCATTTGCGCCAGATGGGGAACTCCTCAGCTGGATCTGATGGCAACGCAGGCAAACGCAAAAACAGTTCATTTTTTCAGCTGTCGCCGAGAACAGGGCTCGGTGGGCATAGACTCTCTCGTGTGTCCTTGGCCCACGGGGATTCTACTGTATGCCTTCCCGCCCTGGCCCCTCATAGGTCGGCTTCTCTGTCACATAGAGCGGCACCTGAGAAGGGTGATTCTGGTGGCACTGAAGTGGCCACGTCGTCCGTGGTTTGCGGATCTGGTACGCTTGGCTCTAGAGGGTCCACTTCAGCTGGCTCATCTAACGCATCTGCTCCATCAGGGACCCATATTTTCGGATGGGGAGGATTGCGTCTGTCTTGCGGCTTGGCTTTTGAGAGGCGAGGTTTACGCTTGAGGAGTTATTCAGAATAAGTCATTTCTACCCTCTTACAGGCGAGACGTCCAGCTACCTCTATGGCCTATGTGAGAGTTTGGAAGCTTTTTGAGACGTGGTGTCGTCAGCGTTCCTGCAACCCTTTAGCAGTGCATATTCCTCGGTTTCTTGATTTTCTGCAACAGGGCCTCGCTAAGGGCTTGGTGTTCAATTCCCTTCATGTACAAGTTGCAGCTCTAGGTGCCCTGCGGGGAAACTTTGACGGCTGTTCGCTGGCAGCGCATCCAGATATTGCTCGGTTTCTTAAGGGGATCAAACATTTGCGCCCTGCCATCTGTTCGGTGTGTCCGGATTGGAGTTTGAATTTAGTTCTGCAAGTTCTATGTGGCGCTCCTTTCGAGCCTCTTCGTGGAGTTTCCCTGAAAGATCTGACTTTGAAAATGGTGTTTTTGGTGGCCATTTGCTCGGCCCGTCGGATCTCAGATTTGCAGGCGCTGTCTTGTCGGGATCCATTTTTTCGGATTTACGATCGGGTATTGTTACGTACGGTTCCGTCCTTTGTCCCTGTTGCATCCGCCGGTCTCAGACGGCTTCGACCCTTGTGCTTCACCTTTTTCTCTGCTCTCCCCACTAGCCTTGGGAAGATGGCTACCGCCGCATCTGCAAGTCACATTCTCCAGCGTCCCTAAAACGGCTATGGCAAAGCCTCACGCCATGTTTCTCCTAAGGGCATCCTAGGGTGCACGCACGCATGCCACCCATGTCTTTATCCATATCGTGGCGGGAACCTCGGGGGCATCCCCCTCGAGTGACGTCACGCCATCCGGGTATTTAGCCTACGCTTGTTTGCTAGTTCATTGAGTTAGCAAGGATTAGACTCATCTAGTCTAAGCTACTCTGCCGCTTCCATGCTGCCGCTGGAAGCTCTCTGTGCCCTTCGGGGTATTCTCTAACCTGGGTACCCGCTCCTCCGGGGCCCTCTGCTTTCTTTCAGGTGCCTTACTGGGACCAGGTACTTGCTCCACCAGGACCTGCTCTCCCTGCCTCGGTGCCTGTAACCATCTACTTCTGCCTGGTGGAATCGTCAACCTTACAGCTACCATCTAGTGAGTAATCTAATCCTCAGTCTGTCTCATCTACAGTTCTGCCATGCTGGGAAACCTACACCTGGATCTCTCTATACCATCTTGGTGAGACGGGTTCCCTCTGCCGAGGGTCCCTGGACTGCTACATCTGGATCACCTTACTACTGCCACCTCTGGTGGTATACATCAGCTGTACAATAAAATTCAAAACTCTGTGTTTGTGCGTCCTGAGTCTAGCCCAGTACTGTGGCTCCCCTCTGGACTCCTCCCCTTGGTAAGACGGGTTCCCTCTTTCGAGGGTCCCTGGACTGCTACCTCTGGATCACCTCACTACTGCCACCTCTGGTGGTATACATCAGCTGTACAATAAAAGTCAAAACTCTGTGTTTGTGCGTCCTGAATCTAGCCCAGTACTGTGGCTCCCCTCTGGACTCCTCCCCTTGGGCATGGTCATCTGCCACAGTACCCAAGAATCCACCCAAACACCTCAAAACCATAACAGTCCCTAAGGTGGTTTCAGGCTTTCACGTCAATCAAACTGTGGAGCTTCCGGGGTTCCCTAACTGGTCCCGGGAGTCTTCTCAGAACAGAGACACCTTCATCTTTTGGATGTGCGGCGCGCCTTATTGCGTTATCTGGAGGTCACTAATGACTTCAGACGTTCTGATCATTTGTTCGTTCTCTTTGGTTGCCCAAAGAAGGGGGACAAAGCGTCAAAGGCGACCATATCTCTGTGGATTAAGGAAGCTATTTGCGTGGCATACATAGCCCGAGGGCATCTGGTGCCTTTGGGTCCCAGAGCTCATTCCACTAGGGCTCAGGCTACCTCCTGGGCAGAGTGTCAGTTACTGTCGCCCCAGGAGATCTGTAGGGCGGCGGTGTGGTCATCTATTCACACTTATATGAAACATTACCCATTGGACGTTAAGGCTTCTGATGAACCGTCCTTCAGGGAGTGTGTGCTTCGTGCGTGTCTTTCGGGTTCCCGCCCAATGTAGGGTTGCTTGGGTACATCCCACTTTTCTGGACTGATCTGGGTATGTTCAGGAAATGAAAATTGGTTCTTACCTGCTAATTTTCGTTCCTGTAATACCACAGATCAGTCCAGAGGCCCACCCCTTTCTTCAGATACCGAAAGACTGTCTTGGTCAGAACCTGCTTAAATTTTTTATTGTTGAAGCTCCTTTTTTGCAGACATAATTCATGGAGCAGTTTTTAGCAGTTGTTCGGTCTGGTTTTTGCCAGCGACGAAGTGGTAGTCCGGAAATTTGGTTGGGTGCTACCCTTCGTTATTTAGTTCTGTTAGCACGGGCTTGGGTACAGGTGAATACTGCGGGACTGCAGGGGGCACTCTCATTATGTAGCAGTACCCAAAGTTCTAATTGTTCTCTGACTCCACCTGCTGGTAGGGATAAACAACCCACTTTTCTGGATTGATCTGTGGTATTACAGGAACGAAAATTAGCAGGTAAGAACCAATTTTCATTTAAGTAACTTAGCAGGTTTGAACTTATCTGGCTAAGTTACGATGTATATTCTACGCTGCTGAATACACTCGTATAACTGAGCCTTTAGCCAGATAAGTCTAACCAGCTATGGTTAGACCTGCTCTGTGGCCCGTCTAGCTTTGCCATACAACTTATGCAAGTACGGTAAGTCCAGATATCAGCAGTCAGCCGCATAAGTTGTGCGGCTAACTCGCTCTGTCCCGATCCACCTACTGCCCGCCCACAACTTTTGCGGCTAACTTTTTTGCCACATAACAGACCAATATGGCTAAGTGGCGGCTGCTGAATGTGAGTGCTTAATTGCATAAGTTCCGCTTATCCAGCTAAATAGCGCTGAACATGCTTTGAATATTGACTTCTAAGGATCTTATAGAAATAGATTACACAGAGTTACCATCATTTCCCTTGCAGAAGGAGCATCACTGGGTTCTTGTTTAATGGTTGGTTCAATTTTCATTGCTAGCTTTAGTATTTAAGGCTTTCCATCATTTGGCTCCTAGTTATTTTTTTAGATGTATTGAGTGAATATGTTCCATTAAGACCTTTACATCTCTTTCAACTTGGCCTTTTAGGTGTCTCCGATTTTAGAAAGATCAGGCTAGAAAGGTCAAGAACCAGGATTTTCTCTATTGCTGGCCATAAACTCTGGTACAGTCTATTGATGACGCAGCCAGACTTCATAAATTGCTTAAATCCTGTTTTGTTTTTTTTACAGGCTTTTGGCTAATTTTGCTGACTTTTTTGTAAACAAAACTTATTTTATTTATTTTACGGTTATGTATTACTGTTAGTTTTAAATATGATTATTTGTATTTTATTTGCTGTATTTTCCTCCTATCTATCGCATGTAATTCAGAAATTTAATTTATAAATAAATAAATAAATCATAGGACTGTAGGCGTACTTAATGGCAACAACAGATCCAAATGTACAAAAAGTGCTGAAGTATGAACTTGAAGGTCCACCGTCGGTGACCATTCTTAAATTTGGACAATCTTTCCGGCACATAGAAAGAATGAGCGAGATGCTACTAGCACACATGGGAAAAGAAGCAACAGAATTTGAAAGAGAAGAGAAAAACTCTTTAAAGTATCAATGACTGGAAGATAGAGGCAAAGAGGAGAAAGAGTGGAGCTATGGCAGATATAGTGAGAGGACACCAAAGGGCAATGCCTGAATCTCAGAACAAAGTGGTGAAAACTACCCGAGAGGCCAGTGATATAACATGTGCTCTGGACAGCACCTCGTTTAACTCGCAGCGGTGTACACATTATATGTGCACAAACTTTACTGTTGATGCAACCAGCAGCTTTGCGCACAGCAATGAGTGAACAGGTTAGTGCCCTCTCATGCAAACTGCTTAAGCTATTAGCCCCCAATGCAGAGAGGTGCATTGGCTTATCTCGTGTGTTTCTAGTACTGAACCTTAATTCCTAGTGAGAGGTGGAGTGAAATTTTCAGGGCTAATGTTAGTCTGTGGATGGAAGCTGAATTCTAGGGACAGGACCTATAGTTGGTATTTTTGAACAGAAAACATGCTTTTTGTATACAAAGCAAGTTTTCTCCACATAAAAGTCTTTTATATGCACAAAAGTGCTTGTTTTATGTGCACCTAAATCATAACTCCAAGAGATTCCTGTTTGCTGCCAGAGTTCAAATATGCATTCAAACTATGCAAAAAGCTGAGTCCACATTTTAACTTGGGTTTGCACACTAACTCACATAGGCTTATGCAATAAGGGGTACATTTTAAAACATAGCACGTGCGTGAACAAAAGTATGCCGCATTTTATAAGATACGCACGTAGCCTTGCATATCTTATAAAATCCGGGGTCGGCACGCGCAAGGGGGTGCACATTTGTGCAACTTGCGTGCGCCGAGCCCTGCGCGCGCTGCCCGTTCCCTCCGAGGCCGCTCCGAAATCGGAGCGGCCTCGGAGGGAACTTTCCTTCTGCTTTCCCCCACCTTCCCCTACCTAACCCCCCCCTACCTTTGTCGCAGAAGTTACGCCTGCTCGAAGCAGGCGTAACTTTGCGCGCGCCGGGCCGGCTGCCACGAGCCATGTTCCTATCCAGGGGCTGGTCCGGAGGCCTCGGCCATGCCCCCGGGCCGAAACCACGCCCGCGGCACCGCCCCGTATGACGCGCCGACCGCGTCACGCCCCCCGACACGCCCACCCCAAGAAAGCCCCAGGACTTACGCGCGTCCCAGGGCTTTGCGAGCGCCGGAAGCCTATGCAATATAGGTTCGGCGTGCGCAGGGCCATTTTAGAAGGGTTACGTGCATACCTTATGCGCGTAACCCTTTTAAAATCCTGCCCTAAATGTGCATTTGGCCTAGCATATGAGTTTACTTGCAGCTGAGCATTCATTTCAGACACGCAATAGTAGCATTTGATGCAGCAGGAAAATTAGTGCGTCTAAAACTCACGTCCTAAGAAACACTTACCAACTAGCACCCTTCGCATTTAAATTCCATGTAAGTGAAGACATTAGCTATTACTGCCCGATGCAGGAAAGATCACCCAAAGGCTGGGCGCCCATCATACATTTTCTTTACGCTGAAAAATTAACTCCAGCTCTGGAAGTGGAGTAAAGTTTACTTGCAGACAAGGGCTCATGAGAAACACGAAAAATTACAATTTATCTCTGTTATGATAAATGTGCCCCTTGTAGGGTAGGGTTCTTTAGAGATATTAGTATAAGATTTAGCTATTTGGGATTAGAACAAAAAATAAGAAAATGTATATTGGGATTAGTAGCACAGAGCATGATGATTAGCTAAGGATACCTTAAAAAATTGTGGGTGATTTGTTTCCTTTTGGTAAACAGGCATTGCAGATTTCTTTAACTTCATGTAAGCGATATACTTTTGTTAGGAAGGCATAATTTTTTACTATCTGTGTGCTTGATGCAATATACTTTTGAGCTCCAGAAACACAGATTTCTCCCTAGCACATCCTTTTTGCTCGACGCTTCAATTTCTTTCTCATTAGAATATTGCATCGAGAGCACAGGGGATGTGGATGCACGCTCATTAGGAATATTGGGTGCTCAATATGAGCACCCGTTTTATAGCACGTGTATTATTGCATCAGCCTGTCAATGCATTAACATACGAATTGCTTCCTGCAAGTGAAGGAGTGGTCAGAGCAGTGGGCTGAGAGCCAGGGAAGCAAGGGTTCAAATCCTGTTATTGCACCATGTGACCTTGGGCAAGTCACTTCACCCTCCATTTTATCAGGTGCAAACTGAGAGCCTGATTTACTAAAGCTTTACTCCCAGTCCTGTGTCTATAGGGATAAAATGCTTAATAAATGAGGCCCTTAGATTATGAGCCTTCTGGCTCATAATCTAAGGGCCTCATTTATTTCAAACAGGCCTTCAGGCCTGTTTGAAAGGTGGAATAAAAATAAATCAGGAGTTAAATTTTTTTATTTATTTTTTTTTAGCATGCAGGTTAAATTGTGCACTGAATTTCAGCACACAGTTTTGCCACATTTCTTATAGACTCTAATTTAGGAGCAGAGCTAAGTATAATCACAAATGTCTCGGTCCCTCTCTCCAGAAGACATTCGCAGTACCAGACTCTGCACTTCACAAGCTCACCATCTGAACAGTTGAATCAACAGTTTTCTTTTTCTTTTCTAATATTGTTAGTGGTAGGAAAACATTTTAAAAGTAGGAAAGAAAAGCAGGTCCGATACATGGAACTTAACCTAGGTCCTTGGCTTCTCCAGTTGTATCCTGAAGTAGCAGAGAGCAATTGAAATACAACCATGGTGCACACAAGTAAAAACCTCAGACCAGAGCCACTACTAGGTACTTAAAACATCAGGGACATAGGTCCTCTTTCCTTCCTGTTCTTTGCCCTCCCAAATTTTGATAAACTGAAAAATTGGGATCCCCTACTAATAATGATCCTATACACACATTTGACATTAGTGTCACTATAGACAGAAATATTGTTTAGAGGTTTGAGGAGGAGAAGGGGAAGACATATATGGAGCTGGACAAGCCAAAGCAGCATTTCCACATTATGTGCCTCCTTCACTGCAGAGCCCCCTGCCTTTTCTGCTACCGCTTTGTCTATGGGTTTAGTGCTCCTACACCATGGATGATTCACTTTACTTTTAAAGTGTCACATAGATTCTAGTCCTCTGTTCTGTAGGAACCACTCAGATAAAATGGCTATCATAAATCTCCCTGCTGTAGCTCGGTTCATAGATAAAATCCTTGGCACAGGCCTTGGTGTTTTCCTGTTATGTTGAGCTCAAGAAAAGAAAATCCCCTTTCCCACAAGTTAGGGCTGGTGCTTCCACTAAGGGAAATAGGCAGTTACCTAAAGTAGTGGTTCTCAACCCAGGACATATCTATGCAATCAGTTTTTCAGGATATCCACAATAAATATACATGAAATAATTTTGTATGCACATCTCCAATGTATGCAAATTTATCTCATCCATATTCATTGTAGATATCCTGAAAACCTGATTGGCTAGGTGTATCCTGAGGCCTGAGAACCTCTGGCCTAGAGCATCAAACCTCTAGGGGCATAAAATTTCCACCTTACTAGAAACATGTCAGAAGAAAAAAGCCATATGGATCATCTAGTCTGCTCATCCCAATTTATGTAGCTTTCACAATTCCTATCATTTCCTCAGAGATCCCCTGTATTTATCCTATGTTTTCTTGAATTCAGATACTGTTTTTGTCTTCACTTCCACTGGGAGCCTGTTCCATGCATCCACTACTCTCTCCTAAGATTACTTTTGAATCTGTCTCCTTTCACTCTCATCTTATGACCTCTTGTTCTTGAGCCTCATTTCCATTGAAAGAGGCTCACCTCCTGTGCATGGAAACCTTTGTGGAAATTTAAATGTCTCTATCATATTTCACCTATCTCGACTTTCCTCTAGGGTATACATGTTTAGATCTTTAAGTCCGTCCTCATATGCTTTAAAATGAAGACCACTGCTCATTTCAGAAGCCACCTTCTGGATGGAATCCAACCGGTTTATATCCTTTTGGAGATGTGGTCACCAGAACTGTACACAGCATTCCAAATTAGGTCTTACCAGGGAACTATAAAGGGGTAACATCACCTCCCTTTTTCTGCTAACTATTCCTCTCCTTAAGCAGCCAAGTATATTTCTGGCTTTTGCCATTGTTTCAAAATTATCAGATATAATCACTACCAGATCCCACTCTTCTTTTGTGCTTAGAATTTTCCTCCAATACTGTACCTCTTTTGGGCTTTTGCAGCCTAAATGCATCACTCAGCATTTTTTTAGGATTAAATCTTAGCTTCCAGTCTCTGGACCATTCCTCGAGCTTTGCTAGATCCCTCCGTATGGTTTCCATACCTTCATGGCTGTCTACTTTTTACAGATTTTGGTATCATCTTCAAAAAGACAAATCTTTCCTAACAATTCTTCCACTATGTTACTCATGAAAATGTTGAAAAGAGCCAGTCCCAGGACTGATCCCTGAGGCACACCATTAGTAATGTCCCCTTCCTGTGAGTACACTCCATTTACCACTACACTTTTTTGCCTTTCGCTCAGCAAGTTTTTAATCCAGTTGGTCACTCTAAGTTCCATACTAAGGGCATTCAATTTATTTTTACGTTTCCTGTGTGGAAAATGTCAAAGGCCTTACTGAAATCCAAGTACCCTCCATCTAACACTGCCCCTTGATTCAACTCCCTTATCACCCAATCAGATTTGTCTGACAAGGTTTACCTCTAGTAAAACCATACTGCCGCAGATCATGTAATCCATTTTATTCCAGAGATTGCACTATCCTCTGTTATAGCAACAATTTTCCTCAGATAAGCAGGGGTGGAATTAGCCATGAACACTGGAGATCATCCTCGGGTCCTCTAGGACCCCCCAGAGTTCACAGTTAATTCACCCTGCTGTCCATGGAAAACACCGTTTATGGTAAGCAAACGTACACTTTTCCGCAGATAAGCAGAGGTGGAATTAGTCATGAACTCTGGGGAGTCCTAGAGCAGTGGTCCCCAATCCTGTCCTGGGGCCCACCAGCCAGTCGGGTTTTCAGGATATCCACAATGAATATGCATGAGAGAAAATGTGCATGTTATGGAGGCAGTGCATGCAAATTTTCTCTCATGCATATTCATTGTGGATATCCTGAAAACCCGACTGGCTGGTGGGCCCCCAGGACAGGGTTGGGGACCATTGTCCTAGAGGACCGGAGGATGATCCCCAGAGTTAGCATAGCTAATTCACCCTGCTATCCATGGAAAACACCGTTTACGGAAACAAACTTGCTCTTACATTCATTTGCTTATCACAGAGATCATCAGTCTAGTTGGCCTGTAATTCCCAGCTTCCTCTGTACTTCAACTTTTATGAATATGAACCACATCTGCCCCTCTCCAGTCCTCTGGAGATACTCCCAACTCTAAAGAAGCATTGAAAAGGTCAGCCAGCGGGGGCTGCCAGGATTTCTCTAAGTTCACTCAGTAACCTCTGATGTTTCCCATCTGGTTCCATTACCTTATCTGCTTTAAATTTAGTTAGCTCCTCACAAACATGCTGTTCTGAAAATCAATTTAGGTTTACCTCACTGACAATCTTTTTGGTGTTTGTTTTATGTGGTCCTGCTCCAGGCCTTTCCACAGTGAATACCAAACAGAAATATTTGTTAAGCAATTTCGCTTTTAACTCATCAGCTTCTACATATTCCTCTCCTTCACCTCTGAGTCTTACAATGCCACTTTGCACTTCCATCTTTCATTAACATATCTCAAAAAAGTTTTGTCCCCCCATTTTACCATATTTGCTGTTTTTTTCTTCCATTTTAATTTTTGCATTCCTGACTACTTTCTCAGATTTTCCAGATATTGTTGCCTGTCTTCTAATTTCTGTAATCTCTTGTAGTTTATGAACACTAACCTTTTCTCCCTTACCTTTTTAACTACTTCTTTAGAAAATATAGTGCTCTTTTTCCTCTTTCCTTTATGGAAATTGATGGACTGGAGTGGGCTATAGAATCAGGACATCTGCAGGGCAAAGGAGAGGCCTTAGAAGAGAAGGGTCTGAAGAAGTAAGCTGGTGGCTGACTGCCAGATTTTGAAGAGCCACAGGAGGTGGGGATCCTGCGGTGGAAACAGGCTGCTGCAATTGGAGAGCTGCAGGAGTATGGGAAGCTCCCCGTGGCAGTTTGAAGACAAGGTCTGGGGCAGCTGTGAGCTGTGATGTTGCCGGCAGAGCTATGGGAGCAGTAGAAAGCTCCCCGCAGTGCTATATAGATGGGAGAGGGTGGACTGGAGCAAGCGGCTATATTTAATGCTGCTGTCACTGCTAGCACACTACAGTGGTAAAAGAATTGGGGTGTTGCTGCAGGGATTAGGAGGCCAAGGTGTCAGGGGCCTTGGGAAACCCCCCAGCACAATGCGTAAGTGTAGGCTGGGTCCCACTGACGTCAACAATGATGAAAGCGGCATTCGTGGTCCTGGGCTGAGCTAAATTTTAAAAGTTAAAAATAAAGGGGGGAGCACGTACAAGAGAGACATCACATGAAGTTTAATCCACCCCTAAGCACCATGGCAATCCTAGCACCAAGTTTAAAAAATTTAAAATACACCAAATTTAAATAAAATAACATTAGGAGCATGAGCAGAGAGGTTAGGGGCCTGTATTAATCCCCTACTTTAGCTTAACATTTCATTTTAAAGGCTAAAATCAACCTGTTTTACACTGGGTGTTTCTGAAGTAAAAAAAATATGCAAAACACCTCAGAAAAATTAAGAAAAAGGGTGAGAACATCTGAGGAGGGAATAAAAATCCTTATTCAACTTTAATTATGGATAAAAACATAGTAGATTTGAATTTATGGACATTGTTACTTTTGGGATATCTCCGGTGAGTTTTTGTAGGTGTTTAATATCATTCCAAACTATCAAACATCTTTTTATGCTCTCTGATTGATACAGAACATATTTGGAATGGTTTTGAATTAAAATCTTTGGCTATTTTTGGCTCCATTCCTGTGAAATTTTCCAATCTGATTTGGGTTTTCCCATGCAAAGTCTTGTAAATTAAAATTTGTCAGCTCAGCTCAGCTAAAAAATCTTTAACATTCTGAAGCTAATGTTATAGAAACATCATAGAAAAGAATGTTTACAGGAAAGCTTTATGTTAAGAGGCTGGCGTAATTATATAATGTTAAGTCAAAATACAGTCATAACTTTGTTAGAGAAAATTTCCCAAGTTATTAAAAATGTCCTTACATTAGTTATACTAAAGTAAAGATATTTCCTGACAAAAAAAGGATAATGACAGTTTCAAAACACTGAGGAACTGCATTGAATCAAGTCAGAGAGGGTGTTTTTATCTTTTCCTTCTCTAAGGCCTAGTGAAAGTCACAAAACAGTTAAAAGCAGCAAGGAACACATAAGATTGAGAGTGTGAATGAGTAAGAATCCTTGTATAAACAGGAAACCTGAAAAGGTAAGAAAAGAGAATCAGTCAGTGTAAAGTTTAAAATAGCGGAGCTGCATGATTTTTAAATCAGCTTTTATAGTTAGCTGATAAAAGAGAAACCTGAATGAAAGAAAGAAAAGATAATAAAAAGAAGTTTTTGGATTTTTAACACTTAAGAAAATTACTGCATCTGAAATAAGTGCCTTATGCAAACATAAGTCTTATAATAATAGATTATTGCAACGCTCTTCTTGTGGGCCTCCCCGCAAACGCCTTAAAACCATTACAGATGTTGCAAAACGCTTCGGCAAGGATTCTCACCAAGACTAACAAAGGAGACCACATCTCACCAATCTTAAAAAGCCTACATTGGCTGCCCGTCAATTTCAGAATACGCTTCAAAGTGCTCTCAACAATACACAAAGCACTACATAACCTGACACCACTTGAGCTCAAAATCCCTTTCCAACTCCACACATCTACTAGACCAGTGAGACAAGCCTACAGAAAACAACCTCCAGACTCCACCAATGAAATCAACGTTAAGCAAAAGAGCATTCTCCACAGCTGGTCCCAAACTCTGGAATAGTCTCCCGCCAGAACTCAAATCAGTGCAATGCCCCATTATTTTCAAAAAAAAACTTAAGACTTGGCTCTTCCATCAAGCTTTTCCATAACATCAGCCTGCTGAATAATATCTGCCAAGGACCCCTCTAGGTTATTTTCAATCATCCTACAAGAGAGCTATATAAGAACTTCAGTTTATTTTCAACAACCTACAAGAGAACTACATAAGAACTATACAAGTTCAGCTCTAGAACTTCTCTGAACCCCCAAAAAAATACCACAAAGAATACCAAAAGAATTCTAACCAACTTCAACTCCTTGGCAGTCCAAAACCCAATACCCGCCCTCCTGACAGTCCCACGCCATTGATTAGTGCCTCTACCCACTTTTAGGCTTTGTATATAGTACTTTTATGTTATCAACCCATATATTTATTTCCAAGTTATTTTTTTCCTGTTCCTTGTAAGACATTTACTTGTCACTGTTGTTATTGTTCAAAATGTAAACCGAATTGATCAGTAATTCTGTTACTGGAAAGTCGGTATAGAAAAGATCTAAATAAATAAATAAATAATAGGCTTTCCCATAGAATTGGCCTTGTTTGTTCATAAAAATGGCTTATTATCTATCAGGGAGAGAACATACAAATAACAGAGAAGAATAATTCTGGCCAAAATATATCCAATGTAACATTGAACTGATTGGATTGGAGCAATTGTCCTGACTTTATCTCTTTGGACATTAATTTTAATTCAGTTCTGGAGTAAATTCAAGAACTTCTGTTAAGTTAAGGAGAGCTGAGAAAAATAAAAGATATAATTTCAGCTGTATTAAGCAATAGGTGCTATATAATTGCAGAGGTGCAGTGTCGTTTAAATAATAATTTAAGAGAAATAGCCTCAGTTATTCTTTAAATTGACAGTTTATAGAGAAAAATAAACTGAAAGAGAACAGATAAAGCAAACAAATGAATGTGTGGATAGACTGTGAACACATTTTTGTTGATATTAACTCATTCCAGTTTGTCACATGTTTCATTGTCCTGTCTTACTCTCACATGTTTCATAGACTCATTTCATGTCTCAAGTTTCATAGTTCTAGTCTCATCTGTCACATGTGTCAGAGTTCCTTCTCCCTGATTCTCTAGTATAGGGTAGCTCTAATTAATCTTTGATTTAATTAATTAGATGCTCCAATACAATAAAATGGCATAACATACACTGAGGAATAGTGTTAGAAAGCTTATTCAGTTTGAGGGAGATAGTTTCTCTTGTTGATTTATTTAAAATATATAGTAACATAGTAATGACAGAAGAAAAAAACCAAATGGTCCATCCAGTCTGCCCAGCAAGCTTCCTTAGGTAGCAATTGCCACTCTGTGCAGGCTACCCCCAACTTTCTGTTAAGGGTAGTAACTGCCACTCCATGCAGTTATACCAGACTTTATGATAACCCATAAAAATTTCAGCTAACAACATTTTTTACTGGGTGATGAGCTTTCTTGAAAATTCAGACAGTGCTGCTTGACGTGCATTGCTTATGGACTTTGTAGTAGAAACAGTCCTGTGCTTTTCCCTTATGCCTGAGTATCAATATCCCAGACCAAAGAAGTTGGGGCCCTTTTGGTTATTGTCTGAATCCAATTCCCATTTTCCCCCTGCCTTTGAAATGGGGAGCAATGTTGCAGTTGCATTTAAAGCATCAAGCCTTATTGGTTAAGGGTAGTAATCCGCATGCCCTCTGGTGAAGGGTAGTAGTAACTGCCACACCAGCAAGTTACCTCCCTGCATGCATTTCTTCATTTACGTCCTCTAGCCTTTAGAGATCCACAGTGTTTATCCCATGCCCCTTTGAATTCTTTGACTGTTTTAGTCTATCCCACCTCCTCTGGAAGGGCATTCCAGGCATCTGCCATCCTCTCCATGAAGAAATATTTCCTGATGTTGGAAAGGTTGAAAGAAGGCCAAACAATTGCCGGCATGGTTAAAAAGTGAGTTGAAAGAGGCTATTTTAGCTAAAAGATCTTCAAACAAAAATTGGAAGAAGGATCCATCAGAAGAAAATAGGATAAAGCATAAGCGTTGGCTAGTTAAATGTAAGACATTGACAAGACAGGCTAGGAGAGAATTTTAAAAGAAGTTGGCCACAGAGGCAAAAACTCATAATACAAACTTTTTAAATATATCCGAAGCAGAAAGTCTGCAAGGGAGTCAGTTGGACCATTAGATGATCGAAGGGTTAAAGGAGCATTTAAGAGAAGATAAGACCATCACAGAAAGACTAAATGAATTCTTTGCTTTGGTGTTTACTGAAGAGGATGTTGGGGAGATACCCATTCTGGAGACAGTTTTCAAGGGTGATGATTCAGATGAACTGAACCAAAACATGGTGAACATGGAAGTTGTAGTAGGCTGATTGACAAACTGAAGAGGAGTAAATTACTTGGACTAGATAGTATACACCCCAGGGTTCTGAAAAAAATAAATTATAGACCTATCACAATTAATATGTAACCTATCATTAAAATCATCCATTGTACCTGAAGATTGGAAGGTGGCCAGTGTAATCCCGATATTTAAAAAGGGAACAAAAGTACGCTGGATTTTATAAGGAACGCGCGTAGCCGCGTGTATCTTATAAAATTCGGGGTCGGCGCGCGCAAGGGGGTGCACATTTGTGCAACTTGCATGCGCCGAGCCCGGCGCACGCTGCCTGTTCCCTCCACCTCCCCTCCCCTACCTAACCCACCCCCCCCCCCCGGCCCTATCTAAACCCCCCCCTACCTTTGTTGGCAGATTTACACCTGCGGAAAGCAGGTGTAAATCTGCGCGCGCCTGCGGGCTGCTGGCTGCTGGCGCGCCATCACCCGACCCGGGGGCTGGTCAGGATGCCTCGACCATGCCCCCAGGCCGGCGCCACGCCCCCGGTCCCGCCCCCTCCCGACCCTTTTACGAAGCCCCGGGACTTGTGCGCGCCGGCGGTCTATGCAAAATAGGCACGCCGGCGCGCGCGCAGGGCTTTTAAAATCCGGCCCTTAGAGAATAGCCACTGCCATTAGCAATGGTAACATGGAATAGACTTAGTTTTTGGGTAATTGCCAGGTTCTTATGGCCTGGATTGGCCACTGTTGGAAACAGGATGCTGGGCTTGATGGACCCTTGGTCTGACCCAGTATGGCATGTTCTTATGTTCTTATGACAAACGTGAACCGGTAGATGTGGTGTATTTGGATTTTCAGAAGGTGTTCGACAAAGTCCCTCATGAGAAATTTCTAAGAAAACTAAAAAGTCATAGGATAAGAGGCAATGTCTTTTTGTGGATTGCAAACTGGTTAAAAGACATGAAACAGAGAGTAGAATTAAATGTTCTGTTTTCACAGTGGAAAAAGGTAAACAGTGGAGTGCCTCAGGGATCTGCACTTGGACCAATGCTTTTTAATATATTTATAAATGATCTAGAAAGGGATACAATGAGTGACATGATCAAATTTGCAGATGAAACAAAATTATGCAGAGTAATTAAATCTCAAACAGATTGGGATAAATTGTAGGAAGATCTTGTGAGAATGGAAGATTGGGCTTCCAAATGGCAGATGAGATTTAATGTGTACAAGTGCAAGGTGATGCATATAAGGAAAAATAACCCATGCTGTAGTTACATGATGTTAGGTTCCATCTTAGGAGTTACCATCCAGGAAGGAGATCTAGGCTTCAAAGTGGATAAGTGTGCTTAGTGTGCTGTGGCAGTCAAAGAAGCAAACAGAATGTTAGGAATTATTAGGAAGGGAATGGCAAAAAAAAAGGTAGATGTCATAATGCCTCTGCATTGTTCCATGGTGAGACCGCACCTTGAATACTGTGTACAATTCTGATCGCCACATCTCAAAAATGATATAGTTGCACTGGAGAATGTGCAGAAAAGGGCGACCAAAATGATAAGGGGAATGGAATGACTCCCTTATGAGGAAAGGCTAAACAGGTTAGGGCTGTTCAGCTTGGAGAAGAGACGGCTGAGGGGGGATATGATAGAATTGTACAAAATCATGAAAGGACTTGAACAGATTAATATAAATCGGTTATTTACTCTCTCAGATAATTGAAGGACTAGGGGTTACACCATGAAGTTAACAAATATCTCATTTAAAATAAATCGGAGAAAATGTTTTTTCACTTTATGCATAGTTAAACTGTTTCTTCATCTCCCTAGGTTTTAACAGATAGTCTTCCTTGTATTCATTTTTTTTAGGATCCTTTATACTTCTTGAATGCTGTTCTTTTTGCTTTTATTTTTTCAGCCACCTCTTTAGAGAAGCAGATCAATTTCTTTTTCCTCTTACTCTTACTTTTCTAACATAGATTTATTGCCTTTGTAATAGTTCCTTTTAATTTGGCCCACTGTTATTCCACCTCACTCATTTTCTCCCAGTCTTCCACATCTTCCTCCAGGTACATCCCCATTTTGACAAAGTCCATATTTGTGAAATTCAAAACTTGGGTCTTTGTGTCACTTCTCTGTATCCTATTCATGTTAATGAACCATACTGTGTGATGATCACTGGCGCTCAGGTGAACCCCTACCCAAACATTAGAGACATTATCACCATTAGTGAGCATTAGATTGAGTTTCACACCCTCCCTCGTGGGTTCCAATACCATTTTTTTGAAGGGAGCTCCTTGAAGGGCATCCACTATCTCTCCCCCTCTTCTTGTAGATTCTCTAGAAGGGATACTCCAATCTATATCTGGCAGATGAAAATCTCTAACGAGCAGCACTTCTCCCTTCTTTCCCACTTTTTGGATGTCCTAGATGAGTTCTCTGTCCAGTTCTTCTGTTTGAGTCAATGGCCTGAAGATCACTCGAGTAAAAATGGAAGCACCATCTTCTTTTTTTAGGATGATCCATAATGCTTCTTCTCAACTCCATGTCCTTTACAATTCAGTTGCTTTGATACTGTTTTTAGACACAGAGAGCTACTCCTTCCCCTTTTCTATCCTCTCTATACTTTCTCTACAAGTTATAACCCTGGATGGCCATATCCTAATCATGAGAATTCATAAGCCATATCTCCGTAACAACAACAATGTCAAGTCTGCCTCCACCATTAGGGCCTGCAGGTCTGGGATTTTGTTGACCAGACTATGAGTATTTGTAGTCAAAGCTTTCCAGCTGCTCTTCTTAGTCATTGTTTCTGCTTTTTTGAACTGAATGATTTTGTTACTTTCTTTTCTCTCTTCCTGTTTCACTTGGGGGTGGCATAGCAAATTCACTGGCCACCCCCCTGCCACCCCTGCTCCCTAGCTTAAATGCCTGATAAAGTATGATCTAAATATTTCACTTAGCATCCTCTTTCCTGCCATAAACAAATGTAGGCCATCCTTACCATATAATCTTTTATTGCTCTATACACAGCCCAGCCTCCAACATATCCAAAACCACTTTCCTTACATCAGATTTTGAACCAGACATTGAAATTATCTATTACCTTTCCATGAACAGGTAATACTTCTGAAAAGGCAATAGTCTTTACTATGTATTTAATCTTCTTCCTTAGATTTTGGAAATCTTCCTGTACTTTGTGGACACAGTTTTTAGTGAGATCGTTGGTTCCCGGATGGATGGTAATATTGATATCAGAGTTCATACTTCCTTCTATATTTGCATTGACCACCTGGTTTGCATTTCTATTATCTATGGCTCCTGGAAGGCATTTAACCATTGTGTTCCCATCAAATTGAGTTCCCTAATTGGTTCCTCTGATGACCGAGTCTCCCAATAGAAGCAGCTTTTTTTTTATGACATTTGATCATGTTGCAGGGTTTCTGGGTGCATGAGGCGACTACTTCCCTTTCAGACATCACTCCATATTCTGTTGCTGGGGCTTCTTGTGTATATTAGGTGGAAAACCCTGTGGAAAACTCAAGGGCAAGATTGAGTTCCTGTCTCTGCTATCAAGCTCTGGTCTCAAGTTCTTACCTCAAGCCACCAAAGCATCTCATCTCCTGGTATCCGGAACCCTTGAACAAAAACAGTACATGCAAACCATGTCCAGAAGTTGCTGCATTTTTTGAAACTGAACTAAATGTGCACACATACAAACATGAGACAGTGAAAAGTAGTGAATAAACAGAGATTCATTGAAGAAAACGAACAGAGATAGGAAAGAAGAGAAAGAAAAGTATACAGGTACACATAATAAAACACATGAAAGTTTAGTGAGAAAGCACAATAATACCTTAAGAAAGTCACAGTTGTTATATTTCTCAGATTATGCTTGAAGTCCTGAAAAATAAGAAAGCACAAATAATCAATTCTTGAGTTTAGAATAAAGACAATAGAGCAAAAGTAGTATAAATAAAATAAATTATAAGACTTAACTTATCTGATGAAATATAGTAGTTCTGTAAAGGGACCGGTTTCATAGTAGAAATCGTCAGCTCAGTGTGCTGTGGCAATCAATAAAACAGTTAGGAATTATTAGGGAGGGAATGGTGAATAAAATGGTGGTTGTCATAATGCCTATGTATCGCTCCATGGGGAAGATTTTCCACTGTGCGCTCGCTTCCCAGTGCACACACATGGACATGCTGATTTTCTACCATGCGTGTGCCGGCGCATGCATGGTATAAAATCCGTGGGCCGTGCAAGGGGGGGGGGGGGAATTTTGTAATTTCTGCACAGCAGCACATTCCGGCCTTCTCCAGTTCCCTCCAGTCCGTTCCAACTTCCCTACTCCTCTACCTAAATTCCTCCCCTTCCCCTCCCCACTCCCTTTGTGGCTACTGGCATGCGAGTCTTCGGGACAGCAAACAATGGTGTTGTACCGGCCCTCCCCCTGCCTCTCCATGCCCCCTGGCCTACCCCTTTGAAGTGGCCCGGCATGTATTCACATACTAGCGTTTATGCACGTGGCCGGGCCTCTTCGAAAATTCACCCGGCACACTCAAGGCCCGGCCACGCGCATAAACACCAAATTTTATGCTCACAGGGCTTTGAAAATCCACCCTAATGTGTGCAGTTCTGGTCGCCGCATCTCAAAAAAGATATAGTTGCACTGGAGAAAGTATGGAGAAGGGCGACCAAAATGATAAAGGGCATGGAACATCTCCCCTATGAGGAAAGGCTAAAGAGGTTAGGGCTGTTCATCTTAGAGAAGATAGCTGAGGGGGGATTTGATAGAGGTCTACAAAATCTTGAAGGGACTTGAATGGATAAATGTGAATCGGTTATTTACTCTTTCAGATATCAGAAGGACCAGGGGGCACTCCATGAAGTTAGCAAGTAGCACATATAAAACAAATCAGAGAAAATTCTTTATCACTCAATGTACAATTAAGGTTTGGAATTCATTGCCAGAGGATGTGGTTAAGGTAATTGTGTAGCTGGGTTTAAAAAAAGGTTTGGATAAGTTCCTGGAGGAGAAGTCCAAAAACTGCTATTAATCAATAAGGAACAACTACTGCTTGTTACTAGTATTAGTAGCTTGGGATGTATTTAATGTTTGGGTACTAGCCAGGTACTTGTGACATGGATTGGCCACTGTTGGAAACAGGATATTGGCTTGATGGACCCTTGGCCTGGCCCACTATGGCATATGTCATGTTCTTATCTGAAAATAAAGTATATAATTTGTTTGACAAAGTAAAAATGTATATTGGAAGTGATTTATCTGCACATTATTGAGTATATCACAATGTATTATTTGCATATTTGAACTGCATATCTCATTGAAATTCATATTCAGATATTAAGAACATTTTTTTAATATCTATTTGCCAGCTAAATTTTCTCTTGAATAAATGTTTTTTATTTAGGAAGTGTCATTGTTTTATTATTTAAACTGTGAATTTACCTTGGATCTTTAATATCTGGTGATGTTAAAGAACTAAGATATTTTCTATAACAACTAAGTGGAAACCCAAAGCCTTAAATCATCGTTCATAATCATGACTGTGCAAGAAAATAGTTCCGTGCCTGGGTGGTTTACATTTACTTTCCTAACAAAAAGGTAGTTGCCATTATATCTCCTTCTTGTTTTACCCACTGCTCTTCTACTTCCCCTAGATTTTCCCCAACCAGATAATGACTCCTTGAGGTACTCCCCCATTTTAACAAAATTAATTTTTGTGAAGTCTAGGACCCTTGCCTTTCAATGCCCCTTTACCTCTTGTGTTCTAATACTGAACCACATCAGTCAGTGATCACTAGATCGAAGATTATCATCGACTACAACATCAAAGATAATGTCCCTATTGGTAAGCTCCAGTATTGCTCCTTCCCATGTGGGTTCCGTTACCAGTTCATAGAATAGTTCTCCTTGCACAGAATCAAGGATCTCCCTGCTTCTAGAAGACACTGCAGCTAGGGAGTCCCAATCAACATCTGGCAGATTGAGTTCCCCTAACAATAGCACCTCCCCTTTCATAGCAATTTTGTGAATATCCTCCATTAAATCTCTATCCATCTCTTCTGAGTTTGATGGAGGTCTGTATATTACACCCATAGAGCGATGGTTCTATAATGAGGGAGGGTGAGGCAGCTGCCTTCGGCGGCAAAATTATGGGAGCAGCAAATATCCCCCCCCCCCTCAAACCCCCCCCCCTACAGTGGGTGCATCACTATGCCTTTTGATTTCTAACACCAGTGAGGATCCCACATTCCGCTGGCAGGAAAATCCATAGCGCTGCAAAATGACATGCTGGCAGGGTTCCCACTCCCCACCTGCACTGGAGAAGGCCCCGCCGCAGTGCTGGAGATGACGTGCTGGCAGGATTACTATTTCCTGCCAGCACTAGAGAAGCCCCAGTGGTGGGCACTGTGAAATTACTGCTGGTGGAGTTCCCATTCCCCGCCAGCAATAGGAAGATCCATCAGGGCCACCAGCATTTCTCTTGCAGCTGACGGCAGAAGAGGAGGCTCCGCTGTGCAGCCGGCATTTCCTCTGAAGCTGGTGGAGGAAGAAGGGGTCCCACTGTGCTGCTGGCAGCCAATGAAGAGATCCAGTGAGTGAGACAGAGAAACTGGCATTGGCCTGACCCCCACACATATGAGAGGAGGCTGCTGCTTCAGTCTGGGCCATACTGGCTAAGGGAGAAAGTTGCTGCATCGGGCTGGGCTGTGCACTTGAAGAAAGGATGACTGTTGCTGCCTATACTGTGCACATTCTGGGGACAGAAAGAGTGTGAGAGCATGTGTGTGCAATATCATGTATGAGAGCTAGTATGTGTGTAATAACATGTAATGGAGAAGGTTTTCATGGGTAATGATTCAGATGGACTGAATCAAATCACGGTGAACCTAGAAGATGTGGTAGGCCTGATTGACAAACTGAAGAGTAGTAAATCACCTGGACCAGATGGTATACACCCCAGAGTTCTGAAGGAACTAAAAAATGAAATTTCAGACCTATTAGTAAAAATTTGTAACCTATCATTAAAATCATCCATTGTATCTGAAGACTGGAGGATAGCAAATGTAACCCCAATATTTAAAAAGGGCTCCAGGGGCGATCCGGGAAACTACAGACCGATTAGCCTGACTTCAGTGCCAGGAAAAATAGTGGAAAGTGTTGTAAACATCAAAATCACAAAATATATAGAAAGACATGGTTTAATGGAACAAAGTCAGCATGGCTTTACTCAGGGCAAATCTTGCCTCATAAATCTTCTTCACTTTTTTGAAGGAGTTAATAAAGATGTGGATAAAGGTGAACCGGTAGATGTAGAATACTTGGATTTTCAGAAGGCGTTTGACAAAGTTCCTCATGAGAGGCTTCTAGGAAAAGTAAAAAGTCATGGGATAGGTGGCGATGTCCTTTCATGGATTGCACACTGGCTAAAAGACAGGAAACAGAGAGTAGGATTAAATGGACAATTTTCTCAGTGGAAGGGAGTGGACAGTGGAGTGCCTCAGGGATCCTGCACATTAGGGCCAACACCTCTTTACAACAGTACAAATTTCGCATGTTTCACCACGCGAATAAAACCGGAAAGATGTTGGCGAATCTCCTCAAAAGCCAGGAACCAAGTAAATTCATACCGGCGATCAGGGATACTCAAGGGAAAATACACACTGGTTCCCGAGACATAGCCAATATTTTTTCCCACTATTATAAACAACTATATGCCTCTGAAAAATCTAATTCTGATAGCATAACCCACTTTCTGGAACAGATTAGATGTCCAGCTATCTCGGAAGAGCAGAATACCCTCTTAAACAGGGATATTAAACCGGCAGAGGTACTGGAAGCTATTCAAACTTTGCCGCCTCACAAGGCACCAGGGCCTGATGGTTTTGACTCTTTGTTTTATAAGACCTTGAGTGTGGAACTACCGGAAACCCTGGCCCAGGTCTTTGTAGCTATGAAAGATAGTGGGACAATGCCTGAGACGATGCGGTCTGCGAACATAGTGGTCCTTCCAAAACCAGGATGAGATTCCCTCCTTACTGGTTCTTATAGACCAATTTCTTTACTAAATTTGGATATAAAAATTTATGCCAAAATCCTTGCCAACCGCCTCAAAGATATTATGCCATACCTTATCGAAAAAAAATCAGGTGGGATTTGTGAAAGGAAGGAGGGCCACTGTTAACATACATAGGGTGTTGTGTGCTCTGGAACAAAGTACCCCCCGAGGGCTTCCAGACCCTCTGTTGGTGGCATGCGATGCGGAGAAGGCATTCGACAGAGTGGAATGGGAGTTTTTGAAACAGTCTTTGAGGAAATTTGGCTTTCAAGGAGCATTCGTTCAATATGTTACACTTTTATATACTAACCCTACAGCCAGCATTATGGTAAACGGTTCCTTGTCGGAGCCATTTCCGCTCTGTAGAGGGACGAGACAGGGGTGCCCACTGTCTCCCCTCTTGTTTATATTATCAGTAGAACCCTGGCAATTGCACTGAGGGCTGACCCGAATATTCAGGGCATACCGGTGGGGAAACATGTCCATAAAACTTTGCTTTTTGCCTACGAACTGCTATTATTGTTAACTAATGCTCAGGAGTCACTCCCCCGGGCAGTTCAGCTGTTTGCAGAATACCAGGCAGTCTCAGGTTTTAAACTTAATTTGGATAAAACCGAAGTTCTGGATGTAGGGGGAACCTTAGAGTCTACATGGCGGGACTTTCCGGTGTGATGGGCTGGAGATAAAATTAAATACTTAGGAGTTCAAATACATAAGAATACCCAGCACTGGTATCAGGTTAATTTACCCCCATTATTGGATAAGATCGGAAAGCAGTTGGAATCCTGGCTGAACCTACCTCTATCCTTGCACGGTCGGATAGCTATCATAAAGATGATCATTGCGCCCAAATTATTATACTTGTTACTCATGATCCCCATGTACTTTTCGAGTAAGGATTTAAAACGCTTTCAACGAACTATCACTCGATTTTTATGGCGGGGGAAAAAACAAGGATATCCTATAGCACTCTCACAGCACCTAGAGTAAAAGGGGGTTTCAACTTACCTGATTTCAGGCTATACGCATGGGCGGCACATCTGCGGTTCCTTGGGGATTGGCTACAGGGTACATCCGAGTATACTGATTATGCCCTAGTGACAGATATATGTCAACCTTTAAACCCCAAGCTGGTTCGACATCTATCATATAAAGATCTGTCTCAGTTGGGTATCAAGGCTCAGCTAGTATCTATTATACACAGGACATGGAAAGAATTGAGGAGTCTGTTGCAATTGCCCATTCAGATCTCTTTGCAATACCCGTTGATCAATAACCCAGTGACACCTCCATTTGAGTCTCTGTTCGCGGGACGGAATGTGACTACAGAAGATGTGGTAGTGGGGACTATTTTGGACTCCAAGTCAGGGGGTCTAAAATCATTTGAGGTATTGCAAGCACAATTGGGGTTGTCTCCTACTCATTTTTTGGGATATGCACAATTGCGAGCCTTTGTCTATAAACTTCTGCGATCAACCCAGGGGCCGTTAGAGAATCCTGCATATGCTCTTTTTTTAAAGGTATATGGGAGGAAACAGGGGTCATTATCCTTATTATACAAGTTCTGTCAAAATGTTACCTCATACTCCACCTTTGCTCATTTATTACAAAAATGGGGAGCTGTCATTGCGGAAGAACTAGATGAGCTAATGTTGAAAGAAGGTTATCTGTCTATAGCCAAAATAACAAATAATGTCTAAGAGAACTTCAAGTGAGAGTTTTCCACCAGGCTATCTATCCCCCAATGGTAGCTTTCTACATGGGTATCGCCAGTTCTAAATTATGCTCTAAATGCTCAATTAGGCCCGCTACATTTATTCATGCCTTGTGGGAATGCCCGCTTATTCAAGCTTTTTGGGAGCAAGTCCGAAAGAGGGTGTCTGACATCTTTTCTACACAGATACACTGGTCAATGTCATTTTGTTTGTTGAATGTAGATTCAGGCGACTCTTCACTAAACCATGATATTATTTTTTTCTCTAAGGTGTGCTTGATAGTAAAAAAATGTATTCTCTTGAAATGGCCGGAGGAAATTCCTCCGGATTGATCCTTATGGAGTGCACAAATGTCCAATCTATATCAGATGGAATATGGGTCATTATACAAGACCTTTTCCCACAAGAAAAAAGGATTCTTTCGTGATATATGGAGGGTCTTCTATGTCACTCTCCCTGAGGCCATTCAACAGTTGTTCCCGCTGGTAGACCCAGCAGTTCCTGGGGTTGGGTCTAAATTATAATTACGTGTCAAGTGCATGTGTTCACATTTACGGTATGATTTTTTATTATTATTTTTTTTCTCTAAAGCCCAAAGGTTCTTTTACAGGTGGTTACACGCTGATGTAATTGTACTACTTGCCTGGTTGTGTCCTTATGCGGCAATGTGGGGAAGGGTGGGAGGGAGAAATAGGGGGGGATAATATACACAAAAAATTGTCAGGAAAATTTTATATGATATTTTCCATGTACGTTCCGCAAGGTTTTTTGTATTTTTGTCATGTTCTACTGTATTCCTTTGGTATGGATTTGCTGAACGGTTTTGCTTAATAAAATATTTTGGAAAAAAACAACCTCTAAAGAGAGGGGGGGGGGGGGGGGTTTACAGCACCCACTCTCCCTTCTCTCACCCCTCTCCCTCACTTCAAGGAGGGGGTCTTTTCAAGGGCAGGATGGGGGGCCTCTTTCTTCAGAAAGTTAACAGGATGAAATGAAAAGAGGGGGCAAAGAAGGATATGGGAGGAGAAGCAAAAAAATGTCTTCCTTGCTCTTCAGTGCAGAGCAGCGGAGGGGGAGAAGTATTCCTGAGAAACTCTTAAAAAAAAAACCAACCCTAGCTGCTGCAGCGGTGCTTTTGGTGTCAGCCCTTCTAGCTAGTGGAAAAAGAGCCTGCTCCCCAGACAAGGAAAAATAAAGCCCCTCCCTCTCTATCCCGAGAAGGGCTGGTAAACTCTGCAACTTCTTTCTGTTCTCTCCTTATCTGAAGATCTGGAGTTTGCAGGGAACTCTGACTTCTACAATTGCTAGGATGGTTTCAGGCTGGAGATTTCCCTGTTCCTGGTTAGCTGCTGAGAAAGAGGACAAGGCTGGGCAGAATCCTAACGATCTCAGAGAGAAGTCCCTAGGATCTCCTTCTGCAGATCTGGGGCTTACAAGAATTCCAGTCCTGTTTCCCCTTCCCAGGCAGAAGTTGGATTAGGAGGCTTCAATAGGGTAAAGTGTATGAGTGTTCGGGGGGGCAGCAGCTTCGGCTTCAGGTTCCAGATAAGGGGAGAATTCAGAAGATTCAGAGCTAAAAGCAGAAAGTTCTGCTTTCTAAAAAAAAAAAAAAATGAGTGTAACACGATGGAAATTTGCTGAAAGGGCTCTCCCTCAATGCAATTACTTATACCCTCCTTCTCCATCCGTGTTCTGTATCTGCCCTGCTATTCCAGTCATCCGTGATTGGCTACAGCCGAGTCATCATCACTCTGCGACTGCTGGCTGGGCTGCCCGAGGCAAAGAACAAAACGCGCCAGCAACATATAGGACTATTAATACTCAGCTACCCACTCATCCAGCTGAATACTAACCCATTCCTAACAATAAATATTTGTCCCGCACAACGGGTGTAAAATCGTAGCCCGATCCAGCAACTCATACACCCTTCCGGGTTGAAACGTCTCTCCGCTAGCTAATCAAAATGATCGGAGGGCGGGGCTTATGACAAAGAATGTTCTGTTTGGTGGAGGAAGTTGCCGATCATTTCCACCCATCCACCTCCTGCCCTGGAGCCGTGGCAGGCTGGTTACAAGGATTCTCGCTTCTCTTCTCGTGGGTGATGACGTAATCAACTGGCAGGTTGGTTTCCGGGGTATTGGTTAGAACCCAAAAATCCGATTTTTGTTTCGAGTGTGTTTTATTTGCTATATTCCAAAATCAGAAGTCTTATGCAGAATTCCTTGCACTCCGGCGTACCATCGCCTTCTTTTTATCATGTTGAACTCTAGGGTATTGGGGTTTTTTTTTTCATTTGCTGGGGTAGGTGGAGCCTGGATATGTTATAGGACGGTAGTGGAGGCGATGAAGCTTGGTGGGCTCTCGTAAACTTTTGGCACATCTTATGTATAACTGTTTGCATATTCTTAGTATCCAGTTACGGATTTGTTTTATTTTATTTATTTATTTAAAATCTTTTCTATACCGTCCTTAGGCTAGTTGCCGTCACAACGGTTCACAATAAGGCACATCATTTCAAACTTAAATGTGTTCCCTGGGATAATTGTGTAAGCTAAAGCGGAAGATAGAATGGTCAGTGTGATTCTGGCCATTCTGGGAATAGAGACCATTATATTCCCTAGAAATACCTTGGTTTACAAACCCTTGGTATATATAGAGTTGCCAGTTGTCTCCAGATTTGCCCGACAAGGTTGATCCAGTCCAGGGTTTACTCTTGCATGCAGAGCCTTGTAAATCTGATGTATCTATTAAGGTCCCTAGTAGAAAGGAAGACTATAAGGTTCTGCATACTGTGGAGTAAACCCTGAACTGGATTAACCCCATCGGGCATATTTGGAGCTAGTTCCAAAATATCATTGTGCCTTGGTCTTCAGTGGCCTCCCAAGGAGGGCCTTAACTACCATTCCCTAATGACACCAAGACCTTGCTGTCTAGAGGCACTTTAGCTGCTTCATATATTATCTAGCATTTTTTTTTAATTCTGTTAGTAGTAAGTTTGGTTCTCTATATCAGCACTTGCTTAGATTCCCTGTGCTGGGTATGAGTGGGCAGGTGTTGCAATTTGCTGGATCATCTAAAATCTTATAGGAATATTCCAAATACTGGGTGAAAGGTTTTGCTTGCACAGTATTTTCTGTGGATGTTTTATTCCCTTCCTGAAGTTGTAGGAAATTTAAATCTTGGGGAAAAGATAGGTTCTTTCTAGATTATGCATGCAGACTGGCTTGCAGGCTGTTTGCCTGAAATTTGTATCTGGTCCTTTAGTGTGCTCTGGGGATGTGTGTGAGCATTTTCTGAATTTTTCCAGCTTTGACTTAATTTATTATTGTGACTGGCTAGTGCTCTACATCTTTTTAGAGGCATAAAAGAAACAGTAAAATTACTGCTAGTTTTCTTTGAATTTCTTTGATTTATAATTCTACTTCCATACACTTTAAAGCAGATTACATTAAGAGCTGATTTACTAAGGCTTTTCTCTCATTCTGTGTCTATGGGAAAAATGCTTAGTAATTGAGGCAAGGGAGGGTGACGTGATTTACTCTGTGTAACAAAAAGCAGCAGTGGGAGTTGAACCCTGGATTCCAGGTTTTCAGCCCACTTCTTTAACCACTAGGCTACGTCTTCACTGGAGAGCAGTGTGTGATGTACACAAGCCCACTGATGGACCTGACCTCCCCTCCCCCCCAGCAAATATTGTAGGAAGGGAATTGAAACCCTTTCACTTTATTTTAAAAATTTTGTGTCACTTAGGAAGGTTTAAATATTATATTTGTGCATGTATAATCGCAGACATGTATGTATCTGTGCATCTGCAGTGGCTGGCAGTGCCACAGCTTTGGTAAGAAATTGTTTTGCTTGACCTGGAAGCCTGAAGGAACAGGAAGATGCTGCAGGAGAAAGATGCTGCTGCTAGGTCTAGATAGAGAGAGACACTTTATTTTCCTCTCTTGGTTTCCTCCTGTTCCTTTGGTCTTCCAGGTCATTCAGAACCATCCCTTACTGAGGCTGTGCTGCCTTTGGCTTTTATTTGGAACTGCCCCCAGGGTTTTTTCCTTGGCATTTTTAAACTCCCTTCTGCTTCTGTCTTGTCAGTCATTAGAGTTTCAGTTCTTCAGCCAGGGACTAGAGACCGGGGTTTCCTCTGGAACTTTTGGTCCATTGGACCCCTGAGTCTTACCAATAGATGTTACCGTTGCACAATTAATGGGACTCCCTCCTCTCTTAAGGTTGTAAGTGCTGCCTTCACAGCATCCCCTAGTCCTTGATTATCTGAGGAACAGAAGCTGATTGCTCACGTGGCAGCATGAAGCACTGCCACTGCATCATCTGCGCTTTCCCTAGATTTTCTAATCGCGACTGACCTTACGCTTTTCCTTCACGTTGATGGCTAGTACTGGCAATTTTGATTTTCAATGGCCATTTGCCAGTTGAAGCCAAAATGAAACATAATGCAAAAAATAAATCTCCAAATATACCTAGAAAATTAAGTTGGTTCTTCAACAGAGAGAGCTTAACTGTGTATCTTAGAGGACAAAATAAATGCTATCGAAATACAAAGTTGGGAAGGAACACTTGCTTTAGGTTGTCTCAAAAAAACAAACAAACCCCACACTTAAAAGGGCTAGTATCTATGTAGACATAACCTACAGAACTCCATCACTAGGAAGATAGAGAATGATGATAATTATACAAAAGATAGCATCTGAAAAAGTGTTGGTAGATGGGATCTTAAATCATTAGATTTAGACTGACAAGTGTCAATTGCAAGACATTTAGTAGAGGGATACTGGAATCATGGCAAACAGTATGTCTTAAGTAACTGGTTGTGAAGCCCACTCTTAGAGTGGTGATTCTGTACTTGTTGCTGACCACTATGGAATTGGCCAGCCTAGAATCCAGTGTTCTCCATTAGCAAGCAGTTATGAATTTGCCATCACACATAGGTGACATCATCCAGTGGTATCAACACAGATCCAGCACGCGAAGTTCAGTAAAGACTTTACTGAGCGTGTGCAAGAATTCCTGCAATTATATACTGCCTCATTAGCCTCTCAGTCTTTCTTCGTCAGCAGCTTCAAGGCCTGCATTTTGAGCACTGGATGTCAAGGATACAGACTCCATCTGCTGTCACTGCTTGGGCCTTGGCCATAACTCCAACTACCTTTAGGTGGATGTCCCCTAGGGTAATACTGTTCCTGGAAGGTGGAGGCCCTAAGGAAGATGCTGGCAAATGAGAGCCTGGAGTCTTGGCATGAGGCTGAGTACGGAGCCTCTTCTTGACAAGGAGCAAAGCGTCGCCAGAATCTCAGCATAGAAAAGTGAGACACATTTTCTCCCCTCTCATTCCAAAACACATGGGAAAGCTTCCTCTCTCCCCTCTAGGGCACTGGTTCCCAGATTCATCTTGGATCAGGGGTTGAATGTGGTATGGAGGTCTGTGGTCTGGGTGAAGTGCTGTGAAGGATGCCTAAATAAAGTTAGGAACTTCTTTCGGTGCCATCCCCTCACAGCCAAAGAAAAGATTGGGGCAGTGAGTACAGGGCTCTGCCGGATTGGGCCCCAACTTGACACCAAACCAGGAGATAGCCTCTTTGATGCAAGTCCCAGCATTCTCTATGGCACTGAAAAAACTCATGATGGCGAACCATTTATTTTACAGTACTCCGTCTGTGTCATCAGTGCAGAGCTACTGTGATAGTGGGGGGGGAAAAAACTCACTTAAATGATAAATATGTAAGTGACCATCATATAGCACCGGACTGGCACCATGCGAGTGCTTCAAAATCCTTTATGATGTGGTGAATTAATAATCATTGGTCATTTTGCCATGTGAGTTCATATATTTTTTTTGAGTAATTTTTTTGCAGCATTTAAAACAGATCCTTAGGCATCATACAATGGAATTAAAGTTTGCACTTAACTGAATGCTTAGGTATTCTGGGAAAAGTGCTCCCTTATATCCTTCAGGTCAAGTTTGCTGAATGTCCACGATGTTTTGCAGAGCCTTTTCTTGTTTCCCAATGTTCTTTGGGCTGTTGTGTGTTGATTGTCCAATGTTATTCACCCATCATTGCGCATGCTGTGAACAAGTAAGGCGAGTGCGGCAGTTTTATTGCCCAGATATTGAAGGCTGTTGTTTAAATATCGGTACTTCCACATGGGAAGCTAATGTGTGCGACAAGCCCCTGATGAAGTTTTCTTCAGAAACGTTGCAATGTCGGGTGGAAGAAGATTCAGTGAATCACTTTGGACAATCAACACACAGCAGTCCAAAGAACTTCTGGGAAACAAAGTTTCTGTAAAACATCTTGGACATTTAGCACACTTGAGCCTGAAGGATATAAGAGAACACAATGGACCAGGAGACTGAAATGACAAACTGATAAGATACGGATATCAAACATGCCATGGCCAAGCTGGTCCTATGAGGATTTCTTCACCTTGTCCTGAAGGACCTTCTGGAAAGTCTTGGCAATCAGAGGAATTGCAGGTATACACAGAGTAGACGGATGCTCCAGTCTAGCAAAAAAGCATTGGGAGATGATCTGTAGCTACTCAGATGCATGGAGTAGAACTTCTTGACCTTTCTATTGCCTTCTGAGGCAAATAGGTCAATCACTGCTATTCCCTAGCAACTGAAAAAATCATCAGTGATACCTTTATCCAAAGATCAGTCGTGCAGTTATAAAACATACTGCTAGGACAGTTTGCCAATGTAGTCTGGATTCCCAGTAGGTAAGTCTTCTGGGAGTTCGGGAATCATGATATCCTGCCCATGACCACATTTGAAGGACCACTTAGCAGAGAGCATAAGAGCCTGTATTTATCTGTTAGTTTATGCAGAATATGGCCACTTGGTTGTCCACTTAGATCAAGATTCTCTTTCCCGAAAGGCGGCAAAAGAAAGCCCTTAGGACACAGCAGATCATTCGCATTTCCAGGTGGTTGATTATTCTCCTTTGGGGACCACAATCCTTGGACCCACGTCACACAGAAGTATCCACATGTGTAGATGAGTCAGAGGAACCACATGTACCTCAGCAGCCATATGTGCGAGAAGGATCAAGATCGATCTTGCTGACACTCAGTCTTGTTGAAGGATAGACCTTCAGCAATGTGGCCATCAGCAATATGGCTCTTTTGATGGGGAAAAACACCTTTTCCTAAAATGAGTTTACTAGGCTTCTATGAACTGAATTCCTTGAAGCAGAACCAGGTTTAATTCAGCAAAGTTCATCAGGAAACTCAGGGACTGAAGGAGCCACATTTTTCTTTTCCTCTCATAGGATGTAATGGTATGATGATGATATGAGTTTTGTCAAGTGTGTATTTCAGATTCATGCAGCAGATAAGAGCAAATGTCAGCAATCCTAATGGAGTACTCTTCCAAAGCTTGCTGTGCAGAGACCACCATCTCTTTCTAATCCATGAACCCTTTTGAGTGCGCTCTATTCATGCATTCAGTCTGAGAACTTGCATGCTGAGACAGTCTTAGGAGAAAAGCAGGCTCTATATGCTAAATAATTAAGGTATCTGATTAGCTGGTGTTTGCAGTTTAGAGCTTGCATCATTGCTTAAACTTTGTTTTACAGATTCTCGAGTACAATGTCAACTTCAAGGAAAGGAACAAAGAAAAAGTCAAGTTCTCTTGACCTGTCCCCTGATAACCTTCCTGTGCGATCATCTGGGAGACAGGTAGGAAGATTTTAACTTTGCCTTGTTTGCTCATTGGCCTGTTTTATTTTGAATTTTTTTTATTTATTGCATTTACATTCTATATCCAAGCAAAAACACTTGTTTAGAACAACATGCAGATTTAACAATAACAGAAAATAAGTATAAGGAAATAAATACTAATCTCTCATGTCCTGTCAGTCCACAATTATAACAGAAATCAATCAAAAAAGCGTAGGAAACTAATTAGAAGATTTACAACTACCAAGAACTGAAGAAAATCCTTCTTATATTCTATGTAATGCCTCTTAAGTGACTAGAGAGGATGAAAGACCAAGATCCATATGTGAGAGGATGTTGTCTGTGGCTGCTTCACATTAAGAAAATTAGTCAGTTGAGAAGGATCAAAAGAGACATTTAACCCCTTAAATTTTACAACATATTTACAAGGAAAATAAAGTCAAAATAATGCACACACATTTTTGGATGGTGTTTAGAATTGTTGGATTCACATCCTGCACACTATA
Source organism: Rhinatrema bivittatum (assembly GCF_901001135.1). NCBI lineage: Eukaryota > Metazoa > Chordata > Amphibia > Gymnophiona > Rhinatrematidae > Rhinatrema > Rhinatrema bivittatum. Next base: position 512,526,424 of record NC_042616.1, read on the forward strand.
TCTCTAAGTGATTAATGATTAAATCGTTTTAAGCACAAGATTTTGGGTTAACAGACATAAAACCGTAAGGTGGACCCAGTGCTTTATGATGGCCACTTTAAGAGATTATTTATAAGTGTCACTAAAAAGTTTTTTTCACAAGCGAGAGATATTTAATCTGCACAAATTAATTACAGCAAGTTTTAATATTAGAATTTACTTCCTCTTTACTTGAGTTGCCTTTTCAACATCAGGAAAAATATTTATTTATTTATGAAACTTTTAATATACCGACATTCATAGGGCATATCATGCCGGTTTACAAAAAACTGAAGCAGGTGGAAAATACAATGAACAGGGGTAAATATGAACTTTTAAGGCGAAAAAGGGAACTTCCCTCTTACGAAAAAGCAACTTCATAATAAAACCCTGTTAGAATCAAGAGCAAGAGTGACTATAAGGGAAGATGGCACAACCCCATTATCTGAAGAATTTTTCAAAAAAGAAAAGTGAAAGTCCTCTGAAGATTGAAGCTCACCTTCTTCCTGCAAAGGTTTTTGAACAGAAGACAAATAATACACCTTTGAGACAGGTGGAATTTTCAAAGTCTTAAAAAGTTATTTGTAAAAATTTGCTTTGGAGACGTCAGCCTCTTAGGAAAATTTGTAATGCGAATATTTAAGTTGACGAACAGTATTTTCTAAATTCTTGAGTTTATTTAACAAACATAGGTGACCCTTAGAAACAGCAGCTAATGGCCCTTGTATGGCAGTTTCCTGGGAGTCAAACAATTCTGTATTCTGAAATAAAACAGAAACTTGCCCTTGTGTAGCCTGCATGGCCTTGGAAAGACCCTGGTATTGGGATGCAAACTGACCCAATTGTGAAGATAAATTTGTAATAGCATCCCAAATGGTGTCCAAGGTAATATTTTGGGGCTTGGGAAGGCAAAAGTACTGTACCTTAGGTTGGCCTCTGTGAAGTCTAGTGGTATGAAAATCTCTGTGAATGAAGCCAAATAACTTTCTGCAGAAGGAGAAAAAAAATGCCACCAGCTAAACATCTCCATTTATGTGACTCAAGTTTTTTGTAGCATAGACTGTTTGTTCAGTGCAGCAGCTTGTCATAGCTGTTTTCTTTATTTAATAAAATGCTGCAGTCTCGAGCACTTTTTATGTTTTCAGTTTAAATATTACATTTTACTTCGGTGCACTTTATGCTTCTTGCCCCTACAACTGTTCTGTACAGGCCAAGTTTCTTAAAGGGAAGCAGTGAAGCTTCACCTTCCTATTTTCAAGGAGATTGCTTGAACATATTATTTTCAGTTCAAATTCTCATGCAGACAGGCTTGTTTCTCCTAGTTTATGCTGCCATGTGCCTGCAGCAAGCAAAGTTTGCTGAACTTCAGCAAATAATTACTGCCACCAAAAAAGCAGGAGTGCTGCGCGTATGTGCGACTGTATAACAGTAGTTGGAACCGCAGAATGTTGAAGAGTTGAATACTAGAATGTGGGGTCAAATATTGCATCAAAAATAATTTTTTATTTCGAGCTGACAGCTTCTTACTGCTCCTTTGTACATCCAGCTCAGACAGAACCAGGGTTGGGATCAGGTGCCATGAGTCTTTACAACTACCTGGGGACTTTTTCCTCTCTTATATCTTTCCTGCCCTAACCATATAGCTAGTCAATCATTGTAGTAATGGTCCTGGGCTTGGGGCCATGCACCAGGGCTCCTTATGAAACCCCACAATCATGGACCCCAAATTCGGCCACTTGGTGTCACCCTTAAGCAATGATTGCGACTTCCTTCCCCCTCTCTGGGGGGGGGGGGCACATTGCTATCCCAGCGACCCAGGGACCATGCCCTTTATGATCTCCTTAGGATGTTCACTCAAGCAGCAGCTTCAGACTTGGCAGCAAGGAGGCTTTTATGGCTTTGAAACTTGACAGCTGACGAGACATCTATATCTTGTTTAGGAAAATTGTCTTTTAGTGGGAGCCTGTTATTTGGAGAGGACTTGGAGAAACTCATGAAGAATCTTGGAGAGACTAAGCCTCAGAGACTGCCAGAAGATGGGCCACGAGGCAACCTTAGTAACCTGAGACATCAAAGAATTGGGGATTATTGGAGATACAGGCCCAGTAACCTTGGACCTCAGCGTCCTCAAAAGACCAGATTCCAGCCCTTTCGAGGAGTCAAGAGGCCAAGGAATGAATTTCCCAGGGCAGCAGGTACCAACTGCCTGACCCAGTGACAAGGGGTCCCTCTGCAGATAACTCCAGTCAGTGGTTGCCTACATTGGTTTTACTCAGAGTGGACCCATATCACCTTGGAACAGTGGGTCCTAGACGTTATTCGAGAGGCTTATGTCCCCCGAGCTAATGAAACCAATTCCTCAAACTTTTATAGCATCCCCAAGCTCAGCAATAAAGACCACCTTGAACAAACTGTGGGCCTTACAAGCAGTGATGTCAGTACCTGTACAAGAGCAGGGCATGGGAGTGTATTCCATATACTTTGTCGCCCCCAAAAAGGATAGCTCCTTTTGTCCAGACCAGATCTCAAGGATAAGGAATTCTTACCAGAGGCTACTGCGTTTTCTGTGTTCTGAAGCAACATTTCCAGTTCCAAGCTCTTCCCTTTGGAATTGCAACAGATCTGAGAACCTTCACCACGGTCATGGTAGTAGTAGTGGCAGTGGCATTATGCAAACAAGGGGGTACTAGTCAATCAATACTTGGAAGATTGGCTGATCCCAACTGAATAGCTCCAGGAGAGCGAACAGGCCATACGAACAGATTTGCACGTAATGTAGCAGTTTAGCTGGGTCGTAACGTTTTGCAAAAAGCCATCTCTCACCCACCCAGTCCCTAGAGTTTCTAGGGGCACGGTTTGACACGAGAGAGGGAAGGGTTTACTTAACCCAAAAGAGTGTGGGGGAAAAACTAATTCCCCATGCTCAGGACCTCAAAGGCAAAGATACCCCAAAATCTGGGATTTACACCTATTGGGCCTCATGGCAGCGACAATAGATCTTGTCTCCTGGGTCAGGGCACACATGTGCCCGTTGCAGGAAGTGCTTCTGCCCAAATGGTCTCCCATGTCTATGGATTACGAGCAGCAGTTACCCTTACTTCCTCTAAGAAGCAATAGCTTGAGGTGGTGGAAAGATCCATCCAGCCTACTAAAAGGGATGAGTTGGATCCGCCACCATGGTTGGTTGTCACTGTGGACACCAGCAGCTTCAGGTGAGGGGGCCCACTGTTTGGGACAGTGTGAAGAACAGAAAAGAGCCTGCTCAGCAAACAGACTAGAACTAAGGGCCATCTGGCTAGCTCTTATAGCTTTCCACCCCCTAATAAGAGGGAAACCAATTGGGATACTCTCAGATAATGTGACAGCAGAGGGTATAAATGAACTGCCAAGGAGGAACCCACAGCCAGATTCTAGCCCAGGAGGCAGCAGAGATCTGCGACTGGGCGGAACGGAACTTGAGCCTTCTATCAGCAGTTCATATAAAAGGAACAAACAGCATCCAGGCTGACATCTTAAGCAGGAACAGGCTAGACCCAGGAGATTGGGAACTCAGTCAGGAGGCATTCCTCAAAATCACCACCAAATGGGGATTCTCAACCATGGATCTGATGGCGACTTGAGCCAATGCAAATGCAAGCAGGTTCTTCAGCCAAAGGAGGGAGATGGCTCCTGTAGAATAGACACACTGATCAGCCCCTGGCCAATGGAAGGCCTCCTGAATGCATTTTCTCCTTGGCCCCAGATCAGGAGAACTTTAAACAAGATAGAAAAACACCCAACTTTGACAATCTTGATTGCACCAGCCTGGTCAAGTAGACCATGGTATAAAGACCTTAAAAGATTACTAGTAGACATATCCCTATGCCTCCCGTTGGAACAGGGCCTGTTACATCAAGGCCCAGTAGCAATAGAAAAGCCAGCTCCATTCCATCTTATGGCATAGCTCTTGAAAGGACACATTTAAGCCATAAAGGTTACTCACCAGTAGTAATATCCACTATGCTGAGGGCCCGAAAGACCTCCATATCACTGGCATATATCCAAATTTGACGCCTGTTTGAAAGCTTCTGTCATCAAATGGGTTTTTTCACCCTGGAAGGTGGCCACAGCTCAAATCCTGGACTTCCTTCAATGAGATCTAGATAAGGGTCTAGCCCTCAACTCCCTTAGGATACAGATAGCAACTCTCTCCTGTTTCAGAGGCCCAATAAAAAGCAAGTAGGTAGCAATGCATCCAGATGTAGGTCGCTTTCTGAAAAGAGTAAAGCACATCGGACTACCCTTGGCCCTCTGGTCCCCTCATGGGACCTTAATTTGGTCCTTAGAGTGCTAGCATGGCCAGCCTTTGAACTGATAAAACGAGCCTCTCTCAAGGATCTGTTCCTCAAGGCGGCATTTCTGGTGGCCGTGTTTGGCAAGGTGAATTTCCGAACTACAGGCATTCTCCTGTAGAGATCCCTTCTTGATCATCTCCGAAAATGTGATCAAACTCAAACCTATTCCCTCCTTCCTACCGAAGGTGGTGTCTGTGTTTCATCTAAACCAGACTGTTACCTTAGCCTTTGAAAAAAGCAGGATGGGAAAGGAAGGCCGGGAAGGATGCCAGACTGATATTACTAAGATATTTGAAAGATACGCATGCCTTTAGAAAGTCAGACAGACTCTTCATACTGTTTGCTAGTCCACGGAAAGGAGAAGCAGCTTCCAAAGCAACTCTGGCCAGATGGATCAAAGAGGCCATTGGATCAGCACACCTGCTGGGAGGTAAACCAATTCCACCAGGGCTACGGGCACACTCAGCGAGAACCCAAGCAGCCTCCTGGGCGGAAGTGTCAAAGGTGTCCCCGGAGGAGATTTGCAAGGCAGCCACTTGGTCATCCTTGCACTCATTAAACAAAGCTCCTATAGACTGGACATACTGACCAATGCGGACACAACATTTGGAGTCGGGGTATTGAAGGCTGCTCTTGCAGTCTCCCGCCAACAGGTTAATGGTTTTATTACATCCCAAGAGTCTAGCGGTAGGATAAGGATCGTTAAATTATATCTTACCTGATAATTTTCTTTCCTCGACTAATCCTAGACCAGTCTAGTTCCCTCCCCACAAAGTGACCAAGTGTTTACTAGTTTAAAGAAATTTCTTTTGTCGTCTGTCACAACAAAGGGGAGGGTAGGTGTTTGCATATCCATATTTCCTTTGTGTTAGAGCAAAAAAAAAAAAAAATAGGAACATGGCAAGACATGTAAATAATTTGGTTTGAAGTGAACAAAGTACTTGACAAGCTCATCCAGGACGAAACCAGAGACAATTTGGAGAGTTGCTTTAAGTCCTATCACCACAATGTTTCATTACTTATTTGTTTCACTTATTTACTGGTCTGCAACTGGGTATGGATCATCTCTGGCAATAGACTACTGCAGGCTGCCTCAAACCTCACCCCTCTTATGGTGGACCTGATGTCACATGCAAGTCCAAAGAGGCTTGGTCTGTGTCTCCTCCTGGAAGGGAAATATCCCAAAAGTGATGACTGGTCTAGCAGTAGTCAAGAAAAGAAAATTATCAGGTAAGATGTATAATTTAACAATGGAGGCAAGAGAGTAGACTGTAACTATACAGACAGAAGCTTGCACTGACCCTTTTTTTTTTTTTAACTGGTTTTTTTTGTATTCGTCAGAACATGCACAAAGCACTGAAATGCAATACAGTACCTCAGCATACAACATAGTAAAATATAACATAATGATAATGAGCAAAAGCTGCTATTGGGAATTATAAAACTTAAGAACATGCCATACTGGGTCAGACTACAGGCCCAGCATCCTGTTTTCAACAGTGGCCAGTCCAGGCTATAAGAACTGGGCAATACAGGTCCCAAATCTTGTCATACAGTTTGACATTATCACATAACAAAAAGGTTAACTTCTCAAGTAAGCCCTCAGAGTTCATCTGGGATCGTCAGTCGCCCAGGGTCAGTACTGATTTCCATTTCCATGCTATAACAAAATGGGCAGCATGTAGCATTTGCTGTATCAGCAATCTGCACTGACCTTTTAATACAGGGAATTCCACTATTGTGAACTCTTATTTCGATGAACAGTTGTTTATGACAAACATTTTTATCCAAACCCAAGGATACTCTTCAGGAGTATCTTGAAGAGGGCAAATTTCAAAGCCATGTCTGTGGATAAAGAAAACCTTTTACCTGGGTAAACTGGCTGTAAGAATTGCTTATAGGTGTAAGTGCACATGAAATGTTACTATGAGTGCACTTTTACCTGCAGTTGGTTCCTGGGGACAGGTTTAGGGCAGGGATTGAAATTACATGTGTACTTCTAGGCAAAAAAAAGTACTAACACAAAAAGGAGGTGAAAAGCATGTGCAGGTCCTTTTTCCTTAGGCGGTTTTCACAGTGAACATGCATATATGCTTTTTCCCTTTGAGAGTTGGTGGCAAAGTTGAGCAGGTGCTTTGCAGCTGTGTGGGCAATCCGAAAATTTGGCCCCGTAATACTACATTTCCTCTTAATGTTGTGCTAGACTTTTTTTTTTGTTTTGGTTTTTTTTTAATTGTTGACAGTCTTATCAATTAGGTGAAAAAGAAGGCTAATGATCTGACAGAGGAGGAGGATGAGCCCTCTGAGAAGAAGTACCGGAAGTGTGAGAAAGCTGGGTGCTCGGCTACCTGTCCCGTGTGCTTCGCTAGTGCTGCGGAAAGGTTAGTGTGCTTATGTCATTGTGTTGAGCGAAGCCTCTGATTTACTCTCAGGTGAATGACAGAAGTGTCGACAAATTATCAAGCCAGAAGAAATGGTGATATCACTGACCTTGTTTGAATGTAAGACCTGAAATTTGTGACTGTAAATCAGTTTAGAAGGAACTGATTTCCAGGAGTGATGATGTCCTATGTGAAACGTGTGCTTCCGAATTATAATGCATTTTTGACCACTCATTTTTTAAGTATGACAGTGGGAGCTCTGAGATGTTTAATTCGGCATTAATGTACCTTTTTGTTAGGTTCGTGTGAATATTGCTTGATTAAATATGTGGTTACTGTTGTGTTTAGATAAGTGTCTTATGTTATTAGAGATTAAACAACATAAGGCATTAATATATTCTCTGTTTTATTCTCAATTCTTTTTCTAATAATTCCTAACATTCTATTTGCTTTCTTGGCTACTGCTGCACACTGAGCAGAAGATTTCAACGTATTATAAACAATGGCACCTAGTTCTTTGTCTTGAGTGGTGACTCCTAATGTGGAACCTTGCATTGTGTAGCTATAATTTGGGTTACTCTTACCTAATTGCATCATTCTGCACTTGCACACATTAAGGGGCGGATTTTAAAAGCCCTGCTCGCGCGCCTATTTTCCATAGGCCCCCGGCGTGCGCAGAGCCCCGGGACGCGTGTAGGTCCCGGGGTTTTTCGAAGGGGGCGTGTCGGGGCGGGACCGGATGACACGGCGTTTCGGGGGCATGGCGCCGGCCCGGGGGCGTGGTCAGGCCTCCGGACCAGCCCCCGGGTCGGAAGACGGCGCGCCAGCAGTCTGCTGGCGCGCGTAGATTTACGTCTGCTTCTCACAGGCGTAAATCTAGGGACAAAGGTAAGGGGGGGGGTTTAGATAGGGCCGGGGGGGGGGGGTGGGTTAGGTAGAGGAAGGGAGGGGAAGGTGAGGGGAGGGCGAAAGAGAATTCCCTCCGAGGCCGCTACGATTTCAGAGAGGCCTCGGAGGGAACGGAGGCAGGCTGCGCGGCTCGGCGCGCGCAGGCTGCCCAAAATTGGCAGCCTTGCGCGCGCCGATCCAGGATTTTAGAGGATACGTGCGGCTATGCGTGTATCTTATAAAATCCAGCGTACTTTTGTTTGCGCCTGCTGCGCAAACAAAAGTACGCGATCGTGCTTTTTTTAAAAAATCTATCCCTAAATGTCATCTGCCACTTACATGCCCTGTCTCCCAGTCTTGCAAGGTCCTCGTATGGTTTTTCACGGTCCTCGTGGGAATTAATAGCTTTGAATCATTTTGTCAGCTGCATATTTGATCACCTTGCTTACTGTTCCCATTTCCAGATCACTTAGAAGTAGGTGTGATGGGGCTTTGCCTGGCACTTACATTTTCTCAGTGTTTTGTCAGTGAGCAGCGGGAGCGGGTTTTCTTTTTTTGGATTCCTCCCCGGCTATGGGAAGAGAAAGGAGCTTGAGATCATCCCTGAATCTCAGGAGAGGGAATAAGATTTTTGGTGGGACTCTCCGTTCAACAGTTTCAGAGAATAAGAGGGTCTTTTCCATCCCCAAGGTGGCCTAACCAAGAGAAGAAGATTTTTGGAGATTTTGAAGACTTTTTTGCTGCTGTTGATTTTTGGGCCAAGTTATCTGAGAAATTTCAAAGGGCTTTGGCTCTGGATCTTTTGCCTTCGTGACCAGTCAACAACAGAAACTGGAGATTTGCTGAGATTTTTGTAGTTTTTTGGACTTTGAGATTTGAAGTTAACTGTTTTGAGATCTATTGGATTTTCATTTCTCCAGCCCTTTATACTGGAAGAGTTTCCCTACCTTTCACAGGAAAGACTTATTTTGAAAGGACACTGGTTCAGTTGGGAGAAGAATACCCAGGGGATGGATTTTGGCTTTTTTCTGATTATGATTTTTTTGGTGATGTTTTGATTTTGCCATACTGGTTTGGACCTTGGTTTTTTTTTTTTTTTACTGCAAGTTAACTTTTAATTTGAACACTATCTTTGGAGTCTGTGGTTCTTTTGCCACTGGTGAACCTAATTTACAACTGAGAATAGCCCTGATCATTGTTTCCAAAGCTGAGAGAAGTGAGAAGCAGGAAGATACATCCCCATGATAGCACTAGGGCCCAGGAAGTTATTCTCCTCCTCCTCCCCCCGCCCTCGCTGAATGAACCCCGCTTCTTATGTAGCTCGTCTGTCCCAGCTAAATCAATCAATTGGGGAACTCACTAACTTTGTTAAAAAGTGGTGGTCCCAGAATAGATCCCTGGGGTATTCCACTATTCATCTTTCTCCGTTTAAAAAATTGACCATTTAGCCCTTCTCTCCTTTTTTCTGTCTCTTAACCAGTTTCCAGGCCACAACAGGACATTGTCTTCTATACCATGACTTTTTAATTCCCTTAGAAGTCTCTCATACGCTTTCTGGACATCCTGATACACTTTATCAACTGGCTCATCTTTATCCACATGTTGGTTTACACCTTCAAAAAAATGTAGCAGATTGGTGAGGCAAGACTTCCACTGGCTAAATCCATGTTGGCTTTATCCCATTAAACTATGACTATCAATAAGTTTAGTAATTTTGTTTTTTATGATCGTTTCTACTGTTTTGCCCAGCACTTACAACAGGCTCACTGATCTGTAGTTTCCTGGATCACCGTGGAAACCTTTTTAAAAATTGGCACATCGTTGGCCTCGAGTCCTCAGGTATTGCAGATGATTCTAAAGATAATTTACAAATTACTAATATGTCTGCAACTTTATTTTCCAGTTTTTTTTCAACACTCTAGGATGTATACCATCTGGTCCAGGTCTTTAGTTTGTCAATTTGCCCTGTTACATCTTCCAGGTTCACTGATATTTGTTTCAGTTCCTCTGAATCACCACCTTGAATATCAAATGTACCTGAAAAATATTTTATATAAGTTTTTGTGTCAACAGCAAGCTTCTTTTCAAATTCTCTCTTTGCTTTCCCTATCAGTGCTTTGCATCTGACTTGCCAGTGTTAAGCTGTTCCTGCTTTCTTCATTTGTATCCTTTTTGCATTTTTTGAAAGATGTTCTTTTAGCTATATTAGCCTCTCTCATTTAACTTTTAACCATGCTGATAGTCTGTTTAGCCTTCCTTCCATTTTTTGTAATGCGTGGAAATCATCTGGTGTAGGCTTCTAAGATGTATATAGCCCTGTGATCCGAACGTCTCATTTTATCAGTTAATTCATTGGTACAGTTTTATATGAAACATATTTTATGGTTTAAGAGGTGTATACCATATTGCAATTTAAAGAAATTGGCTATTAATAATCATCAAGCAACACATTTTTCAGGAGGAGTTATTGTGATTATATTGTACATTTTTTCTATCCCTGGATTATATTGTTTGGGTTTTTAAATCGGGTCCATGCCTACTGTAAACTCTTAACTTTGGCAGCTGCTCCTTTCATTTTTCTCTAATCATTTTTCTCATTTTATCAGTGTCTCCCTATTGAAATTGAAATGCTATCGCAGTAGATTTATTTAGTGTCCTCCTTCCAGGTATTAAATCAAATTTGATCATATTATGATCACTATTGCCAAGTGGCCCCAAAACCTCGTACCAAATTCTGTGTTCCGTTAAGGATGAATTGTAAAATAGCTCCCCCTTTGATTCTTGTACCAGCTGCTCCATGAAGCAGTCGTTTATTTCATTTATGAACTTCACCTCCTTAGCATGTCTTGACGTGACATTCACCCAGACAATACTGGGATAATTGAAATCGCCCACTGTGCTGCTGATTTTGTTAGCTTCCCTAATTTCTATTAGCATTTCATTATCTGTCTATTCATTCTGGCCAGGTGGACAGTAATACAACCCAATTCTATTTATCTCCCTTTTTCACACAAAATTTATATCCATAAGAATTCTATACTGCATTTTGTTTCCTGCAGAACTTTTATCCTGTTTGACTCAATGCCCTTCTTAATATATAGCACCACCTGTCCACTAATTCGATCCACTCTATTGGTTATCCTCCTTCCATCAGGTTTCTTAGATACCAATTATTTCTAATGAAGAGGCAGATATAATTGGCATCTCAGAGACCTGATGGAAGGAAGATATTCAGTGGAACACTGTGATACCAGAGTATTCATACACTTTTGAATGTCAATGTTCATACTTTTTTGCATGTCCATGTGTACACATTAATGGTGTAATGAGAACTTCTTTTTTCCTAGCGTGTACCAGATGGACTCAGGATCAATGGGTATAGTGTACTCGTTATAGCAGTTGGAGACGGATCAGATTTCAATCTGACGTCAGCCCCTAGTACATATACCCCTGCAGGAAGTGCAGCTCTCCAGTATTTTCTGTCTCCATAGCAGTTAAGGACTATCTGCACGCTCTCAAAGCGTTAGAACAAAATTCAATGGAGAAAACCCAAATTCGGAAGAAAACTTACCTCTGAAGACGAGCCCCGCTGTCCTGCGGTGATTCCTGCGGTGATACCCTCTGGTCCCTCCCTCAGTTGAGAATTCCCGAGGTGATTTCCATGGTCTCTCGGAGGTGAGCCTCGGTCCGGCGGCCGAATCGCGGCGAGGACCTAGCCCCCAATCTCAGGCACAGCTGAGAGGCAGCGGGTGCATCCTCGAGCGCGGCGGTGAAGGTATTTGCCCTCTCCCCCTGCAGCCGTAGACCGCCCGGGACGAAACCGGGAGGCGCCGAAGACAAGGTAAGGTAGAAATCTTAAACATAGACTCCGGTCTCCGAGGTTCGAAGAGTCGCACAGGTCGCCGGCTGGGACCTGTGCCACCGGGTTGATCCGCCCTAGCAGGGCCAGGCCCTGGTTAGTTTCAAGGGTCCTCCCACGTGGAGACCCTCCGAGCCATATTGCCTCGTGGTCACCATCACCATATTGACCCTATTCGCTGCTCTGTCCGTCGTCTCAATCCCAGCGCACAAAATACATGTGCGCATAAAGTTACACGCACAAGGTACATGTGCGCATAAAGTTACACGCACAAGGGCCGCATTCATAAGTTTTACGCGCCTCGCGCGCCTATCGGCCTGAGCGCATATCTGCGACTTAGACGCACATCTACGCGCACAAAGGGCAGTGCTGCGAGGAGTTAACCACCCAAGGGCAGTGGAATGCAGAAGAGTCGGAATGGAACATCAACCGCCTAGAAGCGAGGGCGGTCAGACTTGCCTGCCTAAGATTCGCTCACAGTCTCTGAGGCAAAGCGGTCAGAATAATGTCGGACAACGCCATGACAGTGGCCTACATCAACCATCAGGGGGGAACCAGAAGCCAACAGGTGTCTCTGGAAATCGACCCCCTAATGTCGTGGGTGGAAGTAAACTTCCAGGAGATCTCAGCTGCCCCGAACGCTGGGAAAGACAACATCACGGCGGATTACCTCAGCAGAGAAAGTCTAGACCCAGGAGAATGGAAGCTGTCGCCCGCAGCGTTCCAGATAATAGTGAACCGGTGGGGGACACCAGACATGGACCTCCTGGCAAACCGGTCCAATGCCCAAGTACCCAGGTACTTCAGCTGCAGGCGGGAACCTCAGTCCCAGGGGATCGACGCCCTGGTACAGACCTGGCCACAGGGGACCCTATTATATGCCTTCCCGCCGTGGCCCCTATTGGGTGCAATCATTCACAAGATACAGCTTTATAGGGGACTAGTACTTCTGGTGGCCCCGGACTGGCCAAGAAGACCGTGGTATGCAGATATGAGAAGACTACTAGCAGGGAACCCCCTGCCACTGCCTCCACACAGAGACCTGCTTCAACAAGGACCGATCCAGCTCGATTCTCTCTTACGGCCTGGCCATTGAGAGGGCTCCCCTGAGAAAGAGCTGGTACTCGGGGGCTATAATTGACACCCTACTCCGAGCACGCAAGTTCTCTACTTCTTTAAAGTATATAAGGATCTGGAGGGTATTCAAAGCCTGGTGCGAGGACCACGACATCATACCACGCTCAATTAAAGTTCCCATGATCCTGGATTTCCTACAGAACGGGCTACAGAAGGGTCTGTCCCTCAACTCCATCAAGGTACAGGTAGCCGCATTGTCATGCTACAGCTCCAAGAGTGAGGGCGACAGCATTGCTTCTCACCCGTACGTCTCACGCTTCCTAAAAGGAGTTAAACACATCCACCCACCAATAAAGTGGCCGGTACCTCTTTGGAATCTCAACCTGGTCTTGGATTTTCTAGCAGGAAACTCCTTCCGGCCTCTCCGAGGTCTGTCACTCCACCTGTTAACCTTAAAGACAGCATTCCTACTGGCAGTTTGCTCAGCCCGACGCATCTCGGAGCTACAAGCACTGTCCTGCCGTGAACCATTCCTGAGACTCACCCCGGGAACCATCCAGCTAGGCACGGTCCCTTCGTTCCTTCCCAAAGTGGTGTCACACTTCCATCTTAACCAAACCATCTCGCTACCATCGCCGCATGAGTTGAAGAATTTGGAAGAGGCTCGTAGCCTACGCCATCTCAACATCGGCAGACTCCTATCCAGATACCTGGAAATGTCGGAACCCATAAGAAAAATGGACCACCTGTTTGTCCTTCACAGCGGGAAGAGACAAGGGGAAGCGGCCTCGCGGGCAACCATAGCCCACTGGATCAAGGAAGTCATCAAGGCGGCCTTCGTAGAAGCAGGCAAGCCACCGCCTCTACAGGTCAAGGCCCAGGCAGTGTCCTGGGCAGAAAACAGAATGCTGTCGCCCGCCAAAATTTGCAGGGCAGTGACATGGTCCTCCATCCACACCTTCTCCAGGTTCTACTGCCTGGATGTTCAGGCTCGGGAGGACACGGCATTTGCAAGGACAGTACTAAGTGGGTCACGGACAGCCTCCCACCCGCTTCAGGAGTAGCTTTTATACATCCCATTGGTACATCTACTACACGTTAGGAAATGGAGAAATTACTTACCTGATAATTTTGTTTTCCTTAGTGTAGACAGATGGACTCAGCATCCCACCCTTGGCTGCCGTTACGCATGGATCTTCGAATGTTTCGAGGGTAAGCCATGTTTTCATTCACCTAGGACACCCCACCCAACCGGGTGGCGACGCTTTCCGGTTGAGTATCCTGGCAGTCTTCAGCTATAGCCAAGTCAACCAGATCAAATTTACCAAGTTAATCAAGTTATAAAGTTTTTAACCAAGTTATAAAGTTAATCAAGTTAATCAAATTAGTCAGTCACACATATATCCACAATGCTTTTCGAGGAGAATACTGAAGAGCTGCACTTCCTGCAGGGGTATATGTACCAGGGGCTGATGTCAGATTGAAATCTGATCCGCCTCCAACTGCTATGACGAGTACACTATACCCATTATATTGAATGTATGTTTTTCAAATATTAATAAAAACTGTTTGTAATCTATAAATTGTTGGCGTGTGCTTGTATCCCACTCCGTAGGGAGTGTTTTTTCTAAAAAAAAAATAAAAAAAAAAATATATATATATATATAAAAAGGAAGTTCTCATTACACCATTAAATATGCATTTACTGCACTCTACTCATGGACATGCAAAAGTGTATACATTTGTTGTGTGAACTTGTTTTTTGTAGTTCTAAGGAAAATTCATCGTAGTCAAAGAAATATGGCAGACCCTCTTAGGTCACCAATTCAATTTAGACTTGGGTCAGTAGTGATCAAAAGCCATTTAGTTACCTAGGTGAAACGAGTTGCACAATTCAATGGACAGGTGGGCACATTATTTTTATTTATTTTTTTTAATATACTGACATTCGATCTGAGATATCACATCAGTTTATATTCAGGTACTGGAGGTATTTCCCTATCCCAGAGGGCTTACAATTTAAGTTTGTCCCTGAGGCAATGGAGGGTAAAGTGACTTGCCCAAGGTCACAAGGAGCAACAGCAGGACTCGAACCCTGGTCTGCTGGTTCGTAGCCCATTGCTCTAACCACTAGGCTGTTCCTCCTCCCTAGTTTGCACAACTACTGACACAATGTGACTCTAGTTGGCAGTCTCAACAGACAGGACAAAGACTGCCCAGACAGATTGACTGATTTGCCCTCTCACCCCATCTAGTAGGATGGGGGAAGGGCATATTGGTAGGGCAGTACAAAGAAATAGTGGTGCCTCTGATATAGCTGTGTTGTGAATACGTGTAGGACTTTGGTTTCAAGGAGCAACAGCAGGACTCGAACCCTGGTCTGCTGGTTCGTAGCCCATTGCTCTAACCACTAGGCTGTTCCTCCTCCCTAGTTTGCACAACTACTGACACAATGTGACTCTAGTTGGCAGTCTCAACAGACAGGACAAAGACTGCCCAGACAGATTGACTGATTTGCCCTCTCACCCCATCTAGTAGGGTGGGGGAAGGGCATATTGGTAGGGCAGTACAAAGAAATAGTGGTGCCTCTGATATAGCTGTGTTGTGAATACGTGTAGGACTTTGGTTTCAAGTGCTGTCCGTGCACCACCTTTCAATAATTTTAAGTTCACTAGAAGCATGCTCCCTGCTACCCTGTCAAAACAAATCTAACCATAAATCAAAACAAAATTAAAGGATGTGTTATCTAGAGCCGGATTCTGTGCAGAATGACCTGGCTGCTTGAGACTGCTAGCTGTGTGTAAAGCTAGGGGGTTGAGGATTTCCTACCTAATGGGGTAGTGTCCCCATGCTGTGGTTGCAGATAAAAGGTGTAGCAAAGCTTGAGACAGTCGGGCATCCGGGGGAGTTCAACAGAAGAGTTCTGTAACTCCTTTAGAAAAATGAGGATGTTCTGAATTTTTTTGTGAAAACATCTCAACTTACGTCATATGAACTGACTCTGCAAAAATAAGAATAAAATTAGTTAGTACTTAAAATAAGAATTTTTTTTTCCAAACTTGCTATTTTTGATTGATATATATGTTTTAAAAACAATAGTTCCACATAGGCATGGATGTGTGGTATAACTCTTTGTGAGTTTGTTTGGCTAGTTAGTGGGATGTGGACTTATAAAGGGGGAGAGGTGAGGTGAAGAGAAAAAAAGAATTAGCTGGCAGATGTGCCTCTAGTGACTCTTTGGCTAGTTCTGAATTTTGTCAGGGTAAGAACGTCTTCCTTAGGGGACAATAGAGAAGGAGGAATCCTTGAATAGCAAGGAATAGACTAATGCAGCGCAAATGTTGGTATATAAAAATAACACATAAATAAGGTGATTTTTTTTTCTGCCCCTAAGGAAGCACAAGACATCAATAATGAAGCACCAGCCCACACCAAATTCTACTTTTTTTTTTTTTTTGGTTTTGGAGGGGGAGAGGGTGCGCTGGCAGTTTCCACCTGCTCCTTAGGGCTCCTAGCTCAGTCAGAAACAGATTCTGTTGGGCTGCAGGATCATGAGCCCCTGGGGTGGGCTCTTTGCCTCTCATCAGTTAACCCGAACAGTGGGACTATGCCTCCCACCACTGCAAACCACTCTGCACAATCTGCTGGCGCCACAAGCACGTTCAGAACTCGCAGGCCAGCACGTTCTGCCTGCTGATCCGTGTACGTTGCGGGATGTGCCCCGCTGGGTGGCAAGCCTTGCTGCGGGTTCGGCTGCTGAAGGAAAGCTGTGCAGCTGTGCCTCGATGGGAGCATTGCAGCTAATAACCTCTCATGAATGAATTTTAACGAGTGGATCTTAATCATTGTTTAACTGCCACCTCATTTATCTGGGGGAAAAAAAAAGATTACTGCTGGTTTGTTAGCCAACTTCCTTGCCTGAACTGCTGCAAGTTTTTTTTTTGTTTTTTTTTAACATTTATATTTGAATGTAGCATTATACATCTTTAGCCATGCAGATATCTCTCTAAGATGACTCGCTATTTAAACAGTGTTGATTGGACTTCTTTGCTGAGCAGCATTCGTTTAATGTCTTGGATATATGAAATTGTGCATACTTTTTTTTTTTTTTTTTTAAAGCAGAGATTGGATGAGTGCAAATTTCATGAATAAAATCCCTTTCACTGCCTTTTTAGATGTTTGCTGCACAGTGATTTGGAGGTGTTGCCCTTTCTTCCAGTGTTGTCTGTTTTTGATTGCTTTAGGTGTGCTAAAAACGGCTACACATCAAGATGGTATCACCTCTCCTGTGGGGAGCATTTCTGCAATGAATGCTTTGACCACTATTACCGCAGGTATGTTGGTTTGGTTTGTTCAGTTATTCACGCTGGCGTGCAAAAATTGAAGAAAATCTTTCCAGGATACAGTGCCAGGATGTCAAACTTTCTGTGCCCTGTGTTGCTGCAGGGTTTGCAAGAATTGCTGAACAAGACTCTGAACTCTGTCCTCAGTAACTCAATTGCTTCTTGTCTGTAGCATCTAAACCAGGGGCCCGCAAACTATTCAAGCGAAATCACCAAAGAGGGCAGGGGAGGGTTGTCTCCCTTGAATTTTGCTGAGCGGAGGAGGGGGATCCTCCCTCAGAGTTTTCTGGGGTTGGGGGGGGGGGAGGAGTGAGGCATCTCTAGCCCTTTTGATGGTTTAAGTGCCAGCAAAGGAGGAGGCAGGGGCCAGGGCTCTTAGTGGTGCGGCAGATAGAGAATCAGAAGTTTGCAATCCTTTCACATCCCCAGAGAACCCTTCACCTTGTCTTTCCCCTTCTCTTGCATCTGCCCCCAAGATAAGTGTGGGGGTGTGGTCCACTCCCCCTTCACTCTCACCTCTCTGATTCACTCCCCCTTTTCTACCCTTCCTTTCCCTTTGCACTCACTCCCCCACCCACCTAGCATCTTGATCTTTCGCTGGCAGGGCCTGGCCTCCCTGCCAGCGGTTCTCTCCATAGCTGTGGATCCGGTCAGCCCTTTCTACCACTGGTGGGGGTTTGTCCTTTCCACCAGTAGATTTCAGAGTCTGCACCAGTCTGGCCGGCTGGTGGAGCCTGGGAAACCTCCCCAATCTTTCTGCTGTGTACATGGGGGGAAACAAAAACGTCTGTGGCCTGGATCAGGCTCCCAGAAGGCAGTGGTGTGTGGCGACATTCAAAGTAGGGGATTCAGGAAATGCATGCATCATCTTCCTTTCCCTTTCCCCCACCTCCTCCTTAGGTATAATAAGAGGGACTATAGTGTTAGCTGTGAATTTTGAATTTTGGTGACTGTAAATCTCTGAAAAGGGGTACAGTGGTTAAAAAAAAAAATTGAGAACCACTGTCCCAGACCCTCCTCTTACTAGGATGTGCAGATTGGAAAGCAGGAAAAAACTGGACTGCTACAGACCCTGACACACAAACTCCATGCTAGCAGAAAGCTCACCTTGGTCCTACATGCAAAACATAGACATACCCACACCAAATACTGACTTGCAGGTCAATACAGTAAAGTGCGGCCGCATTTACCCTGCTGCTAACACGCTTTCTACCCACTTTTCGGCCGCGTTAGTCCAACCCGCGATGCACTATCCCCTTTAACCTACTCTTACCGCGTCCTTAAATCACCGGGTAACCCCTTCCGCCCGCGGCATGTATATTACATGTAAACGATCGAATTAGCTATTCCCTACCATCCAGTAACGCGCGCCCAGACTATCGCTTTTTTACCCTGCCGTTTTGCCGCGCGTTTAACCTGCTAACTTACCGCCTACCCTTACCCCTGCGTTAGAGGCAGGAGTAAGGGTAGGTGGCAAACTTTCCCCCAGCCCCCGCTCACCTGCCCTGGCCGCGTCCATGGGTGCTGGTCTCTGGGGCAGCCCCAGTCCTCTCCCCTCCTCCCGAAGCAACGAAAGCGGAAAAAAGCGAAAAAGTGGAAAAAAAAAAAAAAGTTGCAAGGGAGAGAGGGGAGAGAGGACGGGCAATCCCTACGCTCGGGATTCCCAGTCCTCTCTCCCCTCCTCCTGAAGCAAGGCGCGAAAAGCAGCCTTACTTCGGGAGGAGGGGAGAGAGGGACTGGCAGTGTAAAGCAACGAAGCGACTTACTTTTTTTGCAGCCCCCCCCTCCGGAGACGGACATCGGCGACGACGGACGCGGCTCCCCTGCCTCCAGCTGCCCGCAAAGATGGACGCATCGCACTGGCGAAAGCTGCCCCTGTGCGTGCAATTGGGCCGCTGAAGACGTGACGTCACATGCCGTGACGCCAAACGTCGTGACGTCACGCCTTTCGTTGCTTGCTTTGGGAGGAGGGGAGAGAGGACTGGCAATCCCGAGTGTAGGAGAACCGTCCACTTCCTGGTACCTGTCATTTCAAATGTCATTTGAAATGACAGATACCAGCGTGCTGTGAAGCGTTAGGCCAGCGCACCCAGGATACTGTATAGCGCTCTATACAGTAAAATGGGTTGTGCGGGCCTAACGCTTCACGGACGCTTCTTAGATGCAGCTTACATTTGCAAGCTATTTACATACAGTATCGTACGGCAACCGCGGGTGCGCCCAGCACTAACGCAACTCTTCCTACCGCTCCTTACTGTATCGACCCGTAAGAGACTACAAATTAGCAATAGAAACATGGAGGTGAAAGCTGACTTGGACAGCTCAAAAAACCTGACTCTGTCTGCAGTGCAACAAAGGAAAATATAAAACCGAATGCATTTCTTCCTGTACCATATGAAAGAGAAGCATTTAGAGATGCACATTTCCCTAAAATTATAGAGAACATCAAAATCTTCCCACTTCCTATCCTCTACTGCAGAAACAGAATAAAACAGCAGCTATAGCTCTTCTTTTGAGCCCTACCCTGTCCCCAGCAGTCTCGCCCTCAAGTTGAAAGTGCAGTTTGCTGGGGACTGAGTTGTGGAGAAGATCGAGACAGCCTCCATCCCCTTTTACTCCCCCGTTGCCCAGGAGTCTCACTGATACTCCTACCCCAGCAGTCTCAGTCTTAATCAGGACCACTTCCCCTCAGTCCCTAGCAGCAGCAGTATCTTCTGTTTGACTCCCAGGGTGGCCGCGATGCTGCTGTTTCTTCCACTGCTGTTATGCCATGCTGAGCCATTGCCTCCTAGTGCCTAGCAGACTAATGCACTTAGCCTTTGCTCACAGCTCTGGATGGCTCGCAGCACAGCAAGTGACCAAAGCAAGGTCCTGTCTTCTGCCCCATGCTGTGCTGCTGCTGACAACTCTACTATTGGGCCCAGGCCGCCAAAAAAAACCTGTCCTCATTGTCTCCTGCTGTCAAACAATGCTGCCAAAAAACAGAAATTGAAGTCTTGGAGGGAAGAGGATTCAGTGAATCCCTTGAAGGCCTGACAGCATGCTACTGCTGGAAGGGAAAGTGTGGCAGGCCAGAAAACTAAGCTCTGTGGGCCATAGTTTTGGGGACATTTGATTGAAACTGTACCTGGCAGGATACTTGATGGGGATTGACTGACCTTTTTCTACTTTCTATACCTCTTATGAGAGATGGAAGCCCACCTTACCTCAATAAAATAAACTTAGATTTCCTAGCGTGTAGCAGATGGACTCAGGACCAATGGGTATGGTGTACTCCTGATAGCAGTTGGAGACGGATCAGATTTAAATCTGACGTCAGCCCTAGTACATATACCCCTGCAGGAAGTGCAGCTCTTCAGTATTTTCCGTCTCCATAGCAGTTAGGGACTATATGCACGCTCACACGGCGTTAGAGTAATTTTACCAAAGAAAACCAAAATAAGAAGAAATCTTACCTCTACAGATGAGCCCCGCTCTCCTGCGGTGACACCCATTGGGTCCCTCCCCCAGCTGAGAATTCCTGAGGTAATTTCCGTGATCCCTCGGAGGTAAGCCTTGGTCTGGCGGCCGACCCTCGCGAGGACCTAGCCCCCGACATTGGGTGAGGCTGTGAGAGGCAGCGGGTGCATCTTCGAGCACGGCGGTGAAGGTATTTTCCCTCTCCCCCCGCAGCCGGGGACCGCCCGGAATGAGAACGGGAAGCGCCGAGACAAGGTAAGGTAGAAATCTACTTAAAAGTCTCCGGTCTCCGAAGCTCGAGGAATCGCACAGGTCGCCAGCTGGCACCAGTGCCAAAGGGTTGATCTGCCCTAGCAGGGCTAGACCCCAGTCAGATCCGAGGGTCCTCCCACGTGGAGACCCTCCGAGGTGGTCGCCATATTGTCTGCATGGTCGCCGTCACCATTTTGATCTGTTCACTGCCATTCCAATCCGTGCGCACAGAGGCGAGCCGTGCGCACAAATACCTTGTGCGCACAACGTCGCGCGCCCAAGTACCGTGCACACAAGCGACGCGCATAGCCACACGCTTACTGTGCCAGGCGCATAACTTCGATCTGTACGCATAAAGCGCGCACATCTCCCTGAGCGCGCGCCAAACCTAAGCGCACAACTTCGACGCACCGGAGCACACAACTGTATCTCAATGTGCACAAGCCATGGCATCACCGGAAAAGAAACTCAAAGCTTTGCCTTTGCCCAGCATGCCACATTAGAGCTGCACAGCATGAGGAGGCCACGGCCCTGTGTATACAGTGTGAAGAGGCCCTAGGGGATCCAACTCATGGCCTTCCCCAGCCGGAACCAGGTTCCAGCCTCTCGAGCAGTACACCAGACCTAGCATTGCACAGCGGGACCCCCCCCCCCCCTCAAACGGGGCTCCCCAGGGACACGGCACCCCTGTCTAGACCCAGCATCTATCTCCTGGGTGGAATTCTTCAAAGGTCTGCATACCTTCATCCACATGCAACCGGGGCCTCCTATAATACGGCCACAGGCTCCACCAGAGGACCTCAACATCCCGGGATCCTCTGTGCCCAGGGAAGTGATCCCACCGCCTAGAAGCTCCACCTTCGGGGATAGGGACAACTCGGATGAGGATTTAGAACTCCTGGAGGAAGGGGAAATCCCTCTGGGGACAGAGCCCCACCGAACCATGAGACGCTTCTTCACCAAAGACGAGCTTCCAGACCTGGTCACACAGCTTTAAAAGAGCTTGCTATCCCGGGCACAAGTGCCTCGGGGGAACCTAAGATGAACCCACTACTAGAGGGACTCCGTCAGACCTACCGCCATTCCCCACTATTACAAGCCATCCAGCAACTAATTGACTTGGAATGGGATGCCGCAGAAACTACGTTCAAAGGGGGCCTGGCTCTGGCAGCCATGTACCCTCTGGACCCAGCTGCCAAAGATCTCCTGGCATGTCCGAAAGTGGATGCCATGGTCTGCGTGGTCGCGAAGTACACTACTATCCCAGTGGAGGGAGGAGCAGCACTCAAGGATGCTCAAGATAGACGTCTGGAATCTATCCTCAAACAGTCCTTTGATGTCTCCGCTATGTCTTTACATATCGTGGCCTGCTGTACCGTGGTGACACGCGCCTGCTTAGCACAGACCAGGAACAACGCTCCTGGGGAGGCCCTGGAACCAGCAGTATCCTTCCTCGTGGATGCCGCTTCTGATCTGGTACACACCACAGCTAGAGGAGTGTCATCCGCTGTGGCAGCCAGAAGACAAATCTGGCTCCGAAACTGGTCAGCCGACGCATCCTCCAAAACGAGACTGACAAGGATGCTTTTCAAGGGAACCCTCCTGTTCGGAAGCGAACTAGAGAAACTAGCCAACAAATGGGGCGAGTCCCCACTGCCGCGGCTACCGGAGGACAGGAATAAGAGAAACCAGCGATCCTTCCCCCGAACCTCCAGGGGCAGGGAATCACAGCGCTTCAACTCATATAGAAGCACATATCAAGCGGCCCACTTCGCAGGCCGGAACCAGTCCTTTCAGAACAAGCACAACAAAAGGACCCCAGCTGCACCCCACAATGAAAATCAGCCGACCCGTCCAAAGAAAGAAGCCATAGGGGGCAGACTTGCCCTATTCTACCAAAGATGGGTCGAGAGAACTTCGGACAAGTGGGTCCTATCCATCATTCGAGAGGGATATTACCTGGATTTCTACCACTTCCCTCCGGACAAGTTTGTGGAATCTCCCTGCCACGACCCTTCCAAGAGGATGGCAGTGGAAGCTACACTGACCAGATTGCTAGCCTTAGAGGCTATAACACCGGTGCCTCCACAACAAATAGATGGAATAACATCCAGTATTTATTTTATCGTCCCCAAGAAAGAAGGAACGTTCAGACCCATCCTGGACCTCAAGGCAGTCAACCATCACCTGAAGATTCCTCGCTTCCGCATGGAAACCCTACGCTCGGTAATAAGGGCAATACAACCGGGAGAGTTCCTTACATCCCTGGATCTGTCTGAAGCCTACCTACACATTCCGATCCATCAAGAGCATCAGCGTTTTCTACGCTTCTCGATCCTAGACCGTCACTACCAGTTCCGGGCACTACCTTTTGGGTTAGCCACTGCACCCCGGACGTTCACCAAGATCATAGTGGTGGTGGCAGTAACACTGAGAAAGGAAGGAATTCGAGTGCACCCTTATCTAGAAGATTGGCTGATCAGGGCGAAATCCCCAGAGGAAAGCCACCAGGCAACCAACAGAGTCAAAACTCTACTGGAGAACCTCGGGTGGGTGGTCAACACAAACAAGAGCTGCCTGCAGCCCTCCCAATCTCTAGAATATTTTGGTGTCGAACTGGACTCCCAACAAGACAAGGTCATCCTGACACCGACAAGGAGATCAAAACTGATGACCCAGTTACGAAACCTGTTGAGTGAACTTTGCCTCACAGCATGGGATTACCTACAAGTCCTCGGCCTCATGGGATCCACAATGGAAGTAGTGCCATGGGCACGAGCTCACATGAGACCCCCTACAACGCTCACTACTATCATGATGGAATCCACTGATCCAGAACTACACCGTACGTCTTCAGCTCCCGGACAGAGTTCAGGCCCAACTACAATGGTGGCTACAAGAAGCCAATCTGAGCCAGGGAATGAGACTATCCTCACCAGCCTGGATCCTACTCACCACGGATGCCAGCCTATGAGGATGGGGAACACACTGCCAGGAGCTAACCACCCAATGGCAATGGAACGAAGAAGAGTCGGGATGGAACATCAATCCCTTAGAAGCCCGGGCAGTCAGACTAACCTGCCTAAGCTTCGGTTCAGACTCCGAGACAAAGCGATCAGAGTAATGTCGGACAACGCCACAACAGTGGCCTACATCAACCATCAGGGAGGAACCAGAAGCCAACAGGTGTCTCTGGAATTAGACCTCCTAATGTCATGGGCGGAAGTGAATCTTCAAGAGATCTCGGCCGTCCACATCGCCGGGAAAGATAACGTCGCTGCGGACTTCCTCAGCAGAGAAAGTCTAGATCCAGGAGAATGGAGACTGTCGACCACAGCATTCCAATTGATAGTAAACCGTTGGGGAACACCAACCATGGACCTCCTGGCAAACCGGTCTAACGCCCAAATACCCAGTTTCTTCAGCTGCAGGTGGGAACCCCAGTCCCAGGGAATCGATACCCTGGTACAGACCTTGCCACAGGAGACTCTGTTATATGCCTTCCCGCTGTGGCCCCTATTGGGCGCAATCATCCACAAGATAGAACACCACAGGGGACCAGTACTTCTAGTGGCCCAGGACTGGCCAAGAAGACCGTGGTACACAGACATGCGAAGACTGCTGACAGGGAGCCCCCTTCCTCTACCTCCACAAGAGACCTCCTCCAACAGGGACCGATCCTCCACGAGGATCCAGCTTGATTATCTCTTAGGGGCTGGCCATTGAGAGGACTCGCCTAAGGAAGAGCGGATACTCTGGAGCAGTAATTGACACCCTACTCTGAGCACGCAAGTTCTTCACATCCCTAACATACATAAGGATTTGGAGAGTATTCGAAGCCTGGTGCGAGGACTGCGACATCATACCACACTCAGTCAAAATTCCTGCGATTTTGGAATTCCTGCAGAACGGCCTACAGAAGGGATTGTCTCTCAACTCCATCAAGGTACAGGTGGCCGCGTTGTCATGCTACAGAACCAAGAGCGAGAGTGGCAGCATAACCTCTCACCCAGATGTCTCCCGCTTTCTGAAAGGAGTCAAGCAGATCCGACCACCCCTGAAGTGGCCGGTGCCTCTTTGGAACCTCAACCTGGTCCTAGATTTCCTAGCAGGAACCTCCTTCAGACCTCTCCGTGGCCTGTCTCTCCGACTATTAACACTGAAGACAGCCTTCCTGTTGGCAGTCTGTTCGGCCTGTCGTATATCTGAGCTACAAGCACCGTCCTGCCGAGAGCCATTCCTCAGACTTACCCTGGGAACCATCCAGTTATGCACAGTTTCGTCGTTCCTCCCCAAAGTGGTGTCTCACTTCCATCTCAACCAAACCTTCTCGCTACCATCGCCAGATGAGCATAAGAATTCGGAAGAGGCTCGAAGTCTATGCCAGCTCAACATCGGCAGGCTCCTAGTCCGATACCTGGAAAGGTCGGAATCCGTACGAAAGACGGACCATCTATTCGTCCTTCACAGTGGGAAGAGGCCTCACGAGCAACCAGAGCTAGCTGGATCAAAGAAGTCATCAAGGTGGCCTACGTAGAAGCAGGCAAGCCACCCCTTTACAAGTCGAGGCCCATTCTACTAGAGCCCAGGCAGTGTCCTGGGCAGAAACCCAGATGCTGTCACCCGCCGAGATCTGCAGGGCAGCGACATGGTCCTCCATCCACACCTTCTCCAGCTTTTACCGCCTGGATGTTCAGGCTCGGGAGGACACAGCATTTGAAAGGGTAGTACTAAGTGGGGCATGGGCAGCCTCCCACCCGGTTCGAGAGTAGCTTTTATACATCCTGAGTCCATCTGCTACACGCTAGGAAATGGAGAAATTACTTACCTGATAATTTCGTTTTCCTTAGTGTAGACAGATGGACTCAGCATCCCACCCACGGCTGCCGTTACTCATGGAATTCTCGGGGGACATTCCCGGGAGCGAGTGATTCACGGGTAGGCCATGCTTTCCTTCATCTAGGACACCCATCCTACCGGGTGCCGACATTTCTCGGTTGAGGGCACTGACGGTCTCCAGCTGTAGCCAATTCAACCGATTCAAATTAATTAAGATATCCAAGTTAAAGTTAATCAAGTTATTCAAATTATTCAGTCATGCATATATCCACAATGCTTTTCAAGGAGAATACTGAAGAGCTGCACTTCCTGCAGGGGTATATGTACTAGGGCTGACGTCAGATTGAAATCTGATCCGTCTCCAACTGCTATCAGGAGTAAATTATACCCATTGGTCCTGAGTCCATCTGTCTACACTAAGGAAAATGAAATTATCAGGTAAGTAATTTCTCCAATTTCCAGAAATGTGTATGCAACTGAATTTTTAAATACACTTGTTCTGTTAAGGCTGGGAAAGCGGAGGGCTCTTAAAGCATTTGGGACTCCTCAGTACTTTGCATAAGTTGATTTGCTGCAGACTGAATGGACATCATCTCATGCTTCAGTCACTGTTTATTTTCTTTGATTTATTGTTTTGCTTGTTAGTCATAAAGATGGTTATGAAAAATACGCATCCTGGAAAAGAATTTGGACCGGTAATGGTAAAAGTGAGCCTAGTCCGAAAGCTTTTATGGCAGATCAGCAGCTTCCTTATTGGGTAAGGAATACAGCCATAGCATGGTCATAGAGTGTCTTTAATAATATGATTGAACTGTGTAAGTTCAACTGTGTGTTAGACTAATCTGGAAGTTTCTTGATGGTTCACTCTTTCTGTTTTTAAGATGGTTTCTTAAATTGAAATCATCTTAGCAAACAGAGAAAATCTCTTTAATTTTGTGCTGTACCAGTAGCACAAAGAGGCCCCTGAGATTCCCAGGGATCTTAAGAACATAAGAAGTTGCCATACTGGGTCAGACCGAGGGTCTATATAGCCCAGCATCTTGTTCCTAACAGTGGCCAATCCAGTACACAAGTACCTGGCAAGTACCCAAACAGTAAATAGATCCCATGCTACTAATTCCTGTAATACGCAGTTGCTATAAGTCAGCTTGTCTAATAGCAGTTTATTGACTTCTCCAGGAACTTGATCAAAACTTTTTTAAACCCAGCTAAGCTAACAACCTTAACCACATCCTCTGGTAACAAATCCCAGAGCTTAATTGTGCATTGATGTGAGAGACTTTTCTCCAATTTTGTTTTAAATGTGCTAGATGCAAACTTCATGGAGTATCCCCTAGTCTTATATTATCTGAAAGAGTAAACAGCTGATTAACATTTAGCCATTGAAATCCTCTCATGATTTTATAAACTTTTATCATATCCCCATCAGCCATCTCTTCTCCAAGCTGTACAGCCCTAACCTCTTTAGCCTTTTCTCATAGGGGAGCTGTTCTATTCTCTTTTTTTATCATTTTGGTCATACTTCTCTGTACCTTCTTAGACTTGGGCTGTGATGACCTGGAGTATGTGCAGAGACAACTAGTCCAAGCTACAAAATTCTTTTCTGAGCTATTAAAAAAAAAAAAAAAAAAAAAAAAAAAAAAAAGTGGTCTCAGTAGAGGCAAAGTTGTGTGTGTTTGACTTGATGAGCTGCATCTGAGAAAATTCTTTTTCATTCAACACATAGTCAAGCTCTGGAATTCCTTGCCAGAGGATGTGGTTACGGCAGTTTAGTGTAACTGGATTTAAAAAAGGTTTCGAGAAGTCCATAAAGTGCAATTAATCGATAAGGAACAGTAGCTTGGGATCTGTTTAATGTTTGGGTACTTGTGACGTGGATTGGCCACTGTTGGACACAGGATGCTGGGCTTGATGGACCCTTGGTCTGACCCAGTATGGCATATCTTCTGTTCTTATTCAGTATGGAGAATACTGCGCCAAAATGTGAGGTCTGTGTCTCATATTTGAAAACGCAAAAAAGCCATGTATTATAAAGAGAGCTCTTGACCGACTTGGAAAAAAAAAAAAACCCAACAGGAATCTGATTATCTGATATTCAAAAACCCCAATTTTGCTTGATCATGCAGACATACAACTGAAAATTAAGACAGTTTGGGTTCCATGGGTTAAATAGTTTAGTCTAATTCCTGTTTTTATGATAGAATTTAATTAATGAAGCAGTATTCCTTTGATCAGGAGGATCTCTTAATATGACTCTATTTGGACTTACATATACAAGTCTTATCAGGGTGTAGATATTTGGGTGTCAGAATAGAATGTAGAACCTAGCTTCCAAACTTTATATATTTGTGGCCTGCACTTATGATGTAACTGTATATGTCTTTTTGTGTGTGTTTGACTCGTGGAAAAATCTTTAATTAAAAAAAAAAAACTATTAAAAAAAAAATAGCCTACTGAACAGTTTCCTCCAGGTTTCAGCCATATTCTATAAGCGAATCAGGTTATATGAGTTCCTGAAAATGATTTATAATAAACATCTAGGTCAACCCATGCTGGGTATGTGTGTAGCTCTCAAGGGTTCCTTTATTTTATGCAGGTTTGCTTTTGCTTTGCCATCCATTTCTGGTTTCCTCACCTGCCGTTTACTTGGGGATAACATTGACTGACTTTTTTTTTTTTTTCAAACTCATTCTTCAACGGTTTGTATAGCACAAATGTTTCTCATGTTTTCCATACTTGGTCTATGTTACTCAGCCTAGTTCAGCTACAGTACGTTATTGCAGTTATCTAATCTTATCTAAGTTCAGGGCTGGAAAAAATATTTAGAAAACTTGGGCACCAGTCAAACCTTTTTAGGAGCCAGGGCAAAAACTACTTTCTTAGTTGCCCTTTTTGTGCTTCTTTTTTTGTTTGTTTTTTTTAACTTAGATTTTGTTTTTCCTATCTCTAGGCACATTTCACAAAAATCGAGAATGCATTTTCTTGGCGCTATGTCCATCTGTGTGTATGTGCTTTTATACATGGCCACACAAACAAACATAGAGAGCAGGCAGACAGGATCCAAGTGTGGTGGGTAGTCCAGACCCTATCACCTGAAGAAGAGGAAGACTGGTGGCAGTGAACCCCAAAACCCCTCTCCATGCCTTGCTGAGATATGAAGTAGAGGGCCAGTTCAATGTCTGATGGGGGTAGCAGCATCAGCATGAGTTTGAAAAGAAGTGCAGGGCCATTGGTGCATGTCCCTCTTCTAGGCCCCACCGCCTCCTGGCCTTTTCACAGGAGGCGGGCCTGGGAAGGGAACATGTGCTGACAGTCCTGTGTGCCAGTTCAGTTTCATACTACTATAGCTGCCACCACCATTATCAGGCCTTGAATTGGGCCCCTACTTTTGGGGAGGTTGCAGCCCTTCTGCATATGTCTCCCAGCTGCCTTGGTGGTCAATGCAGAAATCACCACAACCCACCCTGGGCCTGAGCTCTTCCCACGCCTTGTTCTTCAAGCAGCCAGTCAGGTACTGGGGAGGTTGTGGTCCTTTCTTTCTTTCCTGTGGCTCCACTACATTTTCTCTTCCTAATGCTAATTCTCCCCAGTTTTATTCTCTGTTGCAAACTACTACTAACACCAAATCAACCTTTTCTATTCCTTACATTCTTTATCTCACCTGCCATTCTGTCATCTACACTGTCCACTGCTCTTGAACTTCAAAGTTTTCTTCCCTTCATCCAGCCATCTCTACTCTCCCTGACAGTACTCATCCTTGTTCTTACATCTCTGCCTTTCTTCTACGTGCTCTCCTACTCTTCCTATTGTCAGCCAGAGAGATCAATCACAATCCTGGTCTTCCAAAGCAACTTTGACCTCATCAGTGCATATCAAACCCTCCAGTCTTATCACTATTCCCTGTCTCCCTCCTTCTTCCTTTCTTAGGCTTCTTGTGGCATTCCCATTCTATTTCCAGCAAGCTTGCCTATATTCAGGACCTCTTTATCTTTCTCATACTCTTCATCTCATTGTCTTGACCGAGACCTGGCTTTTCCCTGAGGACTCTGCTTCAGTTGCTGCTTTCTGTCATGGAATCATACACCTTGTACAGTAGGCCGCAAAAGTGGTGTTGGATTGCTGCTCTTCTCCTGTAGGTTTCAACCCCTTTTTCCACCTCTGTCCCACTCTTTTTTTTTTTTTTTTTTCTTCCCCCTCTTCATCCCACCACCTCTCCTTGTAGTTATCATTGATCAACCCCTTGATAAATCCCCCTCCTCCTTTCTCACCTACTTTGATTCCTGGCTTTCCTTCTTCCTTGACTCATCTTTCCCTTATTTTTGGTGACTTTAACCTCCATGTTGATGATCCCTCCCATTCTTACGCCTCAAAAATCATTTTCTTAACCTCATTTGATCTCCAACTCTGCTCTACTGCCCCTGCTCAAAAGCATGGCTACTGCCTTGACCTAGTCCTTTCCTCCAACTGCTGTCTCTCAGATATCTCCATCTCAGTTCTTCCTATCTCAGACCATCATCTGATAACTTTCACAGTAAACCACCCTCCCCACAGCTTCATTGAGTTGTAGGTAAGTTTTAAGAACATGCCATACTGGGTCAGACCAAGGGTCCATCAAGCCCAGCATCCTGTTTCCAACAGTGGCCAATCCAGGCCATAAGAACCTGGCAAATACCCCAAAACTAAGTCTATTCCATGCCACTGTTGCTAGTAATAGCAGTGGCTATTTTCTAAGTCAACTTAATAACAGGTAATGGACTTCTCCTCCAAGAACTTATCCAATCCTTTTTTAAACACAGCTATACTAACTGCACTAACCACATCATCTGGCAACAAATTCCAGAGTTTAATTGTGCGTTGAGTGAAAAAGAATTTTCTCCAATTAGTTTTAAATGTGCCACATGCTAACTTCATGGAGTGCCCCCTAGTCTTTCTATTATCTGAAAGAGTAAATAACCGATTCACATTTACCCCTTCTAGACCTCTCATGATTTTAAACACCTCTATCATATCCCCTCTCAACCGTCTCTTCTCAAAGCTGAAAAGTCCTAACCTCTTTAGTCTTTCCTCATAAGGGAGCTGTTCCATTCCCCTTATCATTTTGGTCGCCCTTCTCTGTACCTTCTCCATTGCAATTATATCTTTTTTGAGATGCGGCAACCAGAATTATACACAGTATTAAAGGTATGGTCTCACCATGGAGCAATACAGAGGCATTTTGACATTTTCCGTTTTATTGACCATTCCCTTTCTAATAATTCCCAACATTCTGGTTGCTTTTTTGACTGCCGCAGCACACTGAACCGACGATTTCAATGTGTTATCCACTATGACACCTAGATCTTTTTCTTGGGTGGTAGCACCTAATATGGAACCTAACATTGTGTAACTATAGCATGGGTTATTTTTCCCTATATGCATCACCTTGCACTTATCCACATTAAATTTCATCTGCCATTTGGATGCCCAATTTTCCAGTCTCACAAGGTCTTCCTGCAATTTATCACAATCTGCTTGTGATTTAACTACTCTGAAAAATTTTGTATCATCTGCAAATCTGATTACCTCACTTGTCATATTTCTTTCCAGATCATTTATAAATATATTGAAAAGTAAGGGTCCCAATACAGATCCCTGAGGCACTCCACTGCCCACTCCCTTCCACTGAGAGAATTGTCCACTTAATCCTACTCTCTGTTTCCTGTCTTTTAGCCAGTTTGTAATCCACGAAAGGACATCGCTACAGTGTTATGTTACACTGTGAACCGAGGTGATGTTGCTAACGTGCTGCAGTATATAAAGAACCATTAAATAAAATAAATAAATACAGGACACTTCCAGTTCCACTCTCACTTCACCTCACAGTTCTAAGTTCAGGAAAAGACAATGTGTTCGCCACAGAATTAGACTTTTATTTATCAGATTTGGCAGGATCAGCATTTAGAAGATAACAATACATGACTTTATCGTCCTGGCTACTAAGCTCCAGTTTACACTAAAGAATGTTCTGTACCATGGGTGGTTTAAAACATGCCATAAACCTTAGCCTGCTTAATATAGTAATACTTAGGGCTAGCTTACTTACCCCTGGTCCCAACTTCAGGAGATTTCCCTGTTTACCTCTGAAACAGGCTCTGGCTGGAGGTCTAAGGATTGTAGGCAGGGGAGGAGGCTTGCTTCCGGGTCTGGTACTGGCAGAGCTGCCGGGCTTTTCTCGGATTCTCGTCGCCTCAGAATCTGCACCACTGTCCGACCCCAAGCAGGGCATTTCCTCTCTCCAGTCTCCTGGCCACACCTAGTCTTCTCCCTCCTCGATAGCAGGGGTTGTTGGTGCTGCTTTGGGCTCACCCCCTTCCTCCTTATTTGCCCCTGTCTTGTACTTTCCAGTGGATAAATATGCATAAACTTGTGCATAATCATGTAGTGGATGGAGGGGCTTTGCTACATTGCAGGTCTTTTCCCTCCTCCCCTTTTGTTTCGGGGGTGGGGGGTCCTGCCACGACTGGACCATGCTGTCTGCCACCATCAGCGTTGTCTCCATTCAGAGTGCTCCTTAATCCAAGGGTGGGGTCCCTACTGACCTCTGGACTTTCCTTGACTGGTCTGTGACTTCTGCTTATGAGCCATAGTTGCTGCATTGTCCCTCTGCCTTGGTTTTATTTACACAGGAGCTTTCAAACAAGCAGATCTTGATAAGTATCCTTCAGTTCTGATTGAAAGTTTTAATCTGGGCAAAGTTTCTTTTCTTGAGCTGTGACACTATTTTTGGCCTGTTAGCATACTTGTCAGCATCCCTCTTGGCTATTATAATTCAAATTGGGTGCTTCCAGTAGTTAAACATGGGATATGTCCTTACAAAGTCACCACCAACACTTTTAGGAATCTCCAAGCTGTCGACCCTTATATCATCTCCACTATTGTTTAATCTCTCCTTTCTTCCACTATATTGTCTGTTAGTTGATGAATTGGTTTCTTCTTACAACACTATAGTCTCCTCTGCATTAGACTCTCTTGCCCCTCCTGTAAAGCTCTCCAAACCCCAGCCTTGGCTCACTCTTAGAATTTGCTTCTTTCGTTCCTGTGCCCACTTTGTAAAATTCTGTGCCCATACAGACTTCATACATTTCAAATTAACCTTTAAGTCTGCCATTGCACTTGCCAATAAGACTTCTACATCCATCTGACACACTCCTGCAACCAACCCTTGCCATCTCTTTGCCACACTCGATTCCCTCTTCAAATTCCGCCCCCCCCCCCCCCTCACTCTCTGCTCAGACTATGGCTGAGTACTTCCGTTGAAAGAGTCACAAAATTAGTCTTGAGTTCTCAACCAAGTCACCTCTACCTTCATCTCTGACACTTCTTTCCTCTATACTTCTGGCTTCTGCCATTCTCTCCTCTTTTTCTGAAGTCTCAGTGGAGGAGATTGCCCATTTCCTAGCATGTAGCCAGATGGACTCAGGACCAATGGGTTATGTGCTCCCCTGCTAGCAGATGGAGATGGAGTCAGGTTTCAAAGCTGACTTCACCCTAGATACACTTCTGCAGTGATCTCAGCCCTTCAGTATCTCTCCGTCTCCTAGCAGATGTGGTCGTGCTTTCCCTATGGGAGATTATTGAACCCTTTCAGAAGAAGAAATTCTACTTTTAAATTGGGGGAAGATTGAGCCCTGCTTTCCTGCAGTGATACCTAAAGGTCCTTCCCCCGATTGAGAAATCCTGAGATGATTTTTGAGGTCCCTCAGAGGTGTACATTGGTCTGGTAGCTGGTTTCCGGTGTGGACTGCTGCTGAAGCAGTGGGTGCAGGAAGCTGAGCATGGTCGCGACGGCCAAAGCGCTCTCTCCCCCACAGCCAGAGCCCATCTCTATACTCAGCTGGTAAGCACTGAGCCCAGGTAAGTTTAAAAAAAAAAAAAAAAAAAAGATTCCTCCTGATTCAGTGACGTTGGAGGGGTTTCAGTAAGAATTCCTCCGGTCTCCTTGCTCAGCACACCATACCGACATTGTTCACGATCCCGTTGGGATAAGGGGAAGTGGGCTTCCGAGCAGGTTGAGCAGCCCCCTGGTGGGCTGGCCCCGCTTTAGGCTCAGGCACACAGTGTGGTAGGCCGCAGCGGTACCATCTTGTGCGTCTTTTTGTGCGTCTTCTATTGCCTTGTCGGTGTGTGTGGTGTGTGCTGGCTCTGCGCATGCGCTATGCATGAAACATTGCACACGTCATGCGCATCCATATGTGTGCATCTCTCTAGGCGCAGAATTTAGGTAAAGCTGGGAACACGGGCTGTGTGCGCGCCCTGCTTCTGTCTGCGTAGGTGCCTGAAATCTGTGCGCACAAAATTTTAAGCGCAAGCCGCCTGAACATGCAGTTACCGTCCCTAATGGCTCAAGCAGCAAAGAAACATAAGCGCCATTCTCTCTGTGCTGCCTGTCATATTAGGGCTACACAGTCTGACCTTGATTCTTACTTTTGTTAGCACTGTGAAAAGGCCCAGGGAGAGTTGGCCTCCCCAGTCTTTACTAAGCCCAGATCCTCCCACTATGAGGATGGGTCAGCCACAACATTAACTGGAAGTAGTCCGGAAGACCCTGCCCTGTATCTGAGTAATCCCGGGGCTGGGTCTTCCATGGGAGAGGGAAATCCAGCAGTGTCTACCCCAGTCCCTCCTGGGCTAGGCATGGACCTGGCGGCCTTCTCTTGGGTGGAAATGTTTCAAGGCCTTTCAAGCCTTTGTACAAGCGCAGTCTACTTCACTTGCCCCTGTTCGGACAGACCCTCAGTCGGTAGGGCCTCGTCTCACCAAGGGTATCCGTGTCAGGGACCCAGACAGCACGGATGAAGAAGGGGATCCATATTCCTTGGAAGATGGGGAAATCCCACTGGATTTGGAGCCATATCGGACCATGTTACATTTTTTCCATAAGAGATGAATTGCCAGCCATGGTTTCCCAGATCCTGAAGACACTGGGAGTTCCTGGGGCGGACTCTATGATGGAACCAAAGAAGAATCCCATTCTGGTGACTCTGTGGAAAGCCTCTTGCTATTTTCTGATGCTGGAAACCATCCAGAAGTTAATTGACCTGGAATGGGATGCCCCTGAAGTGAGTTTTAAAGGTGGACAAGCATTAGAAGCTCTATACCCACTGGATCTGGCGGCAAAAAATGCCTGTGTTTCCCTAAAATGGATGCATTGGTCTGCGCCGTTTCGAAGTGAACAACTGTCCCAGTGGAGGGAGGAGCGGCTTTATAGGATGCGCATGATAGGCGGATGGAGTCCATCCTTAAGCAAGCCTTTGATGCGACAGCAATGACCTTAGTTTGCTTCCCGTTGTGCCCTGGTAACTCGCTTGTGCCTGCTCCTCTCTAGAGAGGTGTATGACTCAAGGGCATATTCCAGAGAAGCTAATGGAGCCTGCCGCTGCCTTTTTAGCTGACACAGGCTCTGACCTAGTCCGTACCTTGCCAGAGGAGTGGCCTCAGTGGTAGCAGCCAGAAGACAGCTATGGCTATGAAATTGGTCAGCAGACCTTTAAGGGATCACTCCTCTTCAGAAGCAAATTGGAAAACTGGCCAGTAAATGGGGTGAATTTCCAGTTCTCTGGCTACCGGAAGGTAAGAGAAGATGGCAGTGGAGTCTTTCTTAACAAGGCTCCTGAGGTTGAAGGCTATAATTACAGGAAAATATGGGGTGGTGTTCTATCTATTTCACCGAACCCAAGAGGGGAGGGTT
Source organism: Rhinatrema bivittatum (assembly GCF_901001135.1). Classification (NCBI taxonomy): domain Eukaryota; kingdom Metazoa; phylum Chordata; class Amphibia; order Gymnophiona; family Rhinatrematidae; genus Rhinatrema; species Rhinatrema bivittatum. Next base: position 512,561,601 of record NC_042616.1, read on the forward strand.
CCTCTTGCTGCATCCTGGACCTCAAGAGTGTCAACTGATATCTACAAGTAATTGATTTCCGCATGGAAACTGTGCTCTGTGATGATGGCCATACAACCGGGAGAGTTCTTAACCTCCCTGGACCTTTCCAAGGCCCACCTTCATATTCCAATCCAGCAAGAACATCAGCGTTTCCTATGCTTTGTGGTACTGGGCCACCATTATCAGTTCCGGCCCTTTGGCCTGGCTACTGCCCCCAGAACACTTTCTAAGATTATGGTGGTCATAGCGGTGGCACTGAGGGAAAGAGGGAATCCTGGTGCACTGGTACTTGGACGACTGGTTGATCTGGGTGAGGTCGGTGGAAGAGAGTCTCCGGGTGACTAGCAGGAGCTTGGTTGAGTCATAAACATGGACAGAAGAAGTTTCAAGCCCTCCCAGTCCTTAGAATATCTGGGAGTTTGGTTTGACACCAAGCGGGGCAAGGTCTTCCTCTCACCCTTGTGGATAAGGAAGTTGATTTCCCAGGTGCATTGCTTGATGAACATGATACGCCCCAAGGTGTGGAGCTATCTTCAGGTCCTCAGTTTGATAGCATCAACCCTGGAGGTAGAACCGTGGCGAGGGCACATGTGACCACTTCAACGCTCCCTGTTGTCACGTTGTAACCCGCTATCTCAAAACTATTCGATTCACCTCCACTTACTGATGGAAGTATGTTCTCAGCTCCAGTGGTGGCTACAGGAAGCTCACCTGGGCAAGGGTGTAACCCTGTCCCTGCCGAAATGGCTGGTCCTCAAGACAGATGCGAGCCTCCGGGGCTGGGGAGCTCACTGTCAGGAACTGACTGCCCAGGGGCATTGGACCAAGGAAGAGGTGCTCTGGAACATAAACCGCCTGGAAGCTCGAGCAGTTAGATTGGTGTGTCTACAGCCGAGGCACATTCTCCAGGGTCAGGCGGTCCATGTAATGTCAGACAGCGCAACAATGGTACAATACATCAACTGCCAGGGGGGAACCAAGTGCCAGCAAGTGCCACAGGAGTTAGATCTCCTTATGGAATGAGCAGAAATACATTTACAGATGATCTCTGTCTCCCACATCGCAGGAAAAAACATCATCAGAGCAGACTTTCTAAGCATAGAGAGTGTGGATCCAGGAGAATGGGCTTTGTTGGCCAAAGCCTTTAAGCTGGTGGTAGATTGCTGGGGCCTACCGTCCATCGACCTGCTGGCCGCATCTCACAATGCGAAGGTTCCACGATTTTTCAGTCGTTAAGAGATCAATGGTCCCTGGGAATTGACGCCCTCATTCAAACCTGGCCAGAAGAGGACTTACTATATGCTTTCCCTCTGTGGCCCCTGC